>NC_041402.2:120307663-120629699 GCF_900747795.2 Erpetoichthys calabaricus
GGCTGATGGCTTTGTAACTCAAAAGGAAGCAAACAAATATGTGAACTGACTGGCATCTTCTACAATCTACTCTCAAAATCCCTTTTGCCTAAACTTGGCAGGCTTGTATAAATAAATATGACCTTGAAAACTTATACAGAGAGGATAATATGTAAGATAAAAAGATCCAGACTTTTTATGTTTGCAGATGAGCCAAGGTGTTGGGTTGAAAATTCCAATCCACTGCTAGTCTTGTGCTCATTCAGCAGTAGGCAATACAGTCTGGCCTTGTGCTTATATAATTGAGGAAACACAAATTGAAACTAGTATGCATTTTTCTGCAGATTCAGGCCACAGAAAGCATGCAATCAGCTCAGTGTCTATAGTTAAATTTAAACATGTGAAAACCATCACAATCTAACCAAGATAGTCCAAAGGTTATTGCAAAGATACAGCATATTGCCAAAAGTATTGGGACACCCCTCCAAATCATTGAATTCAGGTGTTCCAATCATTTCCATGTCCACATGTGTATAAATCAAGGTATGCAGACGGCTTCTACAAACATTTTTGAAAGAACGGGTCGCTCTCAGCTCAATGAATTCAAGCGTGGTACTGTGATAGGATGCCATCTGTGCAATAAGTCCGTTCGTGAATTGTCCTCGCTACTAAATATTCCACGGTCAACTGTTGGTGGTATTATAACAAAGTGGAAGCAATTGGGAACAACAGCAACTCAGCCACAAACTGGTAGGCCAAGTAAAAATCACAGAGCGGAGACAACACATGCTGAGGCACACAGTGTGCAGAAGTCGCCAACTTTCTGCAGAGTCAATAGCTACAGACCTCCAAACTTCATGTGGCCTCCAGATTAGCTCAAGAACAGTGTGTAGAGAACTTCATGGGATGGGTTTCCATGGCCGAGCAGCTGCATCCAAGTTTTACATCACCCAAGTGCAATACAAAGCATTGGATGCAGTAGTGTAAAGCACACCGCCACTGGACTCTAAAGCAGTGGAGACGTGTCCTCTGGAGTGATGAATCACACTTCTGTCTGGCAATCCAATGGATGAGTCTGGGTTTGGTGGTTGCCAGCAGAATGTACTTGCCTGACTGCATTGCGCCAAGTGTAAAGTTTAGTGGAGGGGGGATTATGGTTTGGTCTTTAGGGGTTGGGCTTGGCCCCTTAGTTCCAATGAAAGGAACTGTTAATGTTTCAGCATACAAAGCCATTTTGGACAATTTCATGCCCCCAACTTTGTGGGAACAGTTTGGGGATGGCCCCTTCCTGTTCCAACATGTCTGCACACGCACCAGTGCACAAAGCAAGGTCAATAAAGAAATGGATGAGCGAGTTTGGCGTGGAGGAACTTGACTGGTCTGCATAGAGCCCTGATCTCAACCGAATAGAACACCTTTGGGATGAATTAGAGCAGAGACTGTGAGCTAGGCCTTCTCATTCAATATCAGTGCCTGACCTTACAAATGCTCTCCTGGAAGAATGGTCAAAAATGCCCATACACACACTCCTATACCTTGTGAAAAGCCTTCCCAGAAGAGTTGGAAGATGTTATAGCTGCAAAGGGTGAGCCAAGTCCATATTAAAACCTAAGTATTAAGAATGGGATGTCATTAAAGTTCATGTGTGTAAAGGCAGGCTAGATAGGGTCAGTGGCTTTTTCTTGAATCATGACTTTGTGGCATTTCAGTGGTAGACATTAGGTGGGTGTGCTGGTTTATGCCTGTATTTTAAACGTTATGCATGTTTGTTGGATGATGTAACAGAACAACATTCTCAAACCCATTTAATCCAGTGAATTAATGACTCCAGCTTGTCTCAGAAGGAGTTTGTAATGATGTTTGTGTGAATGCACCCAATGCTATAGTAAAAGCAGGAGCAGAAATTGGATGAATGGGTGAATGCATAAAAACCCAATAAATATATTTTAATTTCCTCAATCCTTTAATGTAATATACACATAGGACCATACACAAATAGCAGTTAATGGAATTAATACTTTTTTTTTACAGATGTGAAGTGTGTATATTCTGCATGATGTGACTCTAAAGACATTCTGTACATATTATATGCAACCCTTTCAATCTGAAGATGGTGTGTGCCTTTGTTGTTGTTTAATGGTTATTCCTGTCCTCTGGCCATACACTGTAGAATTCAGGAATGGGATCACTGATGAATTACCTTAAACATCATATTTGAAATAATATCAATATACTCCTCTGCTGTGCTACCAAATGTATTCAGAGCACAGCTGCACTGCAGAATGTCTGCTTGACTCTAATTGTGGTTCTGGCCAGATGCAGTCATTTTGGTGGCTGCTTACCAGACGCCTGGATCTCATCTGAGAGTTTTATTTTGCTTTTTCAGTCACCCTTTTCATGTTTGAGCTGCAAAGAATGGCAAAAAATTAACTGAAATCTATCTTCTGCAGCAGTACATTAGTTGCAACTTATAAATATTGTAATTTTGACTCTAAATGGCTGAGATTTAATTAAAAGGCATATATTGTAATTTAACTGTAAAAGGCACCATGCTGTTTATTGTTTCAAAGGAGACAATCAAAGGTAACATGCTTCTATATGAGATTCCACAGAGATGTGTGCAGTATCTGTGACTGATTATACAGATTAACAATGCTACTCCTGTCTCTGACACAATGAAAACCAAGATAAAAAGCTGTAACCTATATGTGAGATGACTGGCACACTTGGCCAGCACAATGGGACTGCCACTGCTGCCTCTTCTCTGAGTGTTATGTAATTTGTGTGAGAATTTTTGTCTGGAATTTTGTTTCTTTATATAACGACACATTGTTGAGTTCTGGTCTCTGCATTGCACAAACACAATTAAACAGTCTGAATTAGTGTAAGCTGTCTTAATTCAGGGTATTCATAAGAAACCTAATGATCCACATCATGAGGTAGAAGTACATACAGTAATAAGCAAGAATAGTTGCGTCACATATTTAAAATGTGTGCTTCAGTTTAAATGTTTAAAATCTAAATATTTTCGGTTGTAACAGAAATTTGTCATTTTTCTCCTTCTGATAGAAGTCCACAGAGGGCTAGATCCCCAGTAAATGATCAAAAATCAAAAACAGCATCCTATTTATTCATCACTAACCTAAAAATATCCTTAAACAATACCCCCACATGCTTATGTTTGAAATGTGCCATTTTTTATCAAATGTCAAAAACATATTTGTGGTAAGCAACCTCGAAATAGCATAAAGTGACACTCCACATGTTTATATTACAGATACCCATTTTAACCAAATTTTGTGAAAAGAAGTAACTTTGACATATATCCTCTGGGGTCAGTTTATGTGGCATGCACAACTTCAAGACCTTCTGATCATTTATATAAAGTTCAGATGATTCAAAATTCAGCAGCTCATTTACTGGCACACACATGGAATTACGAGAGATCATTACCCCTGTACTGTCTCTCTTGCACTGACTCCCAATTTTAACAAGGGTACAATTTAAAATATTAATGCTGACTTTTAAATTTCTATACGGCAGCACACCAACCAATTTAACAGATTTAATAAGCCCTTATGTGCCAAGCAGAACCCATCACTTTCCTGATGCCCAAATTTGTCCATTCCATCTTACTCTGGGAGCCCCTTGACTTTTATTATTTTGTTTCAAACCATCAGAACTCTTTGCCCCTCTCAATTGCACAGATACAATCAAATGATTTTTTTTTTAAATTTAGACTTAAATCCTACTTATATGATTCAGTATTTATCTTTTATTCATATTTTTATTACACCTATGTGTATTTTTTCAGTCTTGCTTTTAAATTCAGTTTAATCCTATTCTATTTTTATTACATGTGTTTTAGTGCTATCAGTGTAACATACCATAGATATGTTTGTGCAAATGTGCACATAAATAAAATCCTTGAGAATCCTAGAGACTTAGAGATGAAATCAAAGAAGAGAATGCCTATAAATTGCTCCTCTAACAATGTAACAATTTCATATATGTTATAAATGAGAAAGCAAAGACAGACAGCTGAAGCTATAGGTAATAGGAATAGGTATAGCAAAAATAAACTAGCAATATTAGATCAGCTGAGCCACATATACATCTCCGGCATTATGGTCATATCTGGTCTCTTTGCATATTTTAATACAATTATTTGCTTATCCAAAAATGGCATTACTGTATTTCTTGTAGAAAATGTCCAGCAATTTACCTACTTGAAAAATCTAATTTATGGGATATGTCAGAGCCATCAGGATCAAAGATGTTCTTCACTGAGTGCAGGCTGAATGCACTGTAACAAGTTCACAGGTAGAATGCAGTTACCACAAATTACTAACTATATAATGAATTCACATAAAGATACATAAAACAGTACACAAGAACAGTTCCAAACTTATTAACATTAATGGAACCTAACAGTATCTATCTATTAACATTATCAGTTGGCAATGAATGAGAGCAAACAAAAACTCCAGCCAGAAACTGTTCACTGGAGAAAATAAACTGTAGCAGATTATAGCAGAGAAAGTCAAAGGCAAAATCAGACTCAGTCATAGTCATAGATCCCTAGGCCAAATGACTACCCACCATCTCCTGAGCATTCCTCAGTAAAGTCTGTGATGGGCCATTTAATTTGACAAAAAGAATCTTTCCATCTGTTGTGTCCAAAGTTCCCAGTATCCTTGGTGCCATTCACAGGGGCAGGAAAATAGCTTGATAGCTGAGCAGTAGCACCAACTGCCACAGCAGTACACCAGGAATAAAAACAGAGTAGCGGAGGCTTGGTAATCATTTCTAATTATTCTGTTGCTTATATGTTAAACAATTCCATGGTGGCACAGTTCACTTGTTTTGACCAAACTCACATTGATCTGTCTGCTTGTTTTCTGTCACAAGGATTCTACTTATTAAAACTAAATTAATTAATATTATCTCACTTTCTTCTGAAACCTCTTAGAAAGCCATCTTGCTCACCCACTCTGCACTAGCACTCTTTTCATCCTCCTAGATGTGATTTCTGCCTCTGCAGCACCTCTCACCTCTATACTTTATGTTCCTTTGCTTTAAGACTCACCTCAAAAAGCCTCATCAGCTAAAACCTATTGCTTTATTCTTTTTATTACCAATGTGGAATTACTTATCATCAATTTTGCCTAGTATTTTGTGAAGAATGCATTAAATTTGTATTATTAAAAATTAGAGGTAAAATATTGCTATTATAGTGTCATGTTCCTGCAGTCTACTTAACTTTAACTATGAGAAAAGGAAACTAAAATCCGAAATGATATGCCTTTTTAAAACTAAAGGAGAGACCTTTGATTTAGATACTTTTACAATTCCATAATTGCCCACTTTACTGTTAAGTTTATAAAATGCAATCAGTGTAATCTGAGCTGTTAGAAATAACAAAGTTTAACGTCCCAGTCCTTTTACACAAATTAATGTGTGTAATTAAGAATCTTGGTCAACCATGTCACTAGAAGTAATGAGGCTGTAGTTGGAGTGTTAACTTGGATGGAGGCACTGAGAAAGCCTGCTGCAGAAGTGAGGAATGAAAGGAGAATCGAGAATGGGAAGAGCCTTGGTTCCAGCATTCCTTCGGACTGATCAGTCATTCAAGTGCGCTTATTTTAGTAGCCTTTGGAGATGGGCTCATGGTTGGTTAATCTGAATTTCGCCCTGGATTGAAAACTTTTCTGACTGTTAATGCTCAGGCTTACTGTTCCTTGGATAGCTATGTAAAAAATATAAAAATAACAAAGAACAAAGTAAATGTAGATGGTACAGCTTTAAAGTGTGAAGTATTTTATGTGTTTTCCACATGAGGCTAACTTTACAACTTTCACATAAGTGAGCATTCTTTTTTTAGTACTTCTGCCACAGATGTACAATAGATTAGTGCTATATAAATGTAATGAATTATTATTATTAAAGGATGGCACGTATGAGAACGGGAGGCCAGCCCTTCAGAAGCTCAAGAACAAAGATTGGGTGTTCCTTGCTTTAGCCAGGAAGTTGGTACGGTGGTTTCCAGGCAGGACTGAATTGAGGAGCAATACACTGGACTAGAGACCAGTGTCACAGAAGGACAAGTGGAGACATGCTCTCCCGAAACGTTATGTGGCAAAATCCCTGGGTGGTGCTAACTATATTGACAACCCCATGGCATGCTGGGTACTGTATTTCCTTGGGGCAGCCTTGTTGGGTGTTGGGAGATGCCACCAGAGGGTGCTGTGTGGATTTGTGATCCCTGCTTTCAGAGACTTCCACCTGACCCAGAAGTGTTTCTCCCAGGTATGAGATAAAAGAATCCACTTCTTCTTATCCAGGCAACTCGGGAAAGGAGCTGGACAACACTCACCTGGGAGGAGTTGAGGAATAAACAAAGGAGAAGGAAAGACAGAGAAGAGAGAATTATGCTTCTGTTCTATTCTTTTAAAATAAACCTTTTTATAGAACCCATGACTTGTGTTGTTGTGGTTTTCTTTGGAATTTGAAATGCTGCAGAACCCCTTACTGGTCACAGTAGATTTACATTTCTACCCAAATGCTATCTGTGTTTAGTTCTTCTTAAGTCTGCCTGGGTTTACTCTGGACAATCTGATTTTCCTCATACACCCCAAAGATGCATAAGGACTAAAATGAGTTTAATAATTTTTTAAACTAAGTTATGAATATTGTTTTTGGTTTTTGTTCTACATGATGGTGCAGTAAGTATTCCTGCAGAAATATCTGAACCATTGGGTTTAAATCTACATTTGCCAGACTCTGTTTACTCTCCATGTCAACATGTGTGTTTTTTCCTTAAACATCTCAAGGCTATGTACTTCTGGTGACTATAAATAAACAGTATGGGTAAGTGAGTGAGTGAGCGTACCCCACTATGGACTGGCATCTCATCCAGCAGGTTATACTTCCTTTCACCCTAAACTGCTAGAATAGACTACAGCTCCTCATAATCCATTTATAACTATACTGTAATGTATACCAACCTGATTTTTGAGTAACATTCTCATAGTTGTGCATTCTTGTTTACAGACTAAAGAAATTAAAGAGATTTTTAAATATATGTTTAGTTATAGGAAACTTGCCAAAAGACTTAAGTGAACTCTCTACATACTGTCCAGGAATAAATCCCCACACTGGCTTAAACTGGTTTTTACCTGCCAGAAAATAGCAGATGAGAGCACATATGAATAATGAGAATGAGCTGCTTGAAATGTTTGGTAACTGCAAACAAAACCACCAGTCAGAGGCCATTAAGAGAGGCAGAGAAGTGCTTCTTTTCTTCTATGCTGTAGCCAAACAGTATGATTAAGAATGCTAAATTAGACCTTGGTAGTCGTGTTTAAAATATGCTGGATTCATAAATAAAATTAAAGGAGAATATTTTTTCTACAGTCATAGTGTCATTTTGGCTTACTTTGGAGACATTTACTTCCTTGTACATCTCTGCCATCACATTATGGTTTAAATGAATATCAGCATTTAAATAAGATGTATATCCAGATGAATATATTGAATGATACCAAGAAGAGCTGAAACAGATAATTAAGACCAACAATCTAACCAACAAATGTATATTTATTTTTGTGATGTTCAAGAGACACGGGTAGGGTCCGCAAATACAGCAGAGATGAAGTAATACAGAACAGGAGACAGGCCCTAAAATGCTTTGGTGGGATTATGGAGACATACTCAACTGAGTCATCATTTAGTTAGATACTCCTTGAGCTGGGGAGGAATTGTTAACCCTTACTCCCCCACAGCCAGATGGCTGGCAACTAGACGACCCATTCGTTTTTCAGTAGCATTTAAGGTAGGTGTTAGTATGTGGCTGTTAGGTGGAACTAGCCAGAAGACCACAGACGTTTTCTGGGGAACATTACACAGAAAAACTGTGGATGTTGGTGTGGGGCTGCTAGGTGGAACTCTAGCTATAGGACTTCAGGACTTATCTGGGGAACTCCTGACGCAAATGAGCTGCAGAAAAATTCCCTAAAAGAACTGCCTGCTTGGGACTCAAAGGCTATTCCTGTCATCAAACCAATGAGATTAGAGTTGAGAGGGTTAGTGTTGGCAAGAACTAACTTGATGGGAGAAAGGAAGACTAAAAGAAAGAAAGAGAGCTAGGCAAATGAACGAACAACTGTACCCATGTTGTTCCCACAGTGCACCTTTTAGTTAGGTCCATGGGGAACATTAGGTTTGTTGTTTTACTTTGTGTTATCAATACATCTGCACCCTTGTGTATCAGTTAGAACCCTCTTGTACTGTCTTTTTTATTCTTAAAGGAATCCTTGACTTATTTTTGGGTGACAATCTGCTCAAGCACACACTGTCTAGTGTACAGTTCCTTCAGCATTTAGGAGTTGTATTGTGCAACAGGCAACTTAAAATGGTCATTTGTAATTACTGTATCATACTGTATTCCATATCAGTGCATTAGCTACCTTAATAGTTTTATTATTAGAGATTGTAAGGGCCAGACTTGGCTTTGCTGAGTCAGATGATATATAAAAGGATTACCTGCAATGGTGAAAAAATAAAAACAGTGGAGAAACAGCTCAAAACCAGAGGAAGAGAGAGGAAAAACATTAAACTGGGGCATGAATGGCATGGCTAGCAGTGCTGCAGAGATCAAGGACCCTTTATACTTCAAGTAGGCTATTAGGGGAGACAGGAAGGCCTACTGAGAGGAGCTGAGGATGCTGTACATGGGGGGTAGTCACTTAAATATGGTTGATTTATTCTAATCATGCTTTAATAAATCAATTAATTAAATTATTGACGTTACTGGCTTGAAACAGCTAGCTTTGCCTATTACCTATGACAAAATTAACAGTATAAAATCTGGCATGTCTGCTGTAATGGTGTTCTTCACTACAAACAACCTGCTATTTATATGAAATTGTTTTACAAGGAACACCATTCTCACTTAACAATTCCATCCCTCTGGTTTGTTTTGTTTTTTACAAATTTCGCATCTGCAAGTTTGGCCTGCAGCTTAACTCACAGTATTACAGTGAAATGGAGAAGTGGATTAAACAAGAAGTTTTTGGTTTATATCCTAACAAGCTACACTACCCAATCACATAAGGTCACGTAATTTTCTGTCCCACTCAATCCAGACCAGGGTCACCAGTGTGGAGCCTGGAGTATGTCTCAGCTAGCATAGGGCGCAAGACTGGAATAAACCCTGGACATGGCATCAGTCCATTGCAACGTGAACACACACCTACACTAGGTCCAATTTAGCGCTGCCAATTCACATGAACTCCATGTCTTCAGACAGTGGGAGGAACACAGAGCACCTCGAGGAAAAACCACACTGACTTGAAGAAAAGATGCAAATTCCACATAGGGAGGATCCAAGACACGAGTCTTCTTCTCCTTACTGAGAGCCAGCAGTGCCACCACTGCTCCAGCGTGCCGTCCAATCACGTAAGGTCTACCAGTAATTCTCCTGTAGGAATTTGATTGCAGACAAATAATTTGATCCTGGAAACTCACAACAGATAATTAATTTATTCATTAGAATTTGATTCTCTTATTACATGAGATTTGTCTGTAAACGCTACTCTTCCCAGATCTGCCATAAGGGAATTGCTTGTTCACTTATGAAGTTATTCCCCAAACACCAGATTGGAGAGCAATGTTTAGACCTCTGACCTTCTACAAACCAGGCTGGTTCATTTATATTTAAATTCTGCCTGTTCAATAAATAGTCTGAAATTCTAATACAGTAATTAAAATGAGATTATTCATTTCCAATTATTTGTCAATAGACAGAATGTAAGGAACATTTCATATCAACATTTTTTTAATTATTATAGTGTAAATCCCATTACTGAATTGAAATGAAATGACTCTGAACATGATAGTAAGAATGCAGCTTGCTGATTAATTCCCAAAGGCTATTTATTTTAGTAATATAACAGTGAAGGCATAACAGTGACAGAAATTGTTCGAGCTGTTGCCTCAAAGCTCCTAGTTCCAAGTTTGAATCCCATAATCAATGCAAAGTTTGTATGTTCTTTCTGTGATCTAATGCTGTGGCAATTTATAATGCAGGGTGCTGGGGTGCCATCCCCTCTACAAATATTTTAAAAAATCTACGTAAATTAATTAGATAATGTGAAATAATCATGAAATAAATGTGTTTATTTGCACAATGTACCTGGTGTCAGTGCATGTCAACATCCATTAAAAACTGGTTCTGACTTGTACTTTTTTAATTTTTGTGTGAATACCTATATTTCCTAAGTGAAAGACGTCGGCCAAATGAGAGGAAATGCAAGTCCTTGATTGTTTGGCAAGCAGGTAATCTGAGGCTGAATTTTTATTGGTTGGTTTCAGATTTTTCTAGGGATGCAGCTGTGCATTCCGTGAACATTACTACATTTATTGGCAGTGAATTAGTCATGTTTTAGGTTTTTTAATGTAATGTGATTGTACAATTGTTGACACACTGTTACAAGTTCACGTCATTAGGTCACAGTTCACACTTGCGATTAACGTAGGTACAGGTGAGTGAATGCAACTTTATGGAGATGGCAACTTCAAGGGGACCTTCAAAAATCAAAGAAAATTCAATTATTTCTTTAATCACATACCCCTTCATAAATTATACACTTGAAGAAAAAAAACAAGATAAAGTGTTATTAGAAGATATACAGAGGTGGTGTTTGCACATTATGGTTCTGGGTCTTAGCAGAGTGAGGAACTGGGCAAGTTGGCAGAGGACTGGGCAATTTAGAGACAGATGTAGTATAAAATTTGTGTGGTAGGTGCACCTGTTACTTTCCACATTTGTCGGGCAAGTTATGAAAAGAATAGGGGGACTGTGGATGTCACAGACTGAAGATTTGGAGCACAGTAGAAATGGGGAAGTTGGCATCAGATTGGGGTGCTTGGTGGAAAGGGTATAATATATTTTAGCCTGGATTTGTCCAATGGGTCTGGTACAGCACAGGCCGAGATGTGCATTGGCAGTATGATAAGGACCACGAGAGCACGTGGAATGACTAGATGGATAGTTAGATATGAATGGTACTGTATGATAAATAGATGTGAAAGCCATTATATAATAGATAAGTACTGTTTCAGTTTGTCCCCCCAAAAACTACACTCCCACCTAAATGTTTTTCACCAGCCACCACTGATCTAATGGATTTGTCTGCATGTACTTTGCTTTTCTCCCACTTCCCAAATGTGTGTATCTTAGATTATTTTACAATTCAAAATTGGTGTATTAAGGAGGAATGTATTAATGTGGACAAGTGCATCGTCCATCCCACTCCTGCCTTGCACCAGATGCTGCCAGATTACATTTTGATGTTTAATAGAATAAGCAGATATGGATAATAAATGAGTAAAAAAATGCACATCATATTTTCGGAAAGATCACTAAGAAATTTACTTACTTTACTGGTGGAATCAAAGTGAGAAGTACAAGGTCTGGGGCCCACCACTAGACCCTTCTGATCCTCCAGAAAACATGAAAATTAAAATTCTGGGGATGGAAGCGGAAACTTCAATTTTTAAAACCACATAATGATATTGTAAATCTTTTAGTGCCCCTTACCGGGTTTGAGTGAGTATTGTATTCATAAGTAGGCTGGCCTGGGCTAGATGTTTGAATGGCAGCAGCCCACCCAACAAGGAAGAGAGTACATCCTTTGGCAGGCCTTTGGGGGCTCTGAGGAAGAGGGCAGAGACTTCAATAGGATACATTAGTGCTTGCCTTGCTCTTATTGATGAAGCGTGTGACAGTGAATGACAGACAGTAAAGGCGATTGCTGATCCTGTGATATTAGCAGTGTTCATATTGCAGAAGTACAGCTTGAGGCCAAAACCTGTGCTGGAAGTGTTTACAATGGTCCATAACAAAGGGAATGTGATGTACCAAATCTTGTTAGGCTTTGCCTGTTAAAGTTCAAGAAACAAGCCCATACTTGAGATGAACTATTATTTAATGTGTCCCCCAGTCCATTTATCTCAGTGTTTTGTACGCACATACAAATACAGAAACAGGTAACTGCTAGGATGTTTCCATTTATTTTAGACTGAAAAATAAAATGGGACATTGTAAAGATGTTAAGTGCCTGTAGTGCTTTTAGTAGATCTGGAATAAATATTAGAAAAAGATTTTGAAACTTTTCATGCCTGGCAAAGAGAGAGGTGTCACAGATGAGGTGAGAGAACACTAAAATTAGTAGAGGGCTGTCATTAATGAGTGGAAGAGTGGATTTTGTGCATACTGGGATGAACAGCATACGAAGGGGTGGATATGTGCCTAAATGAATTACTGTCTACCCCAACACATCCAACCCCTCCAAGGGGACCTCTCCCCCTTCTCCAGTATTAAGTCACCTCCACATACAAGCCCTTGTCTAAGGGTTCTAGATGAGCAGAACACACCATCTAATACTAATGAGTTCAATAAGAAACTGTTAGCATTCAAAAAAGAAAGGCTACAATTACAGAGACAACTTATTCTCTAGCTCAAATAAGTAGGAAAGGAAATCAGTAAACAGCTCAAACTGGCAAACACAATACAACAGACCCTCCACTTCGGTGAAAATAATATGGTCCTCAGATGAAGTTCAGCTTTGTATCAAATAAAAAAAAAAATCTTTATGACAGATATCAAAAAACAAAAAGCATGATATGATGTGGTTGCCTCAGTCATTTACACTCTCTTTTACACACAGATCAAATGGCATATTAAGCCAGTCCCACCCTCACAGTTCCTTACCTCATTTGGCTTTTTTTTGTTATGCAATCTTGCTAAGACAATAAAGCTTAAATTGAATTGACATGCAATGACTCAAAAAGAATGTTCAGTGTTATGACAAAACAGAACTAACTTGTAGATTAACTGAAGAAAATTAACATCATTCATACATAGGTCAAGTGCAAGCATTTTTCATAATGTTTATCCAAACCTGGCTGATTAAGTCCTTGTAGCCTCTCCTCCAGTAAATCAGTGGCAGGTTCTTCTTTCTATGTATCCCAATCATCATTTTCCAATTTATCATAAGGACGATGTATGACAGCTTTCAACAGGACACATACCGCAATAACAGTGGAGCATCTTTCAGTTGAAAATCTAAGTCCTTCTAATGATTTGTGTTGGTACTGAAAACACATCTTTCAAATCTGAGCAGGGTGTGCTACAATACCTCCCTTCATCTAAAGTTTTGGAATTCAGAACTGGAGCTACCAAGTGTGCATGGAGAGAATATCTGCTATCGCCGAAAACAAGACTAAATTAAGGGCTATTCAATATAATCTATATAAATAAATTCATAATCGGGTATGTGTTTCTTCTGAATTATTTCGCTTCATATGATATGTTTCTGTTTTGCACACTAAAGATTTCATTTCAACCCTCGCATCATGTATATCATATGTATTGCAGGCTGCAGTTAAACCCATTTCCAACCATCCCACACTCCTTTAATAAATAAAAGCCCACCATCTGCTTTTTTATATCACTGCGCTACAAGAGCTGGAAGTGACGTCAAACTGAAGCGCCATGGCCTTGGTAAGGTCGTAAGTAGGCAGCCCTGAAGCGCACGTTCGTAATGTTTTAATCTAAGTTTATCTTGTATGTACGTGAAAACATCTCATCACATACTTATGAGATAAGGGTTATCCCATCATTTTTTTCACTGTGCGGCTCAGAACTTTCATAGTTTTGTTCACCAATCACACAAAAATAGCTAAACACACTTCCATAAAATATACCATATACATTTCTTTGGTCCAACTTAAAATATAGACTATGTAGCATTTCAAAAATTTCACTGGGAAGAGTGGTTGTAATAGGACCCAACCCAAAAGCTATGCATTATTCCAAAACAGTTTAAATGATCTCAAGTGAAATTTTTTATGAATAATAAACCTGAACCAACTTAAGATTCGGGCTACATGGCATTTCAGAACTTTCATTACATCACTTGAAAACAGCCGAGTTGAAGTTCATGAAAGTTTGGATATATACAATTGTTGATACAACAACAAATCTAGACTTTAAGGCCTTTCAAAAAGTCCATCATGAAACAAGGTTATAATGGGGGCCGGGTGGAGAAGCAAAACCAAAACCGTGTCATCATGGCAAAACAGTTCAGCCAATGGTAATGAATTTGGCTTATAATGAAGGATACATTCCATGTCAGTGATTCAATGGAAATGAAGACATTGGTTGTGTCGTGGGGTGAGTATGGTATAATGGGTGATCAACGCAAAAATCTTGCATCACTCAAAAATGGTTACATCTGCTTTCACAAAATCTTGTATTTACATTATTGTTTGTGCAATTTAAAATATTGGCTTAACGGAGATTGAAGAATTTCATTGGAGAATTGTAATGGGAAGGCTAACATCACAAAAATCACTTATTACTCCAGTTACGTGGGTGTTCAGTAAGTTTTGCTTGTACTGTATATTCAATCTACAATCCATTCATTTTATTATTGTGGAATTAAACATCTGTTTGTGAAACTACACTAAACTGGGAAATACAAAGAAGTAGTATTCATGGTTCCAACCCAATAAGGAGCTACTGCAATTATGGAACCCAGTCATGCATGTAAAGAACAAAAGAGAAGTTGATGGAGAGCCAGGGTAGATGATACATTGGGCACTTGCATTTCAGCCAACAATCACAAAAGGATTAACATTTACAAAACATAACTGTCTGCATTCTTAACTTAAACACATACAAATATGCCCAGACAACGATGGGCAATTTGTTAGTTGAAAACAGATATGTGAACATCGCAATAGAAGCTACAACCTCATTTTAATTTTCTGGTTTATGTAAGGCATCTCTCCTGCCGGGTGGCACGGTGGCGCAGTGGTAGCGGTGCTGCCTCGCAGTTAGGAGACCTGGGCTCGCTTCCCGGGTCCTCCCTGCGTGGAGTTTGCATGTTCTCTCCGTGTCTGCGTGGGTTTCCTCCGGGTGCTCCGGTTTCCTCCCACAGTCCAAAGACATGCAGGTTAGGTGCATTGGCGATTCCAAATTGTCCCTAGTGTGTGCTTGGTGTGTGTGTGTGTGTGTGCGCGCCATGTGGTGGGCTGGCACCCTGCCTGGGGTTTGTTTCCTGACTTGTGCCCTGTGTTGGCTGGGATTGGCTCCAGCAGACACAAGTAGCCCTGTAGTTAAGGATATAGCGGGTTGGATAATGAATGGATGGATGGATCTCTTCTGCCCTTGTTGATTTCTAACCTTGGCTACAGAATTGGGGTTCAAGTGGCCTACCAATAAACTTTGCAGCTTCTGTGCCTTT
This sequence comes from Erpetoichthys calabaricus, assembly GCF_900747795.2. Taxonomy (NCBI): domain Eukaryota; kingdom Metazoa; phylum Chordata; class Cladistia; order Polypteriformes; family Polypteridae; genus Erpetoichthys; species Erpetoichthys calabaricus. The sequence goes on from NC_041402.2 coordinate 120,322,957, forward strand.
CAAAGTTTCAAAAGTGAGGTGTGCCATAGCAGTATCCTGTCTGGGGCATCAATGAATTTTGTTATACAGTGACAAGCGGTCTCACCAGAAACATCCAAATAAAGAAGCTCTTTGTGAATTACAACTAAGTTGGGTTAGTCATTAAACTCTGAACAAGTTTATTTACTATTTTAGTTAAGAAGAGTTTTAGAAAACAGTCGGTAACTTATGAACAATCTTATGATGGCGTTAACAAAGTAGGCCTACATACAGTTATGATACCTTTTAGCTGTCTGTGACACATGACACTGCAGTATGCAGTTATCCTGATTTATCTAAGCATTGCATATAGTAGTACAAGGTAGTACAAGGTGGTATGTCTTTAGTTTACAGATTGCATATCTGTGTATTGTCCAATTGATCTGCTTAAGATATGTGTATCCTAACTGATAGTATTCTCCATCGTTCATGTAGTTTAAATCCATTGTACCAGAGTACAATTTCAGTGTTCAGCCCACACAAAAGCACTAATGCGATCCCCGATTATCATGGTGTATTTTGCCCACTGGTTGCAATAATTACATAAAGTGGACTTCAACAGTTCAAACCGCTAGTAAAACAGACAACTCAGAAGTCCAGTTTATTTAAACTTTCAGCTTGCCTTTTCCTTTAACAGAAGGGCAATCTATAGAGATTTGTAATGTACAAATGAATCTCCCAACAGAAAATTTGCCAAATACACCCAAATTTAGTACTTGACAAACACCGAAGTGACCTTTTAATAGGGGAATAATTATATGTTAACAATGGATGCAGCAATGGCCAAAGAATCTTGTATATTGCCAAAGTCTAGCAAAAGAAAAGCTTTTTAGACACAATGCAAACTAACAGTAACATGCATATTGTTCTTAAAAATCTGTAGTGTATCATTTCTGACAATCATTTCAAATTTTCCAGGGAGAAAGAACTTCTGTTACATAATGACTTGAAAGACACTGATGTGAAGCATTTGTGCTTCTTCGTGAGAAAAATGTTGCCCACACACAACTATTGAGACAAAATGCTGTTCTTATTTGCATAAACAAGTTCACAATATAAGTAAAGGCAGGATTTGAAGAACTTAAAAAAATATATAGGCCTTAATGCAATGTACTACACAACTGATGACATGGGAAATAAATAATCAGTGAATACCAAACAAAAATTACTAGTAAACATCCATATTTGACTTATAAGGAACCTCACAGATCTGTGGTACACTACTTGGTGTTTGAATGCCTTGGGCACCTACTGTGGGGTTTTACAAGTAGCTGAAGACCATATAAGCAGCAGGTTGTGTCTTCTACTTAGGTCATAGATTAAGATCTAACTAGAGTAGTTCTAGTTCTGTGCACACATAGAGTATACTCTTTACAAATATGATATCAGCACCTGAGTGTGCATACATGGTGCAAATGGTTTCCATTAGCCTGCGTTTACAGTAGAATTCCTAGCTGCGCACTCCCATTTTACATTAGACAAATGTGTTTTTTATTTTGATATCAACTTCATCAAACATGTATTTCAGGTGTTCTCTTTTGCTTTACTCTGCAGGACCAACAATTAAAGACATCATTTACAGTGACAACATGCTTGTTGATGTTGGTAAAAGCATTGTCTCATATACTACTTTCATTAATAGGGAGTTTATTCAACATAATTAAAATAAGTATGTCAATATAGCAATAGCAGCTGTAATCTTAACTTACTTTTCAAGTGTATGCACTCTTGTGTTTAATGCTACTGGCTCTAAGCTCCAGATGCATGGGTTTAAATCCCCAATACAGAAGCTGCCTGTGTAGAATTTTCAAGTTGTCTCTTTCTGTTTCAGTCTCTGGAGTTTTTCTACGAACTCTCTAATCCCTCCAAACTCAGAGTAGGTGATGGAAGGAAAAATGCATGGAAACATCAGAGAAAACCAGAACTTAGTCTGAGTTTCAATGCTAAATTAATTTCTTGAAACAAAGAACTGTTAAGACATAGGAAGGCAGAATATCTTCAGAACACAAGTCTCTGTTTCCAGCAAGAAAACAGGAATGTGGACACGTTACTTGTCTGTTGCTGTGTTCTGACTTGGTCTGAAGAAAAGGTTTAAAACTGGATGGCCTGATGAATTCTAACAAAATAGCACTCAGTGTTTAAACCATTGTGGCACATAGACAGCCAGCTGCAGGGAGTGTTAGCTACTCTTTTAATAATTTTCTTCAAATACTGTTCACAAGTATTTTTTCAACAATGCAACTGCCTTAAATATTTGTCATCTGTGCTTATCAGTGTAATGAGAACTTTTCAACATATGTAATGCCCAACCTTCAGCTCTGCTGTGTTTTGCAGTTTGTCCCTGGAAGGTTACACTTAAATAGAGACTTGTCTTCCTTCAGAAATGACCCAACTTGCTTCTTCTTCAATATCACTCCTATCTTGAGGAAAGACTAAGCTTGTTTGTTGGCTCTCTCTTCAGTGCAATGTCCATTCTGACTGTTTTCTTTTTCTTTCTCATTCACCCCATTACCAGTCTAAGAGGAATCCTCCACCCAAAAATATCTTTTTATTTATCTGACACTTACCCTGTGTTGCTTGTAGTGATGGATCAAAGAAATCTAAATTAACTTATTGTTTGTGTGACCTCTCCACATATCCACTGCTGCTTGTTGTGAACAGATTTTTTCTTTCTTGGAAATCACTAGCTGTGATGTTCTTAAAAAAAAAAGTAATTACTTCAGACAAACTTCTCTGATTCAAACATTAATGCTGGTTTTTCATAAACAACCTTCAGATTGGATAAAAGATGAGATAGCCTGTTGTGATCTACATTATAGCCAAGGTGGATTACTCAAAAGGTCTATTTAGTTGGGTAATCATTTGAAGCAGAACAACGCTCCCGAAATGGAAAGACCAGTCTTTCAAAAAAAGCCAATTCTCATGTGAAGAGCATTGTGAAAGTGCATGTAGGATATAAGACAGCAAAAACAACACATTACAAACTACAACCAACTTTTCAAGATTCCCCCAACTGGGGTTAGAAGCAGATGGAAAAGAATCAGCCCATCAGCTTATTCAGATTCAAAATGTGCTCTCCTAAAAACCAAAGCAAATTAGTCTTGGTTTAAAGAAAGATCTTGTGAATGTCAAAAAGAAATGCCATCTTGACTACTATGCCTGTAGTGAGTTTTTCTGAAGATCAAAAGCAGAAACCTGCACTAATTGCATGCTCAACGTTTGATAAATGAATGAGAAAGGGGTTTCAAGTTTGGTCATGCTTGTACTGTATAGTGGGAATGGTGAACATTTAAGAGTCATTTATGTTAAATCCTACCTTTAAAGAGGAAAAACATTGATTCATTCCATGTAATAGCACACATTAGGCAATGAAAGATTTATTTACAGGATATTCTGGGAAAAGCACAGACTAAACCTGATATTGCTCTAAGATAAAAGCATACAGGGGCATTTTGTGGCTGAGCATAAATAAGTTTCAGTGAAGTACAGGTAGCCATGATTAATGCAAATAATCCATGATTAATGCAAATATCATTTCTCTGAATTGGCAAACAGGGGTTCAGAGCTAAGCTGCCTTCTATATTTCACATCATTGACAACAACAACATTTTGTTTCTGCAGCACATTTTCATACAAAGAATGTAACTCAATTTGTTTTAGAAGAAGACAAAGAAAAAATAATAAGAAAAAGACACTAGAAATAGATAAAAAGAGTAATTAAAAAAGTACATTCCAAAATATTAGATAAGAATAAATTAGTACAGATTACCTTACATAGATATGGAAGAAAAAAAGTCATTATTTCTTTTTTATGTCTCTAAACATTTGTTTTTAAGTTTGTGAAGATAAGTCCCATGACAAGGTCAGATGGCTGGGAGGGCAGAAAATATAAGAAAAAGCTCCAGATAAGCTGAAGAAAAAAACAAAATCTACTGGAGTTCCATATTAAATTACATTTAATAAAAAGAACCACTTTCCTCCTTCCCTCAGTATGAAGGAAAGCTAGCAATGATAATAATTTAAATGATCAAGAAATATAATAAAGGGCTGTTTTTCTCTGTACTGGCCTGGCATATCTCTAATACTAAAATTTTGGTATAAAAACAGAAAGCCGTTCTTTTATGCTTTACTCCTGGAATACTGAACAAACCAGTTTTAAGAGGATCTAAGGGTACAATTAGGAATGTTGGGGGACATGCAGTCCACAATATAAGAAGGTGCTAGATTGTTTAGAACCTTATTTACAATTAAAAGAATTTTGAAATCAATCCTAAAAGACTGGTGAGATAAACTCATATTTTCTCTTTTTAATGACAATTCTTGCTGCTGGTTTTTGGACTAATTGCTGTCACTAATCCTGGTGGGAATGCATTGCAATAATCTTGACAGCTAAAGACAGACGTATGTATTAACTATTCTGCATTTTGCAGTGATATACAATATCTAACCTTTGTCATGTTTCTTATGTGAAAGAATTGAGTCTTATTGCAATTTAAATTTTAGCTCTGAATCTAAAATGACACTGAGATTCTTTACCTCTGACCTTATTTGTCAAGACAGAGATAGCCTATTTCTAAGGGCCTCACTTATTTGTTTGCCGTCAATAATTACAATTTCTTTTTTTTCCCTTATTAAGTTTAAGGAAATTACTATTCATCAATTTGATGATACTGGTAAGACACTGGATTGGAGGATTTAGAGCCTCAGGGTTAACTGGTGGTATCCCCAAATAAATCTGTGTATTGTCTGCACAGCTGTGATTATTCACTTTATTTTTCAAAATGATCAGGCCTCATGGGAACAAGTAGATTGCAAAAAATAAGGGACCCAAAATAAATCCCTGTGACAGACCATACGAGGTCTGACAATTAAGTTTGTGAACTTGCCACCATGCACTCATGTTGGCAGCACTGTACAAACAGCTTGGTAAGGTTTCATAACCTTGGTATATCAGTGTCTCACAGTTGTGTTCATGTCGACATGTGGCAGTGTCATGGTGAATGGCGTTCATTATTGTTGTTCCATGTTCTTGTGTGCTGTCGCGAGAACATTAGAGCTTGCATTAGGGCAGCGAACAAACACCAGCTTACACGGCACTGTCCATGAAGGAGTTTTTAGCCAGTAAACAAATAACTGTATTGAAACACCCTTCCTACTCACCTGATCTGGCCCCCAATTACTTTTTTTTTACCTGAAGATAAAGGAAATATTGAAAGTATGACATTTTGATGACATTCAGGACATTAAGCGTTATATGACAACAGCTCTGATGGCCATTCCAGAAAAGGAGTTCCAGAATTGCTTTGAAAGGTGGACTAGATGCTGGCTTCCCAAGGGGAGTATTTCAAAGGTGGCTGTAGTAATATTCAGCAATGAGGTATGTAGCACTTTTTCTAGGATGAGTTCACTAACTTAATTGTCAGACCTCGTACATAATATCATGAATCTCTGAAAGGACGTTTCTTCCTCTGATATAAGATGGAAACCAACTTCAAGTACTGCCAGAAGGTCCACCACACTGTCTAATGTGGTCAATAAGAATGCTGTGATCAGTGGTGTCAAATGCTGCACTCAGGTCTAATAGAACTAGAGCTGATACATTATTTGAATCAACATTACGATGTAAGTCATGGAGTGCTTTAACCAATGTGGTTTCTGTATTATGATTTGATCAGAAACCTGCTGAACCTTATTCAGAATAAAATGTTTATTCAAGTATTAATTTAATTGTTGAAAAAATACTTGTTCTATAATTTTACTTAAAAAGTCAGGCTAGAGATAGATCTAAAGCATTCCAAGTCAGAAACATCAAAATTATTTTTCTTAAGCAGTGGCTTAACCAGAGTGGTTTTTAGAGAATCAGGAAAAATGCCCACATCCAATATATATATATATCAAATATACTGTTGATCAGAGGCATCTTTTAAAAAGCCTAAAGAGATTGGATCAAAGGTACAAGTGGATGGCGGTCACTTATTCTACAAAGATTGGGTAGTCTTAACACTGTCTTTCTTTAAATGAAAAAGCAAGAGATTAGTCAGAATTGAAGCAATTTTTAAAATTATTTTCATTTGAGTTTGTTATCAAATCCAAAATGTCAACCATATCATAAGTCAAAACAGAATATAAATTCTAAACCAAAATATCTTCCTAAATAGAGTTTTATTTTTATTATTATTTGCTTGAGTGCTAGTCTCTCTTTAGACTTCACTAAGTTTTACCAAAGTTTGCACAGCTTCTTAACGAAAGCAGCAGTCTTCTACACAAATGCAAAACCAATATATTAGGACATGAAATAAAACCAAGCAAAAAATATTTCTAATAAATTGGTTTACAGTTTGGAACATTTTTGTGGGCACATCTGGGGACAGAGAAGGTTGTGGTTATCAATCTGGTCTAGTTAAAGCACAGCCCTTGTGCTCAAGAAGCCATCGGACACTCTTCAGCAGACATGCTGGCTCCAAGTTCAGCCCCATTCATCTCAATTGGAGGTGAAACCTAATCCTCAGCTCAAGGCTCATTTAGTGCCATCCTCCTATCTATGAATGGTCTGCTTTATTATACAATGTTTCTTGGTTTTCCCTTCATCTTTTTCTTGTTATGAATCTGAGCTCTGCTTTCTTTATTCTGGCAAACCTTTTTTTATTTGAGAGCTGAGATGGTGTTCCACCAGTAGTACTTTGGTAAGGGGTAAGTTAAAGTGATGGACTCCTACCAGCATGGATGAATCTTTTCTATAGGTGAAGTTTGGGTGCAGAATGGTGAGACAATCACCTGCTAGGATCTCTGAGGGAACATTAGTAAAACTGGAAACAAGCTGCTAAGTATTATGGTGTTAGATGATATACATTTAATTCATAGTTCATATGTAATGTGCCTGAAGTTGACTTATAAACAAATCAATTCCCCAGCACATACCTGTGAATTTTTCAGGGACTGTAGATCAGGTGTCAGATGTTTGGGCTTAAATGATTTTTGCAAAGTGATCTAGATTTTGGAATCACTCCTCTCTTTATGATATACATACTTTTGGCATAAAGTGTGTAATTGTGAGGTCCAATTTTTTAAGAGGAACATCAATGTCCTATTTTATTCATACACCTTCTTCCCACAATGTTCTGTGCAAGCATAACTTGTAATTAGATTATTTTAAAGTGCTGGATTTTTGTAATTTACTGAAAGCATAGGGAGCATGTTAGTGGACATGGTTTACACAACTTTGTAAATGTTGCCATATATGCTTGCCTCTAATGTCCTGTAATTAGCAACTGTGGTGGCATAATTGATGATTTTGCTTTGTTTAAAGCAGAGGCTGCAAACCTGTGACATACAAGACCGCTGAGCTTGGCATGCTGCTACAGAGCCAAAATGGATTAATAATTAATATTAAAGCCATTCAGTGCATTCAACTGGAGGAAAGAACAGCAGCCTACTGAAAAGAATTGTGTGCTCTGCATCGTTAATGTTTGGGCTGAAAGAGTGGGTTATCTTTGTGTAAAATGGGAATAATAAGTCAATGATTATGGAATGTTGTATGTGTGGTGAATATAAGAGTATTAAAAGAGCAGCAGTGGGCAGCTGAAAATTGTGGTGCACCCACACTACTAAACAAAGGGAAAAAAGAAATGCAAGCCAAAAAATAAGGAGGATAAACTAAGCAGAACTAAACACACAAAAATAAAAGCAATGTAGGTTTGGTTGAAATGTTAAACAGCCAAGGAGAGAATATTAAGGTTAGAATTGGGTAACAAAAAATGTTTGTACAAATGCTTTTGACAAGTTGATCACAACAGCCTCCTAACACGTGTCAATATTTTTGTTGGGATCTGGCTACCTACAGACAGATGTCTTCAGTCATTATAAAGACCCCCTAGTCTCTTTCCTGATATGTCTGTGAAGGGTTGCCTTTGGAGAATGAAGTTCAGATCTATGTCAACTATGGCCCATTTTGGCTGTGAAATCATGGTGGAGAGCATGGGTTAAGATGTTTGTCCTATCATTTTTTTGATTGATGAGTGCCTGCTATGAGAGACAACACCATGTTACTAAACTGTTAATTTGAATAATGTTCCAAGTTATGTGTGGACCATTTATAACTTGGAACATTATTCAAATTAAGTGTATTTTACCAGTCCCAGAAGGGCTATTTTTCAATCATTCGAATTCTTTAATTTCAGGCAAATCTGTGAGCTATACATTAGATCCTGTATATGTTGACTTTCATGATCAGCAATTATATATATCTGGCACAATCCCCTATAACAGAGATATGCTGATGGAGCAAACCCCAAGGGATATATTGGTTAACTTGATAAGGGCCACACAGTGGGTCAGTTACATGATTTGAACCTCCAGCATTATGACTTAGCCCTTACTCATTAGATCACTCATATATAATACAGGCCTGAAAATGTCAAATGTATCAATGGTCTGCTTTATCATCTGTAGGCTGTACACAAAATGCAGAATTTCTATGTTTTTTCTTTTCTAATTTTTCTTAGACTAATACTCCTGTCATTGATGAATCATTCTCAGACTTGTTAAAAAATAAGGCCTGTGGTGGAAAATAAAAATTATAAACATAGTTTTGTTTAATTGTCCTATTTGAGGTGTTGGTTTTCTTATGAAATGAATCTTGTATTACCTATATACTCTCTGTATTGGTGTGGCCCCTCCATGAATAATGATTTTCTTTTTGATGTAAGCTGTCTCCAATACTAGGACAGCACACACTAATGTTGCCTTTTGCTAGGAGGCAGACTGATACACTTCTTGTCTCAGGGACAGGTTTAAGTTTAAGAAAAAATTATCACAGCAAAAGAGTGAAAGCAGTGAATACCCACTGTTATGGAGGCTCATCTGTTCACCACTCTTTCCTTGGACAAAATTCCAAAAACAAAGCTCTTAATAAAAACAAAATACAACATTATAAAAACAAACAAACAAACAACACCAAAAATAAAAACACAGGAGGGCTATTCAGAAGGGAGAAGACAAATTTTGAAAATAAACAGACAGGTTGGAGCCCAAGGTGTTTGAAATAAATTTACAAAAGGCTCTTAGACCCTGTCCCACCATCCAGAAAACACAGCGCACAAGTACTCAGTTTCTGCCACTCACTTCTAAGCTGGCCACAACACCTTCCTATAAAACTGAATGCTTGTTCCATTTGTCTCCCACTTTTGTGATCTGTGGTATTCCTGCCAAGGGTTGGCTTTATGTTTTTGCTTAGACCAATCTCCACTGCTCTCCTCTGACCCATTTTCTGGATCAGGACCATCCATGAAAGTCCTCTGGCCTGAAGACTACACTCCCTTTGGTGGCCTGGGTCTATCTTAATCTCAAAGCCCCACATCATACTTAGAGGATTAAACCACAAATTATGAAATATGTTCTGCCTGCCCTTCAAAACCCCCATCAGGACCTCACTTATACCTTACAAGGATAGGTGCTACCACCTGTTATGATTTGCAGAGCCTTCAAACTTAAAATAAGTATTTTCCCACCAGCTTCTTAATATAAGAAGAATTTATTTTCAAAAATATGTACAAAAATAAAAAACAAAACAAAAAGTAAAACAGGTGCGAAATGGTACTGCATAAAAGGCAAACCCCAGGGCAACAAAACCAACAGAATCAAAAGTTTCGCTTACAATGATGAATCTAAAATCTGGAATCTGATAAAGTAAGTCAATGAACAGAAGTATATGCAAAAATATTGGCATAAGAACTGTGCAAATCTGTACAGCTGTATAGCTTATAGAATGTAGGGGAGGTCCCACAGCTGTGGCACCAGGAAGACCCACCACCCCAGGCTCAAAACATAAAGGACAAAGTATATAAAACACAGAATATACACAAAACACCAAAATAAAAAGTTAAAAATAAATTAAACAATACTTACAGAAAAATACATAAACAGAAAAAAAGCTAATTTTACAATATAATGTTTAAAAGTCAAGGAAAAGAACCAATAAAGTAAAAAGACAAATGAGCAGGAATAGATTACCCTGTTTTTAATAATTTGATTATACTCTTCCAGACTCTTGCCTACCCCCAAAACATTCTAGACAGTCCAGTGCCCAATAAATAGCTACTTTCAGGGCCCTTCATAAATTTCCTGGAAAGCCCAGTTCATATGTGGCTGCAAGCCCACTATCATAAAGGTATTTGTATGCAGAAAATTTATTTTTGCACATGTTTTGCTTGTTTATAATAGATTCATTATCAATTTTCTTGTTATGAAGAAGTTGTGAGGTTTCCATGCCACGTTTTGTGTGTTTTGTCATTACCAGATGCCATATTGATTATGATTTCTGTACCTATTGCTTATCACAGAACATATAGATCAGGTGATGTACTATTTCATTGTACCCTGCCTTTATAAGATTGCAAAGATGTTTAGTGTGTTTTGGTTGTATGTTAAGCAAAAGAAAATAATTTATTGAAGGGGCTTTGCATGCTTTTGACTAAGATTTTGGTTTGTGTTTTGTTTACCGATGTGTGGGTCTTTTGTGTGATGTTTTAGCTTCGGCCCATTGCTTGCTTCAAGTTTCTTTCCCTCTCATCTCCTGGTTCGTTACTCAGGAGTTCCACTGACCACATTCTTAAGACAGTCCTGGGGCCTCATGCATAATGCCATATGTAGAATTCACACTATAACATGGCGTATGGACAAAAGCGGAAATGTTCGTATGCACAAAAAAATCCAGATTCATAAATCTGTGTGAACGCCAACTTCCACGTTCTTCCGCTTCATAAATCCCGGTCAGGGTGAAAAGTAACGCATGTGCACGTGCTAGCTGTCCCGCCCCAACTCATCCCAGAATTACACCTCTTTGAATATGCAAATCAATATAAATAGCCCATAAGCTCAGCCTTCTGTGAAAAGACAATGGCAAAAGCACGGGGGAAAATAGAAGAATTTCAGGGAATACCAAGTGGAGGCACAGAAAAACGTACTATTTGTTGGTTTTAACAGTGGTATAATCAACAAAAGGAAGTTGATCGAGTGACATAGCGTGTTGGAGAAACTCGAAAGCTCAAGTTCACAAAGTCGCACAGTGCCCGAAATAAACAAGAAGTTGTCTGATATCAAAGTCGCCGTGAAAAGGCGAGTTGTAGCCCACCGTCTGAGTGTCATATGAAAGCTTATTAGGGTACAGAGAAAAGAAAAAAATAGGGACACAGTGAGAAAAAAGCTCGAAATGCCAACTTTAATCTCGAAATTTCCACTTTAATCACATAGTTTATTTTGTCATTAAAGTAGAACATCATAAACTTCATCTTTAAATCGTTTAATTTACAAGTTTCTCAAATACCATCGTAACTAAAGTAGCACGTTAAATGCTTTGTTTTGTATGTGTTCTATGTGCTCTATGTGTGTGAATCACTATGTGCTTCTTAAACGGACTTTCTTTTCCTCTGACAGGACACAGAATCCATTACATTCGTGATATTACAGCTCTCTGAATAATTAAAATACTGAGATGTATACTTGATATCATTTTCATGATGATAGGAATTAAAGCATGTTATTAAACATGGGAATAAGGTGGTGCAGTGATAGTGACGAGCAGGCGCCCCGTCCAGCGATTGTTCCTGCCTGACACAAGATGCTTGCTGCGCAACCTTCATGAAATAATTTACTGCAGCAGTACTGTCTCTTTCAAACGTACTTACCCCCAATTCCTGTCCTTCCTTTTCTTTCTCCAAGTAACCAGTCACCACACAATCAGCTCTGTAATAGATGTTAAGCCATCTGTAAGCTTAGAACGCTGATTCTTCAAAACTTTTAAGGAACATTGAAATATCATCATAGTACATGTTTGTGGGGTGGCACGGTGGCGCAGTAGGTAGCGCTGCTGCCTCACATTTAGGAGACCTGGGTTCGCTTCCTGGGTCTTCCCTGCGTGGAGTTTGCATGTTCTCCCCGTGTCTGCGTGGGTTTCCTCCGGGTGCTCCGGTTTCCTCCCACAGTCCAAAGACATGCAGGTTAGGTGCATTGGCAATCCTAAATTGTCCCTAGTGTGTGCTTGGTGTGTGGGTGTGTGTGTGTGTGTGTGTGTGTGTGTGCGTGTGTGCGCCCTGCGGTGGGCTGGCGCCCTGCCCGGGGTTTGTTTCCTGCCTTGCGCCCTGTGTTGGCTGGGATTAGTTCCAGCAGACCCCCGTGACCCTGTAGTTAGGATATAGCGGGTTGGATAATGGATGGATGGATGGATGGATGGATGGATGGATGGATGGATGGATGGATGGTACATGTTTGTTTATTCTATCCATCTATCCAAGCCAGTATCGCAGCAGTCCCAGCAAGAATACAGCGCGAGGCAGGAACAATCCCTGAACTAGCTAGCGCTGCGCCTCTGTGTCCTCACATATTTAATTATTAAGAATATAGATTATTTAAATGACATTAACATTTTATCTGTATAATGTAATAAACATATTTTGCTGTATTTAATCTTAAAAATGATATCGTCATCATATGTAAATACGCTCTTTATAAAGTGGCACAGGTTGTGCAATATTATAACTGTATCGCAAGTTTACAGTGAGGTAATTGTACTTGTAAGTACAAACAGTTCTATAAGGAGCACTTGATGGACTGATTGAGTGTGTTTATAGTTCTTGGGATGAAACTGTTTCTGAACCACGAGGTCCGTACAGGAAAGGCTCTGAAGCATTTTTCGGATGACAGCATTTCAAATAGACAGCATGGCTGAGGCAGCATGTGCTTGATGCTGTATACCGATACTTTCCGATCAGCTGCTCCGAGTTGTGCAGTGAGAGTAGTATGGAAAAAGATGATCCGCTGTGGCAACCCCTAACAGGAGCAGCTGAAAGTAGAAAAAGAAGGTGCAGTGAGAGTAACAACGCTAAAGCAGCTATGGTATTTAGAACAGTTTGACCATTCTGTGGACCATCATATTGTTACAGGTTAATTACAATCAGATGCCTTAATTTCAGTGTATTTGATAAAGCCGGCGTTGTGGAAGTAAAAAAGAAAGGGAAACCACCCAGGAACAGCAGCACTGCTTTGACACTGTGTGCCGCCAGTTTGCAAAACCGAGCGGAGAACTTGCGTACGCCAAGCATTTAGCTGGCATGAAAATGTGCGTGGCTTTACAGCAACTTTAGGTTTTATACATCGCGATTTGAGCATGGAAACGGGCTTACGCAACATTTTTGTGCATATGCACCATCTATACATGAGGCCCCTGGAAATGTAGTCAGTGTAAATATTTACTATCATAGGTTCCACCGCCTATTTCTTCCATGATTTCTGCCCTTTAAATTCTAGCACCACCTTTTGAAACTGTTGCTTTGTCATACTACTAAGCAGGCCACCAAGGAAGCAGGCCTGCAGTCCCATTTTCAAGTGCTCTTCACCTGTCTCTTACTTGAGTTGTAAAACCACATAGAAAGTAGTTTTCAGTTGTGACCATGAAACAAGACCCTATTCACTTAGCCCTCTGTCAGAAATTTGAGTGATATTTTCTTAGGCAAAATTGGATTTTATTTTTGCATGTTGTTTTCTATCGGTGTCAACACATTGTTTGTGGCAGCAACAGTCATTGAATTCTACATGATTTAGATATATACTTTCAGGTATCTCATCATCATTTCGTTACCCCTATGAAGATGGCTGTGCTTTTCTCAGGATAACCAAACACTGATTTATTTAAAAGAAAGACTAAAGTGAATTTGCTCTAACCTTAAGAGAATTTAGGGACCCCAACTTAAGCATTAGTTTCTGACTGCAATTCTAGTTTTGGTTTTGGGTTAGACTATTCAATTATTGATTTTCCTTACTGACTATTGTTATGTTGACTATTATTAAGTTTACCCCTTTAAGTATTTTACATTTCTGCCACTCAAACTGATCCTAACATGCACATCTTCTATGGACTGTTTGATTCAAAGTGAAGGCTGAAATCTCTGTGAAATGTTTGACTTGAAATAACTGCATCAAAACACCAACAGACCGTTTGCTTCAAAAAGACAGCAGCATTCCTCATTATTTAGACATTCCTCATTATTTAAGTTGTAATGAGTACAGGTTACTGTGCTTTTTAAGCATTTAGATGGTCGAAAATAGTTCACTGATCTCCATCGCTTTTATGTAAACATTATTTTAATTAATTTTCCTTCATGATTTTTTCACATAATTATTTTAACAAATATAATTTAATATTAAGCATTCATGTTTATTTTACTAAATTTTTTCCATGTCTTACAAAACCTATCTACAGTATTTGAACACATTTTGTTCAATAGTATTTTCTTCTATGGAATTTAAGTCTGAAATTAAGTAACCAGGCTTTTTGTGTTTTCCACACATAAAACAAAGAGAAATAAGTAAGCTGGGCTCAGTTTCAAGGACATTGTCTCAGAAATACCTACAGTGGGTTCCTTAGCAACAGGAAAATGAAAGTGCTTTTGAAATGCCTCCCAGAACCACCAGAGACTGTAGAAGATTAAATTATTGACCAAAAGTGTATCTGTGGAACAAAACAGTAGTGTGAGGAGATGGTGCTTCTCCAGCGGTAGTGGACTAGAATTCAGATGTGTAAACCTGAATGATGAACACAAGCAATATTAAAAAACGCACCCTTGATAGTCTATCAATGTTCTGTAAACAACTGCAAACCCACTGTTTAAATGTCTTTTTAAATCTGAGCATATATTATATGCAGTCACAAATTATTTTTATATATTCAGAACATGCATACTAGACCTTTTATTGCTGTTTATGTCGCACATTTATAGGAAAACAATAGAATCACTTATAATTTTTACTATAATCTGCCATATCAATATCAATTGACGCTATGTTCAGTCTGTTTTACTAATTTGGTTTACCAGAATTAAAAATTGAGAGTGTATGTGATAGGAATAAAAAAGTAAGGTGTGGGGAGAAGTGATAATATACTAAGTAGGATTTGAAACCTGTACTAAAGTATCTATCTATCTATCTATCTATCTATCTATCTATCTATCTATCTATCTATCTATCTATCTATCTATCTATCTATCTATCTATCTATCTATCTATCTAAAGCTACACAAATCTAACTTTGAAACACAGCCTCTGCATGTTCTCCTTGTGTTCACATTGTTATATTATTGCCAAGGTTTATGTTTAGTTTCTGTTTTATTGTTGTTCTTGTTATTTTGAATTTATTTTTCATATTTGTATGTAATTTATGTGATGCTTGTCTATGATTTAGTAATTATATCCTGCCACATTAAATCTTGTCCATTCCTTGTGTTCTGTGACTGGCCACCCTGACATCATTGGTGGCGCTATATTAAGGTTTAAGAGAGGAGTTCAGAAGCTGTGTGTTAAGTCTGTAGTGGAATTGCTTGTAAGTACTCTTTTTACTCTTTCTGAGCCTTTTTTATACATTTTCCTATTCTTTTAATAAACATTTTCCTTTTATAATTATTTTGGTGAAACTTGTCTCTACAAGCCAAAGTAATTTGTATGCTCTCTCTTGTATGATATTCTTGGGAATTTTTTTAGTACTTTTAAACTTATGAAGTGAAAACCCTTTTTAGGTCTCTCTAGGCCAAAGCTGTACATTAAGGAATTGGGATAAGGCTGCCTTAGGTGCAGCCGTTTGTGGAAGCTATAGTAGCTTATTTTGGTGGCCTCACGCCCTTTTCTGGGACTCCCCTTCATAACACACATGGCTTTTTTCCAGAATCTGACATACAAAGATGTGCAGTTTAGATTATAGAATGAGTGAGAGTGAGTGTATATGTGAATGTGCCCTGCTGTTGACTTGTGCCCCATTCGGTGTTGATTCCAGCCATATGACTAATGCTCCTGAAACACATTCCAGGTTGTAGTAGCTCTAAAATTGCATTATGGGAGTTCAATAAAGAAGCAATGCTACAGCTTGTTTCTTTTATCCATGGGTGGTCTTCTAGCATGACTGTGCCTAGGCCTTTGTTAGCTAAATGCAACATTCAATCCTAGCCAATCTACAATCAATATTAACTTGAACTAGATCTGCTGCACCACAGCAATGACATCTGACTTTCCTCGTTTGTGGCATGGGATTATTGTATGCATCATTTAAAGAACCTTGGCTGCCAAGAGTGTGGACCAAAACTGAGACTGTGCAGCAGGGCCACATAAGTGTTGTTGTTTATAATGTTTGTACCCAGTCGTGTCTCGTCACAGCACCCCATTTAAACTAGTTTGTGTTTGTTTAAATGTCATCCCCGTAATGAGAAAAGGGGAAGGATGTTGCGGTGAGGCAGCGACCCCTGGAAACGTCAGAACCGGAGTTTTGCCAGTTACATCCGGCTCATTATTATTTAAACAGTAAGGAGGGAAAGAAGAGGGGGAGAGGAGAGAGAGAAGGAGATTCACCTAACAAACCACAGATCATCATTTTTTTGCCTTTATTCAAATCGTGCCTTCTTCCCAGTTTGCTTCTCATTCAGCCGGATTTACTACAACGCATTCATCGTCAGAAACCCCGGGGTTGGACATTATTTTCCACCATTGCCGATGAAGCACGGTGAGATCGTTCTGTATTCATTGGGATTAATAAAGTATCTATCTATCTATCTATCTATCTATCTATCTATCTATCTATCTATCTATCTATCTATCTATCTATCTATCTATCTATCTATCTATCTATCTATTCATTCGGGAGAGCCAAACACAAACATTTTTGAACAGTTATCAGTAATTTGCAGTTATTTACCTGGACTCATTTTCACTTTCATTAACATTTCAGTAATCATTCATTGGCGTTATTTTGTATTGTGTGTTTGTTATACGTGTGCAGGGGCAAGGGAGGTTTTTTTTATTGTATATATGGTGTATTCACTTTGCTGGTATGATGGAGATATATATGTAGATATTTTTTACGTCGGGGATTTGTATTATTGTATTATTGGTATCATCAATGCTGTCCCAAACATAAGACTGGATTTAGTGCTATAGGTCAGGTGTTTTCACGTCAGTTTTGAATTTCAGAACCAAATGGAGGTTGGTTCCATTTTCACTTTCATACCTTAAGTCTTTAGCAGGCTTTGCATCTCATGCTTTGCTTAATTCTTTTTTATTGATTTCAACTATGCTGCGGTGGGCTGGCACCCTGCCCGGGGATTTGTTCTTGCCTTGCGCCCTGTGTTGGCTGGGATTGGCTCCAGCAGACCCCCGTGACCCCTGTGTTAGGATATAGCGGGTTGGATAATGACTGACTGACATGACTGACTCAACTATGATGTAACTTTCATTATTTGTCCATATCTCAGTGACAATCCATTTTGTGCCAAAAATCTACCTCTAAAGAGCTATACTTATCTTTCCACACTTGTATGGGTCCTCCGTGTATGAGAATGACTTACATCTTATCCAAGAGTTCATGAACTCCCTGTCACTGAAAATGAAACGGCACACATTTCCTGTAACTAATGCAAAACTGGACTTCCAATTCCACATTACCTAACTATTTTGTTATGGTTTTTCAGATACAATTTTTTGTCTACATATCAAATATGTTGCAACAGTGCTTAATTGCATAGTTATAACTGATTAAAAACTAATTAAAGTATACTTATGTTCACTTTATTATATATTACTTGTTTCTGTGTTTAGACTGCTTGAGGCAATATTAAAGTCCATCTGCCCATCACTGAATCCTCTTACTCCAGTTCAGAATTACAAGGGATGATGTAGCCTATACTGATAGCAAATTGTCAGCATCACATAGAAGGCAGGAATAAAACCCTGGATGGACCGCTAGTCCTTCACAGGTCTCATTCACACACACATTTTGTTCACAGAGAGAGTTTCCAGTGCACCTAGCAGGCCACCTGTTTGGGATTTTGAAGGTAAACTGCAGGAAAAACCCAAGCACACTGGAGGAAAATATACAAACTCTCCATAGCCAAAGCACATGCCAGAATTTAAAACTAGGAGTCTAACCACTGGTAGCCCAGCACATATTATTAGTATTTTTTCAGAATATGTTAGAATTTTCTTTAAGAAATGAAAAATGATTATAAACGTGTGCAGGTGAATGGCCAGTGTTTAAAAGTGAATAAGAAATGAAAATCCTCTGGCAGTCCTGACTATGTAAGCACAATTAGACAACCAGCCAGCAGAGTCAGAAAACTGCAGACACAGGAAGATTGGGAGGTCTGTTGGAGCGACAGTCCCCCAGGGAGTCTGCTTAAGAGCAGGGCAGCTTTTAGAGAGATGTGCCCTCTTGTTCTGAGTTCAGCAGAGTGATTTAGCTGATGCATTGCACCTCTTGAGGATACATTTCTGGGATTATGACCAGAGGAAGAATTGTATTTACCGTTTTGTTTTCACTTTGGTATTAGTAGTGAAGAACTCTTTTTTTTCTTTGGTTCGCATTTTGTTTTGTGTATATTTTTTGATGTAATATCTTAAAACTCCTATATATTTGTCCATAAAACTCTACCCTTTTTTTCAATTTACAGAGAAGCCTTACAGCCATTAAGACTTTGGGTTTTGACACGGCAGATGTGACGTAGTGACTCCAAGTTCAGGTCATCTAGTGCCAGTGGAGGTCCTCATTTGAAGATTTAGGTCACAAAGCTATTAGTATTTATGCTAAGGGCAACTCATGAATTATTTCTCTTACTGCAGTATTATGGTCTATGTATGAAAAGAAAAGCCTTCAGTTACCATATAATGTACACATACCATTTGAATCATTAAAAGAGCTGCCATTGCCTGCTTATTAAGCTTTCCCTGTCATTCTTAAAAAAGGGTTTTAACCTATATGAGTGTGCTCCTAAGGAAAACCAAGCACCTTAAGAAAGTGTATTATATTGTCAAGGACTAAGTTCCTTTTTGTATATAAATAAAAAAAAAAAACACCTTAAAGAATTAGGGTCAAGATGGCAGATTTGGGACTTTTCAGAAGTGTGACATTCATTGGATATAGTGCTTACACTGGCTTGGCGGGAGTCACCGGAAATGGGCTTTGCTTAGATTCTTGGACTAAGCTTATTAAAGACTTTCGATGAAACTGAAGGTCACGTTGAAATGGAACTGAGGATACAAACAAAGAGCGCAGTGCAATGTAACACTCTCATGAGTCAAGCAGGAAGTGCAACAGTAGGCTTTCATTTTATAACCTGCTAACTAGTCTATTAATGAGAAATTTTAAACTCACCAGTATAGATTTTCTTAGGAACATTTTCATAAAATTCAACACGGCCTGTTTTATTTAAGGTTTTATAAAAAATGTGTAAAACAGGGTAATGATATTTCCTTAACAGTAGCACTCCATTAAATATGGACAGCATAGAAGACTTTACATCTTTTCCTGGAGTGCAGATGTGCTAACTTAACAGATTCACTTAGAGCAAAGAAAAATTAGCAGGGTTATATGGAAGACTGTTGGTTGTTTGTCTGCAAATGACCTTTCAGCCCAGATGATCAACATGGTATGGGAAAAGAAAAGTAAACATTCTGATGAACCGGTGATGGCTTGCAAAGAATAATAACTGTTCAAAACACACTCTGCACAAAAAAGCATTTCAATGACCAGACACATTACATTTTTCTTTCTTACACACTTGTGACTTTTTAGTACTTGTCTCGTACTTCACTTATCATTTTTTATAGGATCTGAGAGAGTATGGTAAGTCTAACCATTTCTATGAAAGGAATTGATTTGGCTTGTTTTAAGTGGTGGAATAATCATTAGGTGTGAGCCAGTCAGAGCAAAACATTTTTCTAAACCTTATTGAATTTGGGAGACAGAAAAAAGATTAAATCTAAACATAATTACAATGCCTACAAAAAGCAATTCAAGGCGCAGTGCTTTCATTACGGAGCTGGTGCATTTAATGTACCATCATTTTCTGAAGGATGCTTGGATAGGACTGGAGCCTATCCTAGCAGTCTTGAGCACAAGGCAAGAGCCAACTCTGGTCAGGGCACTAGTACATCGCAGTACACTCTCATGCACTCATCTGTACTTGCTCTGATCAGGTCAAATTAGACTTCATAATTAACTTTGCAAACACATGCCTAAAATATGGGAAAAGTCCAGAGCATAGAAGCCAGGTTAAAACCCATCTAGAAATGTATATGATGTGCATTACTCTTTTAAAAATAAAGGTGCCAGAGTGGTTCTACAGAGAAATGCTATTGGGGAACCGTTTTTGGTTCCAAAAAAAGCCATCTTAGTGAAAGTTTTAGAAAGAATCTTTATTTAGATCTGTAACAGGCTTCAAAAATCAAAACTAGGTGGAAACAGATTTGTGAATACCAATGGCTCGTGATTTTAAAGGGATTCTATCTTGATACAACAACACAGGCAGCCCAGGTTTTCATATTCTGTTAGTTTCCTGCTAGGTAGCCTACCATACATTAAAGATGTCAGGATTTTTTCTACATATTAGGACATTTTTCAAAGCACAAAGAACCAACTTCATATGCAAAGAACCTTTTCCAGAATTAAATGGTGCTTTGTCAAGCACTGGCTCTATGAGGAAACACAACAACCCAGTGAAGAACATTAAAGGACCATTAAAGAACAATAATTTTAAGAGTGTTCCCACAAACAAAATGGCAGTTAAACGCAGTCTCACTAACCAATGTGCCTCCTGTGCTGCCTGCATACAGTATGTGCATTATGGTAATCTGCAATAGGAAGGGGATCTTCAAATATTATTATCCAACTGCTGCAATTTTAGGAAAATGACTTCTCTGGCTTGATACAGAGACTGATGACAACAGTTTAGGGGTCCTCCTTCTTAGCAGGATATATAACCACAAAGTTTGAGAAACAACAATCATTGAGGTTCCCAGTAAAAGGGAAAGTTGGAGCTGAGGCTGAAAAGACTACCTGTAGAGTAATTGGAAGGCAGACAAACTAAATGGTTTAACACTAAGTTCCATGTAGACTGCATTTCAGTATGCTCATCTAGCTAAAGAGGCCAAATTGAAATCACAAAGTCATGTATCTGCCACACTGCATGAATGAGCAACTCACCTGAACTCCAATTTAAGAACATCTGAACTGCAGTGAGATACTTGTGTAAACATGTTTGAGATGCTGTTCATTATAGAAGAACCTAATGTATATGATATAAAAATACCCTAGCATACAAAAAAGAGCATAAGGGGAGTGAAGTCAGATTTTGCTACAAACAACAAGAGAATGAAAGATAATAATCTAGCAAAATATACTAGATGGCTACAAGGCTACAATTGATTTTTATGGTAAAATTTTAATAATACTATAAAATGTGAAAGGCAATTGATTGATAGACCATCAAAAGCAATTATGTCTGGAGAATGACAGCTGCTCAAAATGCAGCAAAGGTTTTGTTCAGCCATGTAAGAATGTAGCTCATGTTAATCAGAACGAATAGAGTGCCCTATAACTTCCACTGCTCTGTTTAGGCTATTGCAGGACTAACAGTCTTCTCCTTGTGTTTCCCGTCTGCATGTGATTGAATTAAAAAGCAATGTACAGTTCTGGAACTTTGTGGTTTAAAATGAGGCCACAGTAACTACATCCAGGGGCTAAACAAGACATTGGGAAGTGTAGGGACTGAAGTAGGCAGCCATTCTGAACCATCTTGGTTGTAGAACAAAAGTCTGAAGTGGGGTTTGGGGTTTATAAAATGTTATTTTGTGACAAGTTAATCTCTTAAAGATTTTAAAATGGTGCTGGACTTACTTGTCGACAAGGGGTAAGGGTTGTCTTCAAGGGCTAGAATGCACTTGATACTGACTTCTAATTCACACTGATTTAAAATATGCTCATCCAGCCTTGATTTAAACACTGAGCAATTCTGGAAGGTGATATAGAGCTGGGATGAACTGCCCTACATAAAGAAAGACTGAGTGATTCAATGAATTAGATAGAACTTGTGCATATTGATAAGAAAAAAGTAAATCACCATTCTTGCAAAGAAAGCATTATGGATCTTTAAAAAAACACGTTTAGCTACATAACAATAAGATAACAGATACAGTAGCGAGGCTTGCCAATTAGTCAGTCAATCATTCTAGCAATTAGTCATTGCTTCTTTTTTACAATGAGTCACCATTACCCATGCAGTGTAGGTCAAAAACAATGCAGCATGTAACACAAGGAATAAAATTAACATAATAATTAGTTTATAATGCTGGATCCAAACTGTTGAAATAAGTACAGTTCCAAAAATCTGTTCAATTTCAGAAAATTAAGGAATTACCTTTAGCAATTAAAACAAGAACAGCTTGAGGGAGAAACTGAGATTTCTGCAAGGATAAGAGTACCAGTAGTTTAAAAAGCAGCAATCATTTTCAAAAAGTCAAGCAACTTTAAAAAAAACCTTGCTAAAAGCAGATATCACGAAGCAGCAATTAGACAGTCTGAGTAGGTAAAGTCTGTAAGTGTGTTAGTTGCCCTCTAATTTATGTTTCACGAGACACAAAATAAAATGGCAGGAGAATAAATTCAGTGATTAACTGCCACTAAGGCTTTGGCAGTAAAATCTGGAAATGATTAAGTTGTTGGTTGTTCTTTACATTGGCATAATAAATGTGGTGGTTTAACCCCAACCTTAAAGTAAAGACAGATTTGTGGACCACATTTGAATTTAACTGAAGCCACTTCATCTAATATACACTCTTTTCAAGTATAGTCTATACTGTAAGAGAACAGTAGCCAGCCATTTTGTTTAGTTGTTTTGTATTCCAATGATATTTGTTTGCATAAAAACACTAAATACTGCTCTGTTATATAGATAATTATTTTAAAAGTACATTGCAGCACTGACTGTTACATATACTTGAATATCATTGTTTTTTTAAAAATCCATGCATCCATGCACTCCTTCTCTTTCCTAAATTCACTTTTTTAATTGTTTATTATCAATTAGCCAGAATCTTGTTGACTATCCTCTGGAATGACCTCTGGACAATACAATAATCTGTCTCAGGTGAAAATACTGTTCTCTTAATTTTGTTGAGGCAAAATATTTTCCTTTTAGTTTATGCTTTCTTCTTGCTTTCAGTCATCTACTCAGTGCTCCGGGTCATATGGTTATGTGAAGAACAGTAAGTTGGGAGCATGTGCACCCACCACACAATGAACCACCAGGATTGGGACCAGAGTGCAGTGAGGTCTGCAGGAGGGTGTGGTTTAGCAGTGGAAGTGGGTGGGGTTCTAGTTGGGCTTTCCTTGTGGTGGTCTGTGGAAGAGGGAAAAAAGGCATTAGTACTGTTCATCAACTCTTGAGTCTACATCTTACCCTCAGTTAAGCCCTTAGACTGCCTCCCATGTGTGCCTGTGTGGCACAGTCTTGATTTAGGTACTAATTTCCTTCATAATTTTATCATGTCTCATCTTACTCATCTTTTGCTTAAACTAAAAAGGTTCAGCTCTTTTAATCTGTTCTCACAATTCACTCCCTATAGTCCTGGAATCAGTCTAGTCACTCTTCTCAGGACTTTTCCTAGCATTTTCATGTCTGTTTAATAGCCTGGATACTAAAACTGCAAACAGTACTCCAGATGAGGCCTCACCAGTGCATTATACCCCAGTGGGAAGATTCAGGAAGTACTTGTATAAAGAGATGAGGAAGAGTGCCCTAGCATCATATAAAGCAGGTGCAATATGCAACATTGGGCCCAGGTAGGCCTAGGCCCACCTGTTTACTCATTGGCCCACCCTGTTTTTAGTAGCTTAGCAGTCTGTGTGTGTGTGTGTGTGTGTTTACAAATGTAAATGAGCCTATATTAAATGCATACCTTTTAATATGTATTTCCTACACTTAAAATATTGTAATACGCACTGAGAAGGTAGAGAGTGACACACAAACAAACACACACATATATCATGCAGGGTGAGCAAGGGTTGACAGCTTTGATTTATTGTTTTATTTCAGAACATAAAATAGGTGAATCGCTAAACCCTTTCCTTCCTAATCAAGCTTCCTAGCTGTTAAAGGTCACCAAAACAACAAATATGTACATAAGCATCAAAACAATTTTTTTTCTCACCTTGCCTTGTTCAACTTTCCATGCACACTAGAGATGATCATAGAATATACTCTCTCACACATCTGCCAACCTGAGGCCAACTTATTGCAACACATTCTTCTGCATATAAATCCTCAGAGCTCCTGACTCCAGCCTTCTCGCCTGCTCTACTGCACACAGTGCTTAATCCCTGCATCCATCACTTGGCATCCACTTGGGAATTCTATTCACACAGGCTGCTCTTTGCTTTCACATCCAGCACCTGGGAGCATTGCACCATCACACCACCGCGTGATAGAGTTTCAAAATGGTTCAAAGTACAAACTCAGCAATAGAGATTTCAGTAACAGAATAACGGCAAGTGAAAACAGCAATTGCTAACAGTACTACTACTGATTGTGTATGAAGACCCACAAACATTCCATTAGTATAAGTTATATTGAAGGATCAGTCAAGGTTGTGGATTCATCTAATATGGATTTGCAACCAACTCAACAGGCTGAAGTTTCCAACTTTCGCTATAGCTGGTAAGATGAAAAGTTTTGTGTCTCTGGAATACAGTATATTGAAAGATGAGATTTTGTGCAAAATAAGCAGGTGTAGCTGATTGGTGTTTAAGTTTGCGAAGTGTTTTTCAAATGTGAAGTAAGCATTATACTGTCTATAGGAGATTCTTTTCTCTCTGTCCATTTCTTGCTCTCTGGATATGCAGCATCTCTTCCCACATCTTAGATGTGAAGGGGCTATAAAGTGTCTTGTAACATGGGACTGATTATTCCTGTTTCTGATTGCTTTTTAGCCCTTTGCCATCATTGCAATTAGTAAAAAATATGTAAAAAAAGTTTTAAGTAAAACGATTTTATTTACTTTAGTTATAAATGCACTAAAAAGCAAAAAATAAAATTGTCTTTAACCACAATTTTAGTGGTTATATGTGACTAAATGAAATCGTGCGGCACACATAAATGAATTGATTCAAATAATTTTTGAAACTTGTTTAGCATGGTATGGAATTATAATGTTGCTGTTTTTGTATATGTTATGATGAAAGTAGCAATTCTATTAATTGATTGAATGAATTAATTTATGTACGTCCCACGATTTTATTTAGTCACATACTGTATAAGCACGAAAACTGTGATTAAAGAAAATGTATTTTTTGCTTTTTAGTGCATTTATAAGTAAAGTAAATAAAATTGTTTTACTTAAAAGAATTTTTTATATACTGTATTTTATTTTTTACTTTTTAGTTTTGAATATTTTGCCAATGATTTTTCTTTAATCATTTTTCATGAACGGGAGGCTTCTTTAAAAGTATTACATGTTCTTTGCAGAATTATTTGAATACTAAAAAGAATTATATTTTGGTCTCTATTTTTCTGTTCGGACCCTTATGGGATTAGCGCTCGGTCGCTGCGAAAAAAAAAAAAATATCGACAACAGAAGGGCAAGCTTGCGGCAATACTTCCTCTCCATGATCATCAAGGCTGCTCCTTCGCAAGAGTAAACAAGTAAAGTTGGCATGCATATTTACCCACTCCACTCACTGGAAGAGGCAAGTGGGGGCAACCCAATGTTTCTCTCACTTGTATGCTCCTATACCTCACTATATTCTCTCTCATTGTTGTGTATGTGTTAATTAGAATCGCATAACCATTGATTACAGTGAAATTTGTTACATAATTGCATTGGTTTTGACGGATTATTGTATTGTAATCGTTTTGTCACGTATGCAAAATTTGAAGAAATTCACTTCGCCAAAAGTGGGTTTAAAATCAGTTGCAAGATTTGACCCTGACAAACTAACAGACAGAGGAGTCAAGATAAATGAAATCATTTAAAAATGGATTAAGGAGAAAAGGAAATTGAACCATCGTTTGGGGTTAAGTCATAAAAGACTCAGTTATGCAACACAGAGTACAACAGTTTTAAGTTTATGTACACATGCTCTCATCTCCTATTACAGCAAACACCTATAATATATTCAGTCCATGTAAAGGAGGACTAGACAGGCATTTAGAGAATAAATTACTGAGGACATATTCAGTCACAGACTCAGAGACTGGAAGGACATGACACATGTGAAAGATCTTCAAAAGATAGGCAGTCAGATTATTATTACAAAGCAACCATTTGTAAATAGATTTAGTGAGCAAACGCACATTCAACTATTCTAACAAATTTTGATGCCACTTTTATTTTGGTATGAATAGATTTTTAAAATTATGTACTTTTTAAAAGATTGTATAACTACTGATAATAACAATTGCATTAGGTTTACTTGTTAAAAATGTACGCGCACCCATCACCTACTTGTGATTTTGCTATTTATTCAAAGAAGGGGTTGTCTGGCTCTTATTCTTATCCCAAAGGGTCATTTGCTGACTGCGGTTACTTTTATTAGATTTCTTCTCACCCTTCAAAGTCAAACTTAAATTAAAATGGTGATATAGCGTTATGGTTTCCTCCCTCATCCCATAGATGTAACTTATTTTGTGAGGTGTGAGTGACTGTGTTGCATGATGGTTGGGCACCCCTCCAGGGATGGTTCCTCTATTGCTTCCAACATTGCCAGAATAGGCTCCAAATTACAACAGCACTAATATTACATTGGGAGGTTTCAGTAAAACAAATGACAACTTTAATCTAGCTGAAAATATTAGTTTCCAATTAATTTTAAAAGGTTTAGGTCATTTTAGTTATCAGTGCAGTAGTATCGTTTAAGGGCTTACTTTGTTTTCTGAAGCCACTTGTTTTCCTTATGAAGACTATTCTAGAAAAACTGAATCAAGGTAGCAACTAACTCTGCAACTGATGTCATCGCACTTATACAGCATCAGTTTAGAAACTGACCTAATAGTCTTTAGGATATAAGCACTAACTAGACCACCAGGAATGTTCTAGTGTGGACATGTCCAAAACCAGCACATGTAGTGACCAGACTGGGAACCAGTGCTGTTTTTTAAGTAAATGAGATTGCATTATTTGTATCAGTAAAAAAGAATTAAAGGAACACTTTGAAAACACATCAGATCTCAATGGGAAAAAAAATCATGCTGGATATCTATACTCATATGGACTGGGTAATGTGTTAGGAATGAAAGGACGCCACATTGTTTGATGGAAATGAAAATTTTCAACCTACAGAGTGAAAAAATGATGCGGCAGGCTTTCATTTCATTGCAGCAACTCAAATTGTACTCAGTAGTTTGTATGGTCCCCACATGCTTGTAGGCATGCCTGACAACATCGGGGCATGCCATGCTCCTAATGAGATGACGGATGGTGTCCTGGGGATCTCCTCCCAGATCTGAACCAGGGCATCACTGAGCTCCTGGACAGTCTGACGTGCGACCTGGTGGCATTGGATGGACCAAAACATAATGTCCCAGAGTTGTTCTACTGGATTTAGTTCAGGCAAGCGCAGGGGCCAGTCAATGGTATCAATCCCTTCGTCTTCTAGGAACTGCCTGCATATTCTCCCCACATGAGGCCGGCCATTGTCGTGCATCAGGAGGAAACCAGGACCCACTGCACCAGCATAGGGTCTGACAATAGGTCCAAGGATTTCATCACAATACCTAATGGCAGTCAAGGTGCCGTTATCTAGCCTGTAGAGGTCTGTGTGTCCTTCCATGGATATGTCTCCCCAGACCATCACTGACCCACCACCAAACCTGTCATGCTGAACAGTGTTACAGGCAGCATAACATTCTCCACAACTTCTCCATACTGTTTCACGTCTGTCACATGTGCTCAGGGTGAACCTGCTCTCATCTGTGAAAAGCACAGGGCGCCAGAGGTGGAACTGCCAATTCTGATATTCGATGGAAAATGACAATCAAGCTCCATGGTACCGGGCAGTGAGCACAAGCCCCAATAGAGGATGTCGGGCCCTTAGACCACCCTCATGAAGTCTGTTTCTGATTCTTTGGTCGGAGACATTCACACCAGTGGCCTGCTGGAGGTCATTTTTTAGGACTCTGGCAGTGCTCATCCTGTTCCTACTTGCCTAAAGGAACAGATACCAGTCCTGCTGATGGTTTAAGGACCTTCTACAGCCATATCCAGCTCTGCCTGTCTCCTGGAATCTTCTCCATGCCCTTGAGACTGTGCTGGGAGACACACCAAACCTTCTGGCAATGGTACATATTGATGTGCCATCCTGGAGAAGTTGGACTATCTGTGCAACCTCTGTAGGGTCCAGGTATCACCTCATGCTACCAGTAGTGACACTGACCATAACTAAATGTAAAACAGTCAGAAAAGATGAGGAGAGAAAAGTGTCAGTGGCCTCCACCTTACGGATGACACTGCAGTTGTGACCCACTAGGCTGGCTACTTTGAGCAGTTGTTCAAAGCTGATCCTCCAGCTAGAACGTTGGATATCTCTGGGTCCACGGTCCTTGGGGCTGATCCTCCAATTAGCTGTGAACCACCCAATCTCACTGAGATTGCACAGGTGGTGAACCAGCTGAGGGGAGGAAAGGCTGCAGGGATCTGTGGTATCTGGGGTGAACTTCTCCAGGCTGGTGGTAAGGCTATCCTTCTGGCATTGCAAGCAATCTTTGCTTCCATTTGGGAGACTGGCATCATCCCAACTGACTGGAAAAAGGAACTTGTTGTCCCTATCTGGAAAGGGAAGGGTGATCACCTGGATTGCAGCAATTACAGGAGGATAACACTGTTCTCGGTGCCGGGTAAGGTCCTTGTTAGGGTCATCCTCAATAGGATCCGTGATCACTTGTTCACCTACCAGCGACCAGAACAGTCTGGTTTTACGCCTAAGAAGTCTACCACTGACCACATCCTGGCACTGAGGGTTCTCATGGAGCGCAAACACGATATCGACAGAGTTTCTTTGCAGCCTTTGTCGATTTTCGCAAAGCGTTCGACTCAGTTGTTCGAGCTGCCCTGTGGGACATCCTGAGGGTTCACGGGATCCCCTCGAGGTTGCAGGATATCATGGCCAGCCTGTACACTGGTACTGTGAATGCTGTGCAGAGTGGCGGCAGGACCTCTGTGTTTTTCCCCAGTTGATTCTGGGGTTCGTCAGGGGTGTGTTCTTGTTCCAACTCTGTTCAATAGTTGTATGGACTGGGTGTTGGGCAAGGTCGTGGGGTCCAGCGGCTGTGGGGCATCTGTTGGTGAAGAAAGATTCACGGATCTTGACTTTGCTGACAATGCTGTGATCTTCGCGGAGTCAATGGAGGCTCTGATCGGGGCACTCGAGAGACTGAGTGAGGAGTCTGAGTGTCTGAGCTTGCATGTGTCCTGGATAAAAACCAAGATCCAGGCCTTTAATGACCTCTTGGGCACAGCCATTAGCAGTGTATCTGTCTGCAGAGAGAGTGTCGACCTTGCCGAGAGGTTTACTTATCCTGGCAGTGACATTCATGTCTCTGGTGACTCTTCCTATGAAGTCAGTAGACGGATTGGGAGAGCATCGGGGGTCATGAGGTCGGTGGAAAGAGGTGTGTGGCACTCCCGATATCTATGCAAAAGGACGAAGGTCCAAGTCTGTAGAGTCCTGGTGCTTCCTGTCTTGCTATATGGTTGCGAGACATGGACGCTTTCCAGTGACCTGAGACAAAGACTGGACTCCTTTGGTACTGTGTCTCTCCGGAAAATCCTTGGTACCGTTGGTTTGACTTTGTGTCGAATGAGAGGTTGCTCATGGAGTCCCAAATGAGGCACATTACCTGCATTGTGAGGGAGCATCAGTTACGGCACTAAGGCCATGTGGAGCATTTCCCCGAGGGTGATCCGGCTCATAAGATCATCATTGTTGGAGACCCGAGTGGCTGGACCAGGCCAAGTGGTCGCCCACGTAACACCTGGTTGTGGCAGATAAAGGGTCATTTATGAAGGGTAGGACTGGACTGCGTGTCTGCCTGGGGGGGTTGCAAACCGGGATCCTAAGTTGTTTCGTTGTGTAGTGGGTGCAGCAACGCACTGTACCAGTGCATGCTCCCCAACTTGACTTGACTTGGCCTCCACCTGTTAAACCAATCCTGTTGTGGGGGTCGTCTCATTGTTGCCCCTCTAGTGCACCTGTTAATTTCATTTACACCAAAGCAGCTGAAACTGATTAATAACTGATCTGCTGTTTAACTGACCAGATCAATATCCCAGAAGTTTCATTTACTTGATGCTATACTCTGGTTAAAAAGTATTGCTTTAATTTTTTTGAGCAGTATATAAACTAGCTAAAATGCTTAGTTTCATTTCATTTATATGTTGTTATTATGATTCCTTGTACCCACTCCTTCCACGCTTGACACTTGATCCTTTAGATGTATCCATGATATATTTCCTGTAAGGTGTCTCCATTTTAGGAAAGTTTAAATTGTTTTTAATTTAGTTATCTTTAGGCATCAGTGCAACAACAGTATTCAAGTCAAATCAAGTTGGGGAGCATACTATACCATACCATACCATTTTTATTTGTTAAGCGCTTAAAAACACAGCATTACAACTGACCGAAGCGCTGTACAGTTAAAACAAGCAAGACTAAAAGCAAAATATTAAAAACAAACATTAAGAGAGAATTAAAACAGAGACACTAAAAACAGGTCAGGGGACCCAATAAAACAGAGAAATAGCAAAAAGCAAGTGGAAATAAGACAGGTTAAGAATTAAAAGCCAATGTGAAGAAGTGCGTTTTTAGGCGTGATTTGAATGTGGCGACTGAAGCGGCTTGCCTAACCACTAAAGGTAAGGAGTTCCAGAGCCTAGGTGCACAGACGGAAAAAGCCCTTTCACCACGAACTTTAAAACGTGCCTTGGGAACGGTTAGGAGCAGCTGATCTGCGGATCTAAGAACACGAGGGGGATTGTGACGATGGAGCAAGACACTCAAATAGGCAGGGGCTAGACCATTTAGTGCCTTATAGGTTAAGAGGAGTATCTTAAAATCAATTCTGAATCTAACCGGCAGCCAGTGTAGGGTTTTTAAAATCGGTGTAATGTGTTGGCTTCTGCTGCTTCCAGTTAAAAGCCTTGCAGCCGCATTTTGAACCAATTGGAGTCTAGAAAGAGTGGCTTTACTAATACCATATAGGCAGGAATTAGAATAGTCGAGCTGGGACGTAATGAATGCATGGATTACTGATTCCAGGAGGTGGTAAGACAGAATTGGTTTGAGTTTGGCAATTCGCCTGAGATGGAAAAAGCAGGATTTTACTGTGCTGTTGACTTGAGCATCCATTTTCAGGACCATATCCATTTTGATTCCAAGATTGGAAACAGACGAAGTTACTGGAATGGGAAGAAAGTCGAGGCCAAGGGGTAGGGTCTGCGTTGCCGCACCCACTACACAATGAAACAACTTGGGATCCCGGTTTGCAACCCCCCAGGCAGACACGCGGTCCAGTCCTACCCTCCGGAAATGACCCTCTATCTGCCACAGCCAGGTGTTATATGGGTGACCCCTTGGTCTCTCCAGCCACTCGGGTCCACAACAATGAGGATCTTACGACCTGGATCACACTCAGGGAAACGCGCCACATGGCCGTAGTGTTGTAACTGATGCTCCCTCACAATGCAGGTAATGTGCCTCATTCAGGACTCCATGAGCAACCTCTCATTCGACACAAAGTCAAACCAACGGTACCCAAGGATTTTCCGGAGAGACACAGTACCAAAGGAGTCCAGTCTTCGTCTCAGGTCACTGGACAGAATCCATGTCTCACAACCATATAGCAAGACAGGAAGCACCAGGACTCTAAAGACTTGGACCTTCATCCTTTTGCATAGATATCGGGAGCACCACACACCCCTTTCCAGCGACCTCATGACCCCCGATGCTCTCCCAATCCGTCTACTGACTTCATAGGAAGAGTCACCAGAGACATGAATGTCACTGCCAAGGTAAGTAAACCTCTCGGCAAGGTCGACACTCTCTCCGCAAACAGACACACTGCTGATGGCTGTGCCCAAGAGGTCATTAAAGGCCTGGATGTTGGTTTTTATCCAGGACACACGTAAGCCCAGACACTCAAACTCCTCGCCCAGTCTCTCGAGTTCCCCGATCAGAGCCTCCATTGACTCCGTGAAGATCACAGCATTGTCAGCAAAGTCAAGATCCGTGAACTTTTCTTCACCAAACGATGCCCCACAGCCACTGGACCCCACAACCTTGCCCAACACCCAGTCCATACAAGCATTGAACAGAGTAGGAGCAAGAACACACCCCTGACGAACCCCAGAATCAACTGGGAAAAACGCAGAGGTTCTGCCTCCACTCTGCTCAGCACTCACAGTACCATGATATCCTGCAACCTCGAGGGTGTCCCGCGAGTCCTCAGGATGTCCCACAGGGCAGCTCGAACGCTTTATGAAAATTGATAAAGGCTACAAAGAAACTCTGCCAATATTCGCGTTTGCGCTCCATGAGAACCCTCAGTGCCAGGATGCAGTTGATGGTAGACTTCTTAGGTGTAAAACCAGACTGTTCTGGTCGCTGGTATGTGAGCAAGTGATCACGGATCCTATTGAGGATGACCCTAGCAAGGACCTTACCGGGCACCGAGGGTAGTGTTATCACCCTGTAGTTGCAGCAGTCCAGGCGATCACCCTTCCTTTTCCCTTTAAAACAGTATTGTAGGATCATAAAAGAGTTAAGGCACATTCAATTAGGGTTTTTAGCATCTTTTTCCAATATTTGGGTGAAAACAGATCCATCCATTTATTTATGACCTTGCATATTGCTTAAATTAACCCTTACTCTGTGTGCCAGATATGTGAATCACTCACAGGATAAATGTAATTTATAGTACATATGGTGCCCTGAAAAATTAATAATCCTTAAGACTGATGGACATTTTCCTGCATCCGCAGTACCCAGAGTAGCCATTATGTTATGAGAAGCCAGCATCATTGCTTTTTGTTTGACTGGAGTTGCAAATTTTACAGCAATACATCAGAATGAGCTTCAGATGGGACTGAATCAAATGTAGAGCTAATCATGGCTATAAACTGGAAGTGAATGTAAATATGAATAAATCATTGCAGAAAGAGAGACTGCAGCTTAAGACCCAGACAAGCCCTTGAATTCCCCCAACCTTCAGGCCGTGACTTTCATAAAATCCCTGTTGAAATGTTAAATTGTCTTGCTCCCCACTGAGTGCCAGGAGTACAGCAGAGAGAGGCATCACAGTGGACTCGTCGACGTCAGGTTTATTTTTAGTTTTGAGAATATATCCATGTTTGTGGTAGAAGGGTGCATTTTTTTTAAATCATTTATTTGATTTATTATTTTAATAACCATTTTTATGATATGGACAGTGAATGAAAAGTATTTCTGCGGTGGGTTGGCACCCTGCCCAGGATTGGTTCCTGCCTTGTGCCCTGTGTTGGCTGGGATTGGCTCCAGCAGAACCCCGTGACCCTGTGTTCGGATTCAGCGGGTTGGAAAATGGATGGATGGATGGATGAAAAGTATTTTTGTGGTTAGATAATTGCATAATTAGCAGTTTGGAGGACAAATGAGGCAATTTCAGCCCAGGTTTTTGAAGCTGAACTTTTTACAAATCAAATGAACATATTCAATAATACATGATTTGAAAAAACTGTAATTGTTCATGGGCCATACCCACAGCCTATTGAATCCCACAAAGTAAACTACCAGCTTTGAAGATACTAGCACATCTTCTTCCAAGTCCATTTGAAGTCTAATGTCATGGGCCAAATTTCTCCTGTCTGAGCTATGAGTTACAAACCTTGATCATCTGCTACCCCGTTATTTTCCTTGCACAGTATGGAACATATGAATGATACTACATAAATGTCTCGAAAAGAAGATACATACATGCTCTGAACTTCAGATGCTTTAAACACGTCATCCAAACAGGCTTAAATAAGCAGAGGGTATTATCTGGTTAGCAGCTTCAAACATAGACCTCTTCATTCAAATGAAAGCACCTGGAACTTAACTTGCTGACCAATGAAAACAAGTTTTACCTCCAAACTAAGGATGATATCAGTTCGCTCTTTTTTTTCTGATTCTCCCCAGACTTTAATGACAAAGTAAACAACGTGATTAAAATGGAAATTTTGAGATTAAAGTTGTCATTTCAAGCTCTTTTTCCCACTGTGTTCCTATTTTTTTTCTTTTCTCTGTACCCTAATAAGCTTCCATATGACAACTCATCTTTTCATGGCGACTTTGATATCTGACCACTTCTTTTTTATTTCGGGCACTATGCAACTTTCTGAACTTGATCTTTCAATCAACTTCCTTTTGTTGGTTATACAATTGCTTAAACCAACAAATTGTATGTTTTTCACTGCCTCCACTTGGCGTTCGCTGAAATTCTTTTTTCCCCGTGCTTTTTCCATTGTCTTTTCACAGGATGCTGAACTTAAGGGAATATTTATATTGATTTGCATATTCAAAGAGGCGTAATTCTGGGAGGGGCGGCAGGCACAGGCATGTGCACGAGTGTTACATTTCACGCTGACCGGGTTTATGTAGAGGAAGTGCATGGAAGTAGAAACTACCTTAGAAACAGTTTTAATCCCAGCCAGCCTAGCCCCAAAAACAAAAGCTAGACTTTCCAATCTGCACAAGCCGAAAATACTCCCAATATACAAAAATGTCCATTGGGAAGAGGGTAGCTGTAAACCTCTGGTTTAAAGGACAAAAGGCAAAACAAAGTTCCATTAGTTAAGAATGTATTTAAATAATCTAAAAGGAAGAACAAACAAGCAGAAAAAGTGCAAAAACAAGGCAAAAATGGTTTGCCCCAAAAGCAACCCAAAGTAAACAAGTCTAGTCTCTAATTCCAAGGCACAATCCACACAAAGAAGGATAAAAAACAGAAAATCAGAACAGCACTTAGAATGGTGATTCAACCTTCAGAACAGTCAGTAACACTCTAAGTGACCCTAATCCTCAGCTTGATTATGAAGGCTAATGACTGTCCCTCAGCGTTATGCCATGGTGGCCTCACCTCTTGGGGTTCTATCCATAAAACAGAAGGAATATACAGTATAAAAAAAGTACATACAAAACATAGCACAATAGTTTAAACAAACTATTACCATAATTACAAGTAGATAAAGCTATTATTAATAACCAAATTTACAAAACATTTTAAAAATAACAAAATTGATTTAATTGAAAATAAACTTGAGCCATGTAAGAAGCCTTGGCTACATTTGGAACCAAGCTCGCAGATAGGGTTTTCTTTTTATTAATACTTTATGTTCTCCATGAGACCATCTCTGCCTTGTTGCCTTATATTTGTACTATCAAGAGGTGGAAAGTGGCAGGTCACAAGGGCAGATATTAATGGAATAGAAGATAAAAACATACATCTAGGATATGCCTAGCCAAAACCAATAATCAAGCCTAAAAAAGCCAAAATGTGAGCCAAAGTCAAAGTCAGTAACAAGATTGCTAAGTTGTTTGCCATGAATCTTTTTAACAATAAATACACTGAGCACTGCTGATTGTATCCACAAAATTGTTTGACAAGTGCTCAGCACTACCAGATTTTTAGACAGCGCTTCTGGAAGATTTCACCTGACAACCCACAAAAACTTGGGACATGATGGCACACGATGGTTGTGTCCATAATGAAAACAAACTGACATTGTGACAAACTCAACACAAACCTGTATTAATTTTTATAATGTTTCATAATAAAAACAATCAAATAATTTGAAACCTGACATTCCAAAATGTACAAAGCAATCCTGAAACTTACTAGGAAAAATTTCTAGCAACAGCAAAAATTATTAAAGAAATGCAATCATAACAATATTATTTTGTAATTAAATATGCAATGTTTATGCAATAGTAAATCATAAAGTAAAGGCAATTTAAAAAATTACATGGAAACTGCAATGGATAAAAGCTTATGTGATAAAACATGTTCAAAGTGGCTTATGTGTAGTTCAAACAAGCACAGCACAGCACTCTGCCATTAGTCTGGTTGAAGCTATGGTCAAATGAACATGGATGCTCTGCTGCGGGATTGCACCATTGTTGAACAATGCACCACAGCGAGATTTCTTTGGGCTCAGTATGGAAGTGAAAACATCATAATTTATTTATTTATTTATTTTTTTTTATATTTTTATTTTATTAATTTTCATTGTAATCATTCCATACAAACAGATCAATTTATAACCCAACAAATTTGAAGACAAATCAAACCCCACCCCTGAGAAGGAGAGCTTAGCTAAAGGAAAATTGCTTTAAGCTTTTTAATAAGGCAACATTAGACAAAAGAAGGGGAGAAGTAAATATCTATATAAATAAGAGATGGAGAAGGGAGTTAAATGCAATAATAGTTAATTCTCTTATTCTAAAATAATATTGATTAAATCCTGCCAAGTTTTGAAAAAATTTTGTACAGATCCTCTAACTGAAAATTTGATTTTTTCCAATTTCAAATAATATAAAACATCGGTTTCCCACTGACTTATAAGAGGAGAATTAGGATTCTTCCAATTTAACAAAATAAGTCTGCGTGCCAAGAGTGTAGTGAATGCAATCACCGTTTGTTTGTCCTTCTCCAATTCAAGTCCATCTGGAAGGACACCAAACACAGCTGTTAGTGGGTTAGGAGGGATTGTGATACTAAGGCTGTCTGAGAGGCACTTAAAAATTTTTGTCCAAAATGATGTTAGTTTGGTGCAGGCCCAGAACATGTGACCCAGTGAGGCAGGAGCTTGGTTGCAGCGCTCGCAGGTTGGATCCTGGCCTGGAAACATTTTGGACAGTTTTAAGCGAGACAGATGAGCTCGATATATAATTTTTAGTTGAATAATTCTATGCTTTGCGCATATAGAACTCGAGTGAATTCTCTGCTTTGCTACCTTCCACTCCTTTTCTGATATATTGATTAAGAGATCTTCTTCCCAATGTCCTCTTGGATCTTTGAAAGGTAGGGACTCTAATAAGATTTTATATATTGCGGAAATAGTGTTTGTTTCTTCGGAATTGAGCAGTATTTTTTCCAGCATTGTGGAGGGTGCAAGGTGGGGGAAATCGGGTAATTTCTGTTTAACAAAATTTCTAATTTGAAGATAGTAAAAGAAATGTGTAGCTGGGAGGTTAAATTTTGAACGTAATTGTTCAAAAGATGTAAATATGTTGTCTATATAAAGATCTCTGAGCATTTTAATCCCAAAACTTTTCCAGGTATTAAAAACTGGATATACTTGCGAAGGTTGAAAGAGGTGGTTCCCTTGCAGAGGTGCCACTGATAAAAGATTTTCCATCTTAAAATGCTTCCTAATTTGGTTCCATATTCTGAGTGAGTAAAGCACAATTGGGTTATTAGTATATTTGCGATAACTTTCATTTATTGGAGAGCAGAGAAGGGAATATAAAGAAGTACTACAGGATTTTACTTCTATTGCAGACCAAGCCTGTGTATGTGCATTTATTTGTGTCCAGGTTTTTATGGCTTGTATGTTTGCTGCCCAGTAATAAAACTGAAAATTAGGTAAAGCCATGCCACCTTCTGCCTGAGGTCTTTGTAGGGTCGCTCTTCGGATACGTGGGTGTTTTGAGTTCCAAATGAATGAGGTTATTATTGAATCTAACTGTTTAAAAAACGATTTATTGATATATATTGAAATGTTTTGAAATAAAAAGAGAAGTTTAGGAAGGATATTCATCTTAACGATGTTAATTCTTCCGGCTAGAGTGAGATGAAGGGTTGACCATCTGTGCAAGTCTTGCTTAATTTTTTCCATACAGACGCCAAAATTTTGTTGATAAAGAGCTTTATGTTTACTTGTGATATTTACCCCTAGGTATTTAAACTGATCTGCTATGGTAAAAGGTAGGGTGTATAATTTATTATTATATGCTTGTGAGTTCACTGGAAAGAGTATACTTTTATTCAGATTAATTCTAAGACCAGATATCTTTTGAAATTCTGTTAGTGCTGTTAAAACAGCAGGGACAGTGTTTTCTGGGTCCGATATATATAAGACCATATCATCTGCATATAAAGAAATTTTCTGTTCCAGTCCTTCTCTGACAATCCCCTTTATCTGGTGAGAATTTCGGCAGTGAACCGCCAGTGGTTCAATAGCGATTGCAAACAACAGTGGTGACAAGGGACATCCTTGTCTGGTACCACGTTCTAGTTTAAAGTAGTCTGAGCAAATTTTATTAATACAAACTGAAGCTTCTGGACTGGTATACAGTAGTTTAATCCAAGCACAAATATTTGGGCCAAACCCAAATTTCTCCAATGCAGTGAAAAGGTAATTCCATTCGATCATGTCAAATGCCTTTTCTGCGTCTAATGATAGTAATATCTCTGGGGTGTTTGATTTTGCTGGTGAATATATAACATTAAACAAGCGTCGGAGATTTGAAGATAGATGTCGGCCTTTAATAAATCCAGTTTGATCTTGTGATATTACCGAGGGCAGCACTTTCTCCATCCTTCTAGCTAGGATTTTTGAGAGTATCTTAACATCATTATTCAGGAGTGAAATTGGTCTATATGATGCACATTGTAACAAGTCCTTATTTTGTTTAGGAAAGACGGTGATTAATGCTTGTCGAAATGTTTGAGGTAGTATTTGGTGATCTTTAGCTTCTGTAAATGTTACCAATAAGAGTGGAGCTAGCTGAGTGGAGAATTTCTTATAAAACTCTACGGGGTAACCATCAGGACCTGATGATTTCCCGCTTTGTAGTGACTTTATAGCGTCTAGTAATTCTGTTAGCGTTAGAGGTTTATCTAGCTCCTCAGCACTTAAAGCATCTATTTGTGGTATTTGTGAATTATCCAGAAATGCATTAGATTGCGTGTTGTCTTCTTTGGGCTCAGTGGAATATAAAGACTTATAGTAATCTCTAAATGTGTGCCTTATTTTATTATGGTCGATGATTTCTTCTCCATTCTTGTTGGTGATTACTGGTATTGCATTGTGAACTTCTTGTTTATGAATTTGTTGAGCTAAAAGCTTATTAGCTTTTTCTCCGTGTTCATAGTAATGCTGTCTAGACTTATAAATAAGTTGTTCAGTTTCTTTAGTTGTTAAGATGTTAAGTTCTGTATGCAGGGCCTGCCTTTTCCTGTGAAGAGCTTCACTTGGACGCCTGGCTTGTTCTTCATCTATTCTAGTAATTTCATTTCTTAGCTCTGACACTTTCTTGGTTTCTAATTTATTTCTATGGGAAAGATATGAAATAATCTGGCCTCTTAGGAAGGCCTTTAGAGTTTCCCAGAGTGTTCCTGCAGAAACCTCTGTAGACGTGTTTGTCTCTAGGAAGAAGCTGATTTGTTTGGATATAAATTCTGTGCAGTTCTCGTCTGCCAATAAAAGAGGGTTAAGACGCCATCTGCGAGGTGAGTACGAGGGGCTTATTGATTTTAGCTCCAAGACTAGAGGGGCATGGTCAGAGATAACAATTGTGTCATATTTGCATGATTTAATTGTAGGCAGGAAATTATTATCTATAAAAAAATAATCAATTCTTGAGTAGCTATAATGCACTGGTGAGTAGAACGAATATGTTCTTGAGTTTGGGTTAAGAAACCTCCAGGGGTCTGATAAGTTGTGATCATTTAAAAACTGTGTAATTATCTTTGCAGTATTAGATGTCGCCCCCCCTGTCACGGGAGTCCTATCTAAGAGTGGATTTAAAACACAATTAAAGTCCCCAGCCATTATAATTTTATGAGTGTTCACATTGGGAATGGATGCAAATAGATTTTGCATGAATTCCTTATCATCAACATTGGGTGCATAAACATTTATCAAAATCATTTTACTGTTATATAAGTTGCCCATGACCATCACATATCTCCCTTCATGGTCCGACACTACCTCTGATGCTACAAATGGAACTGTTCTATGTATGAGAATTCCCACCCCTCTAGTTTTCTTTGTAAAGATAGAATGGAACATTTGGCCAGTCCAGTCTTTTTGTAATCTGAACTGATCCTTGGTTAATAAGTGGGTCTCCTGTAAAAATACTATTTTAGCGTTTAAGCCTGTTAGGTGAGAGCATACTTTCTTTCTCTTTAATTCGTGATTCAGGCCTTTAACATTCCAGCTCACAAAGTTAACTGTCCTATCATGGAGACATTGATTCTGAGTTTTTAATGTCATTTTATAGTTTTAATTGGTAATATGGCAGTTTTAATCTTAGTTTCAAGATTCCCCAGGAGTTGTTGCATGTTAGCCTGTTGCTGCATTGATATTTATAATTATAAGGATTATAAGAATAGATTAAATATAACCTGCTCTCCTTCTCTCCCCCCTTTATCCCCCCACCCCCCCATTTTGCCTCCCCACATGAGGCTAGACCCCACTTCGCGATGTTCCAGTCCTCTGACATACGAAGAGACAGAGCACGTCCAAAACAAAACAAACCCCACCCTGCAGCGGCGTTACAGAATTAAAACAGAGATATCTTTTACAGTTAAATCCTTAATACTATCTGCCGAAAATGTTCTCATTAACAATATTTAAGCTTGAAATAATCTTCACCGCTTTTAAGTTAAGATATTAAGATTAAAAAAAACAAAAAAAAAAAAAAAAAAACAACCCTGGGAGTGATTTTAAAAACTAGTCTAGGATAAACCTGGTAATTCATACTGTAATAGTATAATAGTAATTGTATAAATAGTAGAACAAGCATTAAACCAAGGGTATGAAGTTAAACAGTCTACTTTAAGGTATAGTAAAATAAAAATAAAAAATTAAAAAAAAAAAAGGAATAAAAAAATAAATAAATAAAACGAATCCTACTTTAATCACTTCCACATTTTCACACTCATGTCTATAACTCTATAACTCTGATTAAAACATAAAGTCCAGCTAATAAACAAAAAAAAAAAAAAAAAAAGAAAATAAGATGTATAATTATAATACCAGTCTCTTTAAACATGGATCCAGCGATCAGATCATAG
The DNA here is from genome assembly GCF_900747795.2 of Erpetoichthys calabaricus. Taxonomy (NCBI): domain Eukaryota; kingdom Metazoa; phylum Chordata; class Cladistia; order Polypteriformes; family Polypteridae; genus Erpetoichthys; species Erpetoichthys calabaricus. The sequence continues at coordinate 120,363,867 of NC_041402.2, forward strand.
GTCTTTCCCATAATTTAAAGAAAAGTTTATGAATGGGTAGAAAGGCTTAAAGCAGGAAGAACAAGTGTAACTGACAAAGTCCAATTTGTTGTTCCTGCCTCCTGTAAGATGCTTTCTGTGCTGTGCGCGACCCTCGATGTAATAATTTATTGCAGCAGTACCGTCTCTTTCAAAAGTACTAATCCCCAATTCCTGCCCTTCCTTTCCTTTCTCCATGTAACTAATCGCCATACAATAAGCTCTGTAATGAATGTCAAGCCATTTTGTAAGTTTACAAAGCCGATTCTTCAAAATTTTTAAGGAACATTGAAATATCTTTGTCGTACTTGTTTAATTTTTCCATCCATCTATCCATCCATCCAGTGTCACGGCAGTCCCAGCAAGCATACAGCGCAAGGTAGGAACAATCCCTGAACGGGGTGCCAGCTCATCACTACCGCTGTCCACCGTATCCACACATTTAATTATTAACAGTATACATTATTTAAAAGAAGTTAAAAATGTATCTGTATAATTTAATATACATACTTTACTGCATTTCATCTTAAAATGATATCAAGAGTTCCAAGAAGATGGTGCTTAGAAATCTATATCGACTTAGAAGCCAGTCGTCATCATATATAAATACATGCTCTCTCCTATTGAACTGACATGAATTCCTTTATTGTTGCTGTACGGTACAATGCGATTCAATATGCAAATCCGCCCTAAACTTATTTTCCTATAAAATGATAAAAATAACAGTAATAATAATAATACATTACAAAACCATGAAAAATTTACCATATGAAAGCATAAGTGGCTCAGGTTGTGCAATATTACAACTATAGTGCAAGTTTACAGTGAGGCATTTATTATCTTACTTATAAGTACAAGCAGTTCTACTGGGAGCACTTGATGAATTGATTGAGTACATTTAGTGCTCTTAGATAGATAGATAGATAGATAGATAGATAGATAGATAGATAGATAGATAGATAGATAGATAGATACTTTATTATTCCCAAGGGGAATTTCACAAATCTTTCATCTTGAGATGAAACTGCTTCTGAACCACGATGTCCCTACAGGAAAGGCTCTGAAGCATTTGCCAAATGGGAGAAGTTCAAGTAGACTGTGCTCAGGGCTGAGGCACCGTGTGCTAGATGCTGTATCCTGATAATTATCTCCACTCTTGACACAATCTGCCGTAGAGCTTTCTGAACAGCTGCTGCAGAGCTGTGATTCCACACTCAGATACAGTGGTGCACTGAGAGTAACAATGCTAAAGCAGCTATGGTATTTGGGATAGTTTGGCCATTCCGTGCATCATTATATTGTTACAGGTTGATTACAATCAGATGCCTTAAATTAAAAAACGATATGCGGTTAATTTCAGTGTATTTGATAAAGCCATGTCAGGGATGTGAATCTAAAAAATAAAGGGAAACCAACAGGAACAGTAACACTGCTTTGACGCTAGGTGCTGCCAGTTTGCAAAACTGAGCCGAAAACATGCCTATGCAAAGGTTTGAGCTGGTGTGTGAATGTGTATGGCTTGATGCCAAATTTAGTTTTTATACATCGTGATGTGAGTGTGGAAACGGTCGTACACAACATTTTTGTGCAGATGCACTGTTTATACATGAGGCCCCAGGTCTGGTGTTTTTTAAATTATTTTGAGACCTTTTCATGCTTTTTGCCATTAAATGGGTTGCTGCATCATAACAAACCAAACTCATGAAACAAACTAGATTTAAAAATATATCAAAGTAGAGGGACAGCAGGGAACCATATACACCCTTGGTCCCAAATAACAAAAAAGAAAATCCTCATCCTTTCAATACCTTTCATGATGTTCTTAAAAAATCCAAAAACTAAGCCAAGATTGTGAGAAAAGCTGAATCAAAAAGGGTATGCCTAAAATGAAAACTTAACCAAACAAAACCAAGTCTGTAATCCAAACATTTAAATTCTCAAAACAAAACCAAAGTTCCCTCCGGGTGCTCCGGTTTACTCCCACAGTCCAAAGACATGCAGGGGCATTGGCGATTCTAAATTGTCCCTAGTGTGTGCTTGGTGTGTGTGTGTGTGCGCCTTGCCCGGGGTTTGTTTCCTGCCTTGCACCCTGTATTGGCTGGGATTGGCTCCAGCAGACCCCTGTGACCCTGTAGTTAGGACAGGTGGTGCAGTGGTAGTGCTGCTGCTTTGCAGTAAGGAGACTGTGGAAGATTGTGGGTTTGCTTCCCGGTTCCTCCCTGTGTGGATAGCGCTTTGAGTACTGAGAAAAGCGCTATATAAATGTAATGAATTATTATTATATAGTGGGTTGGATAATGGAAGGATGGATTAATTATTTCCTTCCCCTTATCTTGTCCATATTAAATAAGATAAATTGGTCAACTATTTCCTCCAAATTAGACCTTAGGACTGTTTTTAATCATATACAAGTTTGAGAGGATTTTGAATGCATATGACATTTTGAATATAGTGTTGTGCCCAATGGATTAGTCAGTGCGTCAGCAGTTTTCCAGTCATTTATAAATTACATTTTATGTGATCTTTTGGACATTTGTGTATGGGTATACATTAAAGATATCATAATTTTATTAAAGAATCTTCAGAAGCTCATCACCCTTGTTAAAGAAATCCTCCAGAAGTTACTAGAAAATTACCTATATGTGAAGGTTAAAAGGTGTTATTAACACAAAATAATTTTTCTAAAGTATGAAATTACAAGAACCAGATTAACTACTGATAACAGTAAGATAACAGCGATCTTAAATTGGGATGCTGCCACCAGTGTTTAACAAGTGCAACACTTTGTGGGTTTAGCAAATTACTACCAAAGGTTCATAAAAAAGTTTAGCTCTGTAATTATTCCAGTTACTTCATTAACAAGGTAAAACTCAAAGAAATGTGCTGGCCAAATGAAACTAATAATGCCTTTGAAAATATTAAGCAGTTATTTATGCTGTATTTCCCCTAGTCCTCTCGCATCCAGATACAGAATTACCATTTGTCATGGAGGTTGGAACGACCAGTGTCCAGAGTCTGCTTCACTTCCTCCAAGTGGCATTGGATGATAATTCACAAAGATGCAGGATCAATCCCTGTCTTGGACTCACTTTGTAACGCTAAACAAGTCACTTAATCTGGCTGGGCATTGTTTCTAGTATAAAATGTGTGCCTGTGAAGTACTGACTTAATAAAAGTGCTATATGAAATATAGTAGATAGGATTTCTTTGTAAATTCCTCTGCAGATAAAAAACACCTTCATAACAAAACAACTGCTCCCACCAGTAAAGATGGTGTCCTTTGGGTGACATGCTTATTAGATTGTTCACCAAACTTGGCATATGGAATTAATGTTACAATGTTACCATTTGATTCCTGACAGACTACAGATCTTTGTTCTGTATTGCTTTAGATGTTTCAAGTTCAGTACCTTAAACTAGCAATTAAGATACTGGACTGTAAAGTAGATTATATATAGTATAGTAGTAATAATCAGCAGGGATTTATGATTTGTAAGTCACTTTGGATAAAAGTGTCATCTACTTAAATGTAAGATAATCTGTGCTATAAGCAAAAAAGAAAGATTTAGTTGGTCATTGTTTTAAGCTATTAAATGTAAATGTATTAGACAAAAATGGGAACATTTTGAAAATGTCTGGGCTTTCTCTAAGCACTGCTTGTGACCTTTAAACCTGATGCATGTTTTTCAATCCAATGATTTAACACCTCTTGAAGATTAATTAGATAAGACATCCATTAAGGAGACTGTTTAGAGTATGAAAGCTCAATGTGAACATAAGGCAGAGCTGTATTCTTGTCACAACCCTGAAGTGAATTAAGCAGGTTTAAAAATAAATGAGAGGATGGATTGTTTGTTTGAACAAGACTTTCGGTTAATTTGTTATAAAAGATCAAATATATATCAGTAAATGTATGTGTTTTACATTTATACTGTGGGATTTTTTGAAAATTTAAATCTTTATAAACCTTCTACTGTTCTCATTGCTTGCTTACACAGTGATGGCGTATTTAGAAATACTGTTCAGAGCAGCTCATCCAAGGCAATACTTGATATGCAGCATGCTGTGCCACATTCCATGAGACAGGCAGGGATACATCACCAGTAATAAATGGAATAAGAGAATGTGTGCCAGACAGGAAGTGGCTCAATTACCATAAAGTAATTGGACTGGACTTGCAGTGTTGAAGAGAGTATGGATTAAACAGGGCTTACACATGGAGGTGAGCATTGGAAAGTTGTCTGTCTTATTTATCAATTAACTGCTACTGAAGGTTTGGAAAGCCAGGGCTGCATGCAACAAAAATAATTTTAGCAACACCCTAAGCTCTGTGACGGCCTGACTGACGTGTGCATAAGGAAGTACTTTTCAGCCCCTGCTTCTGCTACACACATGAACAGAAGCTGATGTCATGGAATAATTAGTGACAGTACACTGTTTATCAATTCTTTCATCACTTTGGAATTTGAATTGCTTTATAAATAGACATGAAAATCATTCCTGATTAAACATGTGGCTGAGCTGGAGATGGAAATCGCTTAACTGTCACAAAAATACACACTATCCTGACTGAGAGTGCATACTCTGAAATAGCTGGGGGCTAGCAAAGAGGATTTATACAAAAATGAAGTGTATTTTGTGACTGAAAGTGCGATGCACCGTATCCAGTTTTTATTTAGGAGATGAAATTAAATTAAGCAAGCTGGACACATTTTTTTATTCTACAACGAGGGCATATTTGGTTATTTAACCTTTTAATTGATGTCTTGCAGACAGGCCCCTTTGATTTACTGCTTTAAACAATAGCACAGAGTGTCATAGGAGAAACACAGAAAGGGAGGAGGTGATCAAACTGTAACTGAGCGATGAGGATGTTTAGTAATTTAAACATCTTTAGTGTGGCTTGGTGATTTTTTTCAGTTAAACTGAAAGGCAAGCAATTATTCATTTGAAAGATACATCTCCCTGTCTGTGTCATTGCTTAGAGCAGTGGTTCTCAATGATCAATCCTCTGGAACCCTTGTAGCTACAGATGTTTGTTCCAACAATAATTAATTCCTTTTATAGCTCCAAATCACACAAGGAATGTCTCAATAGGCTTTAACAGGCCTTGCTTTTTGACAGCCCCTCCAGTCTTGACCCTCTAAGAAGACAAGAAAAAAACTCCTAAAAAAGCTTATAGGAAAAAAACCAGAAGAAATCTTGGAAAAGAAAATTCAGAGAGAGACCCCCCTTCCAGGTCGTTTGGGTGTTCAATGGGTATCAAAAAATGGGTTAAATACAACATCCAAAACTGAACACAAGTAATCCTATTCACAGAATTAGATGTTCAATCTATCATTGCCACCTCAATAATACAATATAATAATATCAACTTCTTTGTTCTTGCACAGCACTCCTCACTAAGTGCAGGTACAGAGTACCACAACAACTCTCAAGTCAAAATGCAAGAATAGATTATACCACTAAATACAAAACTATCACGTATAAGGATACAGATTTGTTCAAATACAAAGAAGAAACTAATTAATATAAATTAAAAACAACAATATCTGTCCATCAGTTAATTGTAGAACAACCGCCTGATTATAGAAAAGGAGTCAGATAAGCCAGACACAGTCTGAGTCCTGGAGACCTCGGCCAACAAGCCACCTCCCCCTTATTAGCCATTTGACGGCTAAGTCAGTTCTTGACCGACCAATATAATGAAAGGACCCTTCCAACTGATAATTCCAGTGCACCTTTATCTTAGATGTCTTTTCATTAGTCAGGCAAACAGTATGGGAATAGCACCAAGTGTCATATCCAGATATTGAGAAGAGAAACAGAAAAGAGGAACAGAGTTATTTTTTATATTTATTGTATTACTTATATTTTAATAATAATGACAAAAAACAGAGATCCAATATGCACAGCTAATCAGCAGCTCTTCTCAGGGTATGCTAAACTGAAGTAGTGAGTCTTCAGCTTGGATTCACAGCTTCAGGGCCCTGTAGCTAAATGCTCAGTTTCTCAATACAACCCAACCGAGTTTCTCAATCAGTCAGTCATGGTTGCCTTTAATTGATCTCGTTGTTTAAGTAGCTGACCCATTTTTTGCATCTTCATTTTTCATTTATAAAATTACAGTGTTGTAAGATTTATTATTATACCAAACTAAGACATATTTGTATGTGTTATGTATCTTTAAATACTTACCTTTTTAATTCTCTTTTTTCTTAATTGTGTTTGAATTCCGACAATTAATGTTAAGCACAGCCGACACCAATGACTCTGAAAGGAGCAGCTACTTCAGTTACTGTATGCTATTTGTAAATAATTGTCTAAATACAATAATTCTTTACATTTCTCACTACTCAAAGCGCTCTCCACACAGGGAGGACCCGGGAAGCAAACCCGCAATCTCCTTACTGCAAAGCAGCAGCACTACCACTGCACCACCTGTGAGTAGATACAATAATACAATACAACAACTAAAAAATATATTTTACTGATTTAACACATATAACTTTCTGCTTTGTTGAGTAAAAATATAGCATAACCAGTGTGTAATTTCGTGATGGTTGTTAAAAAATATAGAAACTTGGAAATTACAGCTTGCTTAAATTAAGGTATGAGTCCAATTGGGAGGATAAGTGTGTTTGGACAAAAAACCTGCATCCACAGGGTGCCCTGAGGAGTGAAAGTTGAGAGCCATTGGCTTAATGGATGCACACACAATGGATGAAGAGTGTACAGAAAGCAGCATGAACTAGGAAATCCTCACTACAATACCTATACTACCCCCACTCAGCCATGAATATCAACACATGACCACCAAATCCATTAAAACACCCTTGGGGCAACCTATCAAAATGAATATATGCTGGTGTCAGCCTTTTTTGTTTTATTATGCATTTTATATGGAGTACACTATGCCTTCAAATTGAAGGACTTTATTAATATTTCACATTATATAAACATATTAATTATAAAACTGTATTATTAACACATTTTCCATTTTTTTCTGCAATGAGAAAGTGATATTAAGTGTCTGTGGGGAATTGTTTATTTTATGTCTTTAGATTGCTGGTCACCAAACAGTCACTCTGCCCTTCGAATCGTGCGGTGGGTGTGCTACTGTATGTGCCATCTCAGTAACAGATTTCAATGTTCTTACCAAAATATGCATTTTACCCTAAATGAAACTTCCGATTGCCCTACATTCATCATAACTTCAAAGTGGATGCTACAACAGTGAAAGTTAGTCATACTTTTTTTAAAGAATGCCTAAAATGGGTGAAAGGTGTTCTGGGGAACAGCAAACACATGGCAAAGAAGAAATCAACATTGTAAAGCAAAAGGAAATCATTGATCCACAAGGCTGGACAAAAACAATATAAGGAAAATCTTAAAAAGGACTGATTCAATATATTAAACCAAGCTAACCACAAAATGATAGAAACTAGAGAGTCTGCAAGAGACTTAAGATTGCAAAATTCTATACAAAGAGCCAACCAAACCGTCAAGCAATATAAGATACCATAATGAAAAAGGTGTATGATCAACAGTGCAACAGTGGCTCTTTTTTCTACGACAACTGAATAGATTTGGCATGAACTCCAGAATACTCACTAATTTCTACTGATGTACCATCAAGAGTATTCTGTCTGGTCAGAGCGATGAAATGCATCACCAGGACTGAGCCGCCAGCCATCCAGGACTTCTACAGACAGCACTGCATGAGGAAGACACAGCTGATCCTCTCTGATCCCAGCCATCCCAGCCACAGATTCTTCATAATATTGCTGTCTGGCAGGCGGTACAGGAGGAGTACCAAGGAGTGCACAGGAAATCATCTTTAGATTCTGCACTGGGATCCCATTACATATTTAACATTCAGTCATCACACCACTCAAGTTCAATATGCATGCAAGCTCAGTCACTGTGCATAATGCTACAGAAGCTGTGACTTGACCTTAAAGAAGAATTTTTTCCTTCTTGATATATGGATTAATTCTAATGCTTACTTGATTATGTGGTTAGCTCATACCATTTTTATATTTGTCGATTAAGTTTCTATTTTCCCAAAGTTTTCTAAAATGAACAAAAAACCACACTGATTTACAACATTCCTCAAAGTATATTGGCATGATATTGTTTTTGATGCTTCAAGGAATACACACAAAAATAATATTTTTTTATTTACTCCTGTCAAACATGAGCATCAGATGGTCACCTTCCAGGCTCATCATAGGAAAGCACTACTCCAGAACATGAGGGGTACTTTTGGTCTCTTTTTCCACCCAGAACTTTGAGAAGACGGCCAATAAAAGCCACTGGCTCCACTCTTTCCAGTCAAGGGACTATAAATCTGATGAGCTCACCCTTATTTTGGCTGTGCTTCAGCCTACTAGCTGTTTAATTATTGTTTAGCATCTCTGTGTGACTGTTTATTTTGCTGACTACACCGTTATTAAAAGGGGTGACCCAGTCGGCACCCCAACATTTCTTTTTTGAACTTGCATGTTCCCTTGATTGAAGGCATTACTAACATGAAGAATACAGTGATTTTTATCTTCTGAAATAATTTGAGGAAAATTCATGAAAATTCATGAATCGATTTATAAGGACTATTGAAAGGAACAGGATGTGCATAATACTTGTGTGAACGGCCCAGCTCCTAAAGACAAAGATTGAAGCAGTGTGTAAGTAATTCTTTACAGTCAATGAAACAAGCTGTCTGGTAACAAAAGCCATGACAGAGTCCATTGTTGTGGCGCAAGAAACATGACTGAAAATATAAATTTAATGTTTAAAAAAATAAAAAAAATCAAGACCAAAACAAACAGGTTCACTTGAAGAAGTAACCAATAGTATGCAAAAACAGTAAGCCAGATGCAAAAATTCATACATTATAAGCACATGTTAAAATGTTAAAATTCAGAAGCACTTATAAAAGACAGGGCACCACATGCACTGTACATGAAAATAAATATAATGTTCAGTGGCTCCAAAGGTATTGCTTCATTTCCTCAGCCTTCCATCATACAAATGCCACTTAGTGCTTCCTATCAGTGTTACAAGATGGGCAGGGACACCAGCAACACATGTAGTGGGAGTAGCAGGGTCACAGCCCATACCAATAGGCTTGAACATTGCATGGCGTGGCACAGCCTAATCTTATTAAGCATATAATTTATTATTTAAACAATGAAAATAAAAACAGTTTGGGGTATTGATTCAGAGCCTGGGAAGCATTATAATAAATCCATGTGTTACAATGCATGAACTTCACATTTACCAGACAGACATATGCATATCATAAATGGAAAAACAAATGTACAAATAATATGTATCAGCAAAAGACCCATTAGTTTTGACAGCAGCTATTTAGATAGTAGATAAGAACAACATGTCAGTTTTATGTGTTGGAAAATTTTCTACCTGTCCACCCACATGTGCAGACTTCTTTTAAGACTGTCACCCAAGTGGGCAGCACAGCATTAGACTATGGTTATAAGTACTATGTCTGATATGCAAATATATTCCCCTACCTCTGCTTGCATTGTATTTTATGCTAAAAGATGCAAGATTACTCGATAAGCAAATGTTTCTGCTGATTGGAACTGTTATTTAACCAACATTAAATATGTTCGGGTTGCTATCTATGTGTACCATTGTTGATTTATAATTTTTATTTTACTACTAGGGGGCTTACCACCTGCTCGCTTTGCTCGCCAACCCTCCTGGCCTGCGCTATGCACCAGCCACTTCGCGCCTCTGCCGCTTGTGCTGTGAAGAGGGGGGGCTGAACACACCCTAAAGAGATGTAGTCACTCTTTCGAAACCCCCTCTTAAACGGTGATACAATGGGAAAAAAATACAGTTTTTTTTACCTCCTCTTTGCTCGATCAGTTGCTGGCTTGTTGCTGCTGCTGCTGCCATGCCATGTGATCTGCATCTTGCGCGGCACTTTGAACATTTAAAAGCCTGTACAGCAGCTGTCATTGTCATCTACTCGCCCCGGGCGTGGTTAAATCTCTTGGCACAAAGTCTCATCTCACGGGATGTGAGTTCTCCATATTTTTTAGTTTATAATTTTAAAAGAGAATGGTTTGGACATGTGCAGAGTAGAGATGCTGGGTATATTGGGAGAAGGATGCTAAGGATAGAGCTGCCAGGCAAGAGAAAAAGTGGAAGGTCTAAGCGAAGGTTTATGGATGTGGTGAGAGAGGACATGCAGGTGATGGGTGTAACAGAGCAAGATGCAGAGGACAGAAAGATATGGAAGAAGAAGATCCACTGTCTCAACTCCTAACGGGAGCAGCCAAAAGAAGAAGATAATTTAAAAAAAGAATAACAATCTGAAAATCTAACAACATCACATTAAAGTTCGATAAATTCTGAAAAGAATGATACCAAACATATATATGTAGGTTTTAAAATAAGCCCGATTTAAAGCGTGACAAAAAACGTGATATAAAAACGTTGCACTTTTAGGCTTAGGATTTTACATATACTAGGGGGCTCTGCCCTCTGCTCACTTCGCTCGCCAACCCCTGTGTTTGGTTAATCCATCCAACCTGCTATATCCTAACTACAGGGTCACTGGGGGTCTACTGGAGCCAATCCCAGCCAACACAGGGTGCAAAGCAGGAAACAAACCCTGGACAGGGCGCTAGCCAATAGCAGGGCTCGCACACACACACCAAGCACACACTAGGGACAATTTAGAATTGTTAATCCACACAACCTGCATGTTTCTGGACTGTGGGAAGAAGCACCCAGAGGAAAGCCACACAGACACGGGCAGAACATGCACACTCCACGTAGGTAGGACCAGGGAAGCGAACCCAGGTCTCCTAACTGCGAGGCAGCAGCGCTACCCACTGCACCACCGTGCCGCTGTTTGGTTAATCGGATATACAATTTTAAAAGCTTTTTTTTTCTTTGGAATTGTTTCAGTTTCATTAGTTGCACTTTTTACTTTAAAGGTTTATTAAAAAAATATATGGAATTACCTTTTCTTCAAGATCACATTGAATTTTGAATCCGTTTTTGGAGATACATTGTGACAACGCAACGTATAATCGCCCGTGAGTGAATATTGTTTCTGTTTCTCTAACAAATAATCCAACGTTTTCTAATGGTTGACCCTTTGATTTGTTTATTATCATAGCAAAAGCTATTCTCACGGTAAACTGTAAACATTTTAATACGAATGGCATATCATGATCTCCTTCGGTGTCTAATGTTATTTGCAGAATATATACATCACCTTACTTGTCACCTGTTAAAATTTGCATCGCTTCTCCGTCATCATAAATATACACCTGACCAAATTGTGTATTCTTTGAAATTAAACTTGTCGTTGCTTTAACTGTTGTGGGACGACCTTGCTTTGTCCTGCAATTTTTTCAATTACACCTGGCTCTGATGATTAATCACCTTTTGTTTGCGCTAATGAGATCTTTACTATCTTTTTTTTTTTGATACTGTAGCGACTGACATAATAAAGTGCCACAAAAGTTTTACTTGAACAATCGCCGACTTCGTAACCCAAACACAACTGTCTAGCACCCTTTCCGACCCCTCCTCCCCCAGGTCTCGCCTCCCCCTTACTGCATCAATCAGTACCCCGCTATCAGTATTCTGTGCTGTAATCCACCCCCCTCAATCGGACCTATCAGTCACTTAAAACAAAAAAGGCTTCAACCTGCTGGCGAGCTGCCTGTTCTGCTTGTCGCATGTCGTTGTTTTAAGAGCTGGGAGCACATTATGCGTGTCTGCCAAAAGCAATCCAACAACTGCTTAGTTAGAGGTCTGTGGACTTGTGTTAAATGATGGCTCACTGACTTATCTCATGTAATGTTGTAAAAACAATAATTGTCCTTTATTTCCGGCCCGGGCATGGTTAAATCTCTTTCTTGCAGGACGTATAACGCTGCTCCCGTTTATGAAGTTCTAATCTTTTAATTCTGAGCCCTATTGGACGTGCTTTTTTTCAGTTCCACTTGTTCTGGGCTGATTATCACTTTCCTTATTTTCTAAATTTGCACCTAGATTATTGGTTTTTTTTTTAGCATTTTTTTCTCTCCACCACATTTGGGTCTCTTTTCTCCGCGCTTTTCTTTCGTCTTCGTTTAGTCGTCGACGTTTCATTTCTACCCTATTCATTTCATTTCTACCGTATTGACCTTATACATTTATATGCACTGAGAGCCATGGAGCTGTGTGTGCTGCGTGACTGCCTTTACACTACTGATTTTTTTTTCTGCCCATGGTCTTATCTTGTAAGTAGGGCGTGTCTTGCACCGTGGCAAGTGTCTTTGGTCTCGCGGGTCTTTAAAATTGTCTTCCGAGAGGATCACGAATCGTAGCCTTGATTTTGCTTTGCTTTCCAGGATTTCCTTTTATAATAGAGAGATAGAGTAGATTATACAATAAGAATCACTGACACAAAAACATTAGGAAAATCCAAATGAGAATAGGCCTTCATCCCAACAAATCTCGCCACTCCTATTCACCTAATTTTTCCCAAATAACAAGTTGAGTTTTGAAAGTCCCTAAAATGCAACCCTCAGCCAATGTGTCTGTGGTTCTCTGCATGAAGTTAAACGAATATTTGAGCAAAATCAACTCCTTCAGTCTTTTCTCACATCTTAATACTTATAGTCCTGAAATTAGCTTAGTCACTGCTAGGCTTCTTCTAGAGCTGCTATATCTTTTTAAATCACTTAAATGGAAGTTTAGTGATGGGATCAAAAATCTGCTATTGTGTTAACTTCAGTTTATGATTCTATGATGTTTAAAACATCAAGAAATGTCTATTTTAGCATGATATTTGTGTGTGTGTGTGTGGGTAGGTGTCAATGGACACTTATGTACAACGATAACTTCCAAAAAAATTGACCTATTATTTTTAAACAAGTTGCATCATGTTTGTATTGTTACAGGCTCCAGGCATATCATCGGTCCAATTTGGTCCAGTACTCATCTCCATATCCTTCAAAAATGGTTGACCTATGTACAGCAATAACTTCTTTAGAAATTGTTCGATTTAACCATGATTTTTGAAGTCTGCTCTGTTTATTCATAGGACCGGACCTATTGATTTGCAAAATATTTTCCATGTGTGGTTTTTAAGATACATAATTAATATAAATATACATGTACACACACACACACACGCACGCACACACACACACACACACACGCACACACACACACACACACACACACACACACAGAGGAACACAAACTCACACTGTCAAAGAAATTTGTAAGTGAAGATACTGGGCAGCTTGTTTGCCATATCAGAGGAAATGCTGGATGATTAATAGAAAGAAATGAGCACATGCACACACACTCCTCTAAATCTGTAAAGGAGGACGTGCATAGAGTTATTAAGCTGCCCCGGTACTAATCTGTCTATCTGTGCAGCTTGTTTGCTTCATTTGACCAAATCAGAAGCAACATTTATTTATATAGCACATTTTCATACAGACAATGTAGCTCAATGTGCTTTACAAGACGTCGAAGTCATAGCTACATGAAAAAATAATTAAGAATAAGCAATAATATTAAAAAATAAGTAACAAAAGAAAAATGTAAGATCAGATGGCTAGGAGGATAGAAAATAAACAGGCTGGAGAAAAAACAAAATCTGCAGGAGTTTCAAGGCCGAAGGACCACCCAGCCCCCACTGGGCATTCATAAATGTTCTTATATCAATCCTCTTTGTTTTCATGCTTCACATTATAGGATTCAATGAAGGTGGTCTCGTGGACAGCTGAGACACTTCATTCCATCACCACAGGTGGCAGTATCGTGCCTTGATCAGCAGGTGACCTTCTTTCTTAGGTAGTCTTCTTATGAGTGCATTACAGTAATGTATTTGGCTAAAAATAAAAAGTAATTCTTCAGCATCTTGTAAAGTTATAAGAGGTCTAACTTTTGCTATATTCCTTAAGTGAAAAAATGCAGTCCTAGTAATCTGGTTAATATGCGATTTAAAGTTTAGATCAGAGTCAATGATTACCCCTAAATTCTAATTACTTTCAATACCCTCACTATTTCTATTTTTGCCAATCACTAAGATTTTTGTTTTCTCCATGTTTAGTTTGAGAATGTTACCACTCATCCAATTGGAAATACTGTTAAGACATTGGATCAGAGAACCAAGAGCATCAGTGTTATCAGGCGCTATTGATAAATAAAGCTGTGTGTCATTTGCATAGCTGTGGTGGCTCACCTTGTGCCCTGAGATAATCTGACCTAATGGATGCATGTATATTGAAAAAAGCAACAGACCCAGAATAGATTCTTGTGGTACACCATACAAAATATCATTGGATTCTGAAGTTCAATCACCACAACTAACAAAGAATTTTCTACATCTATACTAATAAAAGGCAAAGCCCTCACTGACTCACTGACTGACTGACTGACTGACTGACTGACTGACTGACTGACTGACTGACTGACTGACTGACTCATCACTAATTCTGCAACTTCCCGTGTAGGTGGAAGGCTGAAATTTGGCAGGCTGATTCCTTACAGCTTACTTACAAAAGTTAGGCAGGTTTCATTTCGAAATTCAACGCGTAATGGTCATAACTAGAACCTCTTTTTTCACAATATACTGTAATGGACGGCAGCTCGATGGCCGTGGGAGGAGGAGTTGAGTGTCACGTCATCACGCCTCCCACGTAATCACGTGAAAAGACTGTGAACGCAGTAGGGACAAATGAAGGAGGAGTCACAAACAGCGAAGAACAAAAAATTCATTAAACAATTGAGAAGGGAGCGAGTGAAGCATACAAGCATGTTCATAAGGGAAACAAAGCACGGTGTAAAATGTAAGTTTAAATTAAGTTTATAGAAACGCTCCCGCTGCGGATTGCAATAACGTGAAAAGACTGTGAATGCAGTACGGACAAATGAAGGAGGAGCCACAAACAGCGAAGAACAAAAAATTCATTAAACAATTGAGAAGGGACCGAGTGAAGCATACAAGCATGTTCATAAGGGAAACAAAGCACGGTGTAAAACGTAAGTTTAAATTAAGTTTATAGAAACGCTCCCGCTGCAGATTGCAATAACATATTCGCGAGATAAAAGTTTAATGAGAAGACACGAGGTATAAACGAACCAAATGCCGTAGCGCAACGTTAGGGGCAACAGTTTCAACCATTCTATGATCTGCCTCTCGCAACTGAAAGACGGCACATGTCGGATGTTAGCCCACTTGCTGACCGCAACGTTAGGGGCTTCAACTCTGGCGCTGACGATATTCGATTCTCGAGAGGGGATGCAGTGAGTGTGTATGCCTGATGAGCCCAGAATTAAGGAGAAACACGTGTCGCATACTCTTTGCATTATTTGAAAGTAAACTATTAAAACCATTCTATGATCAGCTTCTGGGAACAGAAAGAGGGCACGTGGCGGATGTAAGGCGACTTCCTGACCAACCACAAGCGTAACCTGGCAGGTAACCATCCATACAGTCAGATTGTGATTCAGAAAACGAATGCCATGAATTTAATTACCACGATCTACATACTGTCAAATAAACGAAACACACGCCGTAGCGGGACAGCTGTGAAAAGCGAGGTTCACAAAAAAACAGATCCTTAACAAATTGTTATTGGTATATTTTCGATCCGTTTAAAAAGGTTTTACTTTCTTCTTAAAAAAATTAAAAGCAGTACTTCGCCGCAACGAAGCGCGAGAATTTGGCTATATATATATGCTTCTCACAATTAAAAGAGGGCACGTGGCTGATTTTAGACGACTTCATGACCAAACATAAGTGTTACCTGCCAGGTAGGGTTACCACTTTTAATACAAAAAAATAAGGGACGCATACTGCAGCGGGTGCCACATCTCAGTGCCAACAGTTTGCAGACTCTAATTAAAAGACCCGCCCTCCTCACTGGACAGTTAAAAAGACCAATCAAACTAACGATGACATCAAGTATTACCCAATCAAAAGTAGGAAAGGAGGCATCTTCATAAAATCCGTGTGGGATGATTTGCATGAGACGCTGCTTTAAAAAAAATGATAAAAAAAATACGGGACAAATTCCGTCCCGTATTGATTCAAAACGGGACGTGCAATTTCATTCTCAAATACGGGACGATTCCGTATTTTAAAGGACGGGTAGCAACCCTACAGTGCCAGGTAACCACCCATACAATCGGATTGTGATTCAGACTAGGAATGCAATGAATGTAATTACCCCGATCTACATACAAGGCAAAAGTCTTGCAACATTCAAAGATGATGGCTTGGGATAAGTACACCATAGAACATAAAAGAGCTTATGAAGCCTTGAACCGAAAAAAGCAAGATCTCAGAGATCGTAAAAAAAAAAATAGGAGGTAATGTCGTTTTACTCGCTGTAGATTTTAGTCAAACATTACCAGTTATTTCACGAGGGAGACCAGCAGATGATCTCAACGCGTGTTCAAAATCCATGCTTCTCCCACGCTCGGTTACATGTCGCGTGTTCTCGGGTAGGTACACCAAAAAATGTATACATTTAAGCATGTAATGAGCAAACAAAAAATGAGGTATACCCGAAGGCACTGCAGTAGTACTTAATGTAACTTTACTTCTTAAATGTTAATGTTTTACTGTTTAATAATTTATACGCTTCTTATATGTTGTTCAAATTCTTTTATCAAAATACCAGTGACAGCGCAATGCACGATAACGTGGAGTGAATACACCATACGCATCCGCCCACGGCCGCCCTGGTGTGCGCAGATAGGAGTTGATTCTACAATAAAATAAAATAAAGATAAAAACCCAGGATTGTTTCCTGCCTTGTGCCCTGTGTTGGCTGGGATTGGCTCCAGCAGACCCCCGTGACCCTGTGTTCGGATTCAGCGGGTTGGAAAATGGATGGATGGATGGATAAAAAGAGTAATGCAATCATCACCCATAAAGCGGATAGTAGACGTGACGTTCTATATGTGTACCAGATTTCAAGTCAATAGGTGAAACAGTTTGCGAGCTACAGGTGACTTAAAATCCTGGACAGACAAACGAATAGCCACGGTAGCACATTACAGAAGAAGATTTTACTGTTTAATAATTTATATTTATATGAAATGTACTTCTTATATATTACTTCATATTCTCATATGATAATGATGTTAATGTTGTTTATATTGATTTCTATGTTATTGAAACTGCATGTATGTGTGTATATGTATATATATACAGTATATATATATATATATATATATATATATATATATATATATATATATATATATATATATATATATAATACTAGCAAAATACCCGCGCTTCGCAGCGGAGATGTAGTGTGTTAAATAGGTTATGAAAAAGTAAAGGAAACATTTTAAAAATAACGTAACATGATTGTCAATGTAATTGTGTTGTCATTGTTATAAGTGTTGCTGTTATACATATATATACATATACACATACACATATATTATAACACACTACTTCTCCGCTGCGAAGTGCGGGTATTTTGCTATATAATATATATATATATATATATATATATATATATATATATATATATATATATATATATATATATATATATACACATATTATAATATATATATATATATTACACATATATATATTATATTATATATATATACACACACATTATATAGTATATATATATTATTATATATACACATACAGAGATATATTATATATATATATATCACACACATATATATATATATATATATATATATATATATATATATATCGATATGTGTATATATATTATATATCTGTATGTATATATATAATATTATTATATATATATATATCTGTATGTGTTATATATATATATGTGTGTATATATCTGTAGTTGTATATATATATGTGTGTATATATCTGTATGTGTATAGATATATGTGTGTATATATATATCTGTATCTGTATATAATATATATATATATATATATAGAAAGGACGCACTATCTTTGATATATGCACATACTTAAATTGACAGACACACATTCAACTGGGACAACGTAAAAGTAAAATTTAAGGCCAGTACAAAAAGCGCCAGAGAAGTTGGCTGAGTCTTGGCTATCAGATGAAAATGCCATCAACAGACACTTGGACATAAACCCAGCATATGCCAACTTAAGAAGGACATATGCACTTTAATAAACGATACACCCCACCCCCTTTGATCATACTGACTTAGTCACCTCCACCCACCCCCCACTGAATGTGTTGCTATATATTGCCTTGATTCTTGTAAGTCTAATCATATCCTCTGATGAAGACCCCTGACGGGTTGAAAGCTCAGGAATAAAACTATTTTATGATACGTGATTCATTTTTTCTCCCTTTGTGGATCTCCAACTGCAAATATGCAACCGTACACAGACCTTCACTTCCATTATATATATATATTGAAAACTGAAAGCAGCAGCTGCCAAAATATGTAGCTTTCTTATTAATTTTTCAACATTGTGTAAAATAAATGTATAAAAGTAACATAAAAGGTTTAAATACTGGTTATTCCTTTTACACTAAAATATTACTACAGAGATACAAAAAAAGTAAAAATGGATATGTTCTTTTTCTTTAAGGAGATTAAATATTACTGAAGAAAGAAAAAAAAAAATTAAACTGCCAATGGGGCTATGCATATGAACTTAAAAGGTTTAAATAAAACAGAAATATATATTTTATTTTTACTTGGTTAACTTGTGGAGGGTGTATCCTGTAGCAAAGCCCTAACTTTTTTCGTGAAAGCCCGTTTCAGTCAATAAGTCTTATGTGTGTGTTTATGTATGTGTGTATATATATGTAGATATGTGTATATGTAGATATGTATATATATGTATATGTATATAAATGTTTATGTGTGTGTGTATATTATATATATAAAATATATATATATATATATATATATATATATATATATATATATAAAAGACAGCAACACTTATAACAATGACAACACAATTACATTGACAATCATGTTACGTTATTTTTAAAATGTTTCCTTTTTTTTTCATAACCTCTTTAACACACTACTTCTCTGCTGCGAAGCCGCGGGTATTTTGCTAGTATATCTATATATATATATATATATATATATATAATATATATATATATATATATATTTATACATACATATACACACATACATGCAGTTTCAATACATAGAAATCAATATAAACATTAACATCATTATCATATGAAAATATGAAGTAATATATAAGAAGCACATTTCATATAAATATAATTATTAAACAGTAAAATCTTCTTCTGTAATCTTCTACCGTGGCAATTTGTGTGTCTGTCCAGGATTTTAAATCACCTGTAGCTCGCAAACCGTTTCACCTATTGACTTGAAATCTGGTACACATATAGTACGTCACGTCTGCTATCCGCTTTATGGGTGATGATTGTATTATTCTTTTTATCTTTATTTTATTTTATTGTAGAATCAACTCCTATCTGCGCACACCAGGGCGGCCGTGGGCGGGATGCGTATGGTGTATTCACTCCATGTTATCGTGCATTGCGCTGTCACTGGTATTTTGATAAAAGAATTTGAACAACATATAAGAAGCGTATAAAATTATTAAACAGTAAAACATTAACATTTAAGAAGTAAAGTTAGATTAAGTACTACTGCAGTGCCTTCGGGTATACCTCATTTTTTGTTTGCCCATTACATGCTTAAATGTATACATTTTTTGGTGTACCTACCCGGAGAACACGCGACATATAACCGAGCGTGGGAGAAGCATGGATTTTTTAAACACACGCGTTGAGTCATCTGCTGGTCTTCCTCGTGGAATAACTGGTAATGTTTGACTAAAATCTATAGCGAGTAAAGCGACATTACCTTCTATTTTTTTTTTTTTAACGATCTCTGAGATGGTGCTTTTTTTCGGTTCAAGGCTTCATAAGCTCTTTTATGTTGTATGGGTGTACTTATCCCAAACCATCATCTTTGAATGTTTGCAAGACTTTCGCCTTGTATGTAGATCGGGGTAATTACATTCATTGCATTCCTAGTCTGAATCACAATCTGATTGTATGGGTGGTTACCTGGCACTGTAGGGTTGCCACCCGTCCTTTAAAATACGGGAATCGTGCCGCATTTGAGAATGAAATTGCGCGTCCCGTTTTGAATCAATACGGGACGGGATTTGTCCAGTATTTTTTTTATCATTTTTTTAAAGCAGCGTCTCATGCAAATCATCCCACACACATTTTATGAAGATGCCTCCTTTCCTACTTTTGATTGGGTAATACTTGATGTCATCGTTAGTTTGATTGGTCTTTTTAACTGTCCAGTGAGGAGGGCGTGTCTTTTAAGTAGAGTCTGCAAAGTGTTGGCAACTGAGATGTGGCGTCAGCGCCAGAGTTGAAGCCCCTAATGTTGCGGTCAGCAAGTCGGCTAACATCCGCCATGTGCCGTCTTTCAGTTGCGAGAAGCAGATCATAGAATGGTTGAAACTGTTGCCCCTAACGTTGCGCCACGGCGTGTGGTTCGTTTATACCTCGTGTCTTCTCATTAAACTTTTATCTCGCGAATATGTTATTGCAATCCGCAGCGGGGAGCGTTTTCTATAAACTTAATTTAAACTTTACGTTTTACACCTTGCTTTGTTTCCTTATGAACATGCTTGTATGCTTCACTCGCTCCCTTCTCAATTGTTTAATTAATTTTTTGCTCTTCGCTGTTTGCGGCTCTTCCATCATTTCCCCCTACTTCGTTCTTTTATCTCGGCGAATATGTTATTGCAATCCTTAACGGAGCGTTTCATTAAACTGATTGAAAAATAGTTTTGCATTTACCTTTTTAGTAAAAGGCGAGCTTTTAAGCCTGAGAAATCACCCCGTAAATGCACATGTTTAATTGCACATGTGTTAATATGTATGGTTACACAGTATTAAAAGACAGTGAACAACGTCAGTTACCTTTGTTCCCGCGTTTGATAAAAGGCGAGCTTTTAAGCCTGAGAAATCACCCCCGTAAATGCACACGTTTAATTGCACATGTGTTAATATGTATGCTTACACAGTATTAAAAGACAGTCAAAAATTAACGTCATTTACCTTCGTTCCCCGCGTTTGACTCGTGCTGTAAATCTCTTCCTTGTTTTTAGTTCACGTGATTACGTAGGAGGCGTGATGACGCGATACGTGACTCCGCCTCCTCCATTACAGTGTATGGACAAAAAATATGTTCCAGTTATGACCATTACGCGTAGAATTTCGAAGTGAAACCTGCCTAACTTTTGTAAGTAAGCTGTAAGGAATGAGCCTGCCAAATTTCAGCCTTCCACCTACACTGGGAAGTTCGAGAATTAGTGATGAGTGAGTCAGTCAGTCAGTCAGTCAATCAGTCAGTCAGTCAGTCAGTCAGTGAGTCAGTGAGGGCTTTGCCTTTTATTAATATGTATAGATATATATATATATATATATGACAGCAAAACTCATAACAATGACAACACAATTACATTGACAATCATGTTATGTTCTTTTTAAAATGTTTCCTTTTCTTTTTCATAACCTCTTTAACACTCTACTTCTCCGCTGCGAAGCGCGGGTATTTTGCTATGTTAAATATGACTGAAACAAATTTAAGTTTCTGCTAGAGAGGCCAGCCCATTGTCTAAAGAGATTTATAAGAATACTGTGGTCTATCGTGTCAAATGCAGCACTCAAGACTAAAAGAACAAGAACAGCTATACAGCCTGCAAATCATTTACTGCTTTAACCAGTGCAGTTTCTTTACTATGATTTGTTCCAAAACCTGACTGAAACTTAATAATTTATTAGCTGCTTAAAAACTATCTTTTCTAGAATTTTACTTAAGAAAGGCAGGTTAGAAATTGGTCTGAAGTCGTTGAGACAGGGTTCGAGATTATTTTTCTTGAATAGAGGTTTAACAACTGCAGCCTTTATACAGTCAGGGAAGGCCCCCATATCTAATGATAAAATTCACTATTTCAAGTACGCTACCAATTAGGACATCAGAGACTTCTTTGAAAAAGCCTGTTGGTACTAGGGTCAGGACACAGGTTTAGGGTTTTAGCTGAGAAATTATTCTCCATAGTTCAGATGGATCTTTTCCAGTGAATAAATGTTACTTACTTAAAAGAGCATGCTGGGTTTCAATAGCATTAACTTTGGGCAGATGTATTGTATTATTTCTAATTTCATTTATTTTATGTTTAAAAAGATATTGCAAAAGCTTCACAAGTTTCACTAGTGGTTTTAGGAGGCATTGCATTGATTGAGCTAGGTTTCGATGACGATCAGTAGTTGAGAATAAAACTTTTGGATTACCAGCATTAACATTACACTCATCTCTCCGGCATGTTCTCTTTAAATCAGACACTCTTTGGGTCTTCCACAGTATAATAGTCAGTCAGTCAGTCAGTCATTACCCAACCCACTATATCCTAACACAGGGTCACAGGGGTCTGCTGGAGCCAATCCCAGCCAGCATAGGGCGCAAGGCAGGAACAAACCCCGGGCAGGGGCGCCAGCCCACCACAGCAGTATAGTAGTGCTGGAGAATTTCTTAACTGTCTTTATAGGGGGCTACTATGTCAGCATTGAAAGTTTCCACCATACTCGTTACACTATTGGCATCAGTAAAGTAAACACTACAATCGGACTAATTGTTTAGAATATTAGCAAATATTGAAGCTGCCGATGTATCAAAATACTTTGTTTAACAATAGGCTTCTCTTAGTTGTAGTTATCAGTATTTCAACATTAAATAATTTGCAAAAATGGTCCAATATCTAATTTTTAATCTTTTTGAAATCACAGCGTGTGTCCTCCCTTGTGTGTGGGCTGGCTGACATACTGACTAAGATCAAAGGAGTGCAGTAAGTTCATGAATTCTCTTGCTTTTAGGTCACACTGGTTATCCACATGAAAACTGAAATCACCTACAATTAGCAACCTGTCATTGTTTCTTATTATTATAGACACCAATTCCCAGGATTCCTCAATACAAGAGACTGCGACACTCCTTGAATAACCATGGCAAGATAATCAAAAGATGTAAAAGTACCAAAGCCAGCATTTTTACACTTTAATTTGCTCAAGCAAATACTCGCTAAACTGACACATTTTTTGCCTTGGCAAACTGAATAATGTGTTTAGTTTCAAATTAAGTTTTATTTAACTTGCTCCCTTCATTCAGTTTCCTATTCATTTTACTCTACATTCATTTGTATATATAATAAATATAAGTTAATGTACTTGTTTATATACTGTATTATCATATAGTACAATCAATTGTATTATATTATAAAATCTTCTGTTGAGTGATTTCCTGCAGGATCACTAAAGTGAATTTTACACGGAGACCCTTTATGGACTACAGTATTCCATACCAATTTCTGTTGTAATTTGAACACAAACACTGTACGCAGTACTACAGGTAAGGGCTCACCTGTGTATTATATGCCTTAAGAACACTGTTCCTTGACATGTACTCTACATATTGTGCTATATAACCTTTTAGCCTTCTTAATGGGCTTCTATGCACTGTCGGGATTGCGAATAGTCCACTGACTGCTAGGTCCTCCTCATAAGGTGTACTTTCAAGTTTCAAATCTCACATTGTGTATTCAAAACTAACACTTTTACTTTCTATGTGTAATATGTTACATCTGCCACTGCAATATTCAGCTGATTCTACATCATCTCCCTTTCTACCTTGTTTAATATAATCTGCAGACTTGACCAGCTTGTTTTTTATGTTCTTGTGCAGATCATTTATATATGTTAAAAAGAGTAAGCGGACTCAGTACTGACCAATGAGGAACACCACTTTTAACATTACCTAATTCTAAAAAGGTTCCTCTCATCATAACCCTTTGTTTCCAGGGTTTAGGACAATTTTACAAATATCTACCCACAGCTCCCTCAATTCTCACCATGCATGTGGTACCTTATCAGAAGCTTTCTGAAACCCCAGATAAGTAGTATTCACCTCTCTGGCGGTATGTTTTTCTTACTTCCTCTTATAATTCCTTTGGTCTGAACCTATGCTGACTGTTTGCTTACACTCCTGTTCGTAATATGTGACATTCAATCTTTTCCTTAATAATTGTTTCTATCAATTTATCCATGATGTATGTTAAGCTTACTGGCCAATATTTACTTGGATTAGCCTGATCACCTATTTAAAATAATGGGATAATATTTGCTAGCTTCCAGGCCTTAGTAGTTTTTTCAGTATGCAATGGTTTTTGAACAATATGCTTCATGGGTTTATATACAATATGTATTCACTAACCTCTGAATGTATTCTAGGATAAATGTTGTCTGGACCCGATGATTTGTTAGATTTCAGGCTTTTTAATCCATGCAGCATTTCTCCATCAATAATTTCCAAATTACTAAATATCTCTTTGGCAGTCCTTATTTTTCATTTTTCAATTCAACGTTATTTCTTTACAATTATGGTATTTATTAATTTGCTGCATAAATTTGTCTAAAGTGAAGCCTTTTTATTTTTTTTTAAATAGCATGCCTGATCTTGCTTTACTGACTTAGAGAGAGACAGCATATATTTAATGAATAGACAAGAAGATAAATATCAAAATAAGCAGAGGTCAAAGTCAGAGATAACACTGATCAGAAGGACCAAACTGAAATCTCAAATGAATATTTGAAAACCAAATAATAGAAGAAAAGAATCGAAATACCAGGAGGACAGAGAAAGGATTTTTTTATGCATGCATTTTATCCGTTATACCTGTCAATGCAAAGAAACATGTCAACTTAAATATGGTTGTGCTTATGACATCACATGCTTTGCTCTTCTTTGATAACTCTGGGAGGTGATCACCATAGGAACAACTGACACTAAAACTCAAAAATGGTGGTGCTCAAAAAAAAGTAAAGATGATGTTGAAAAATCACTGTTTTCCCACATGAAGAAAAGAGAATGTAGCACAAGTTGACAGGGCAACCCATAAATGAAGGATGTAATACTGGAAGTTTTGATGGTCATAGATGTGTCGTCGGACTTGCGGCCACATGTCTTGGACACTCGGGTGAAGAGAGGGGCGGAGCTGTCAACTGATCACCACCTGGTGGTGAGTTGGCTTCGATGGTGGGGGGAGGATGCCGGTCAGGCGTGGTAGGCCCAAACGTGTTGTGAGGGTCTGCTGGGAACGTCTGGCAGAGCCCCCCTGTCAGAAGTAGCTTCAACTCCCACCTCCGGCAGAACTTCGACCATGTCCCGAGGGAGGTGGGGGACATTGAGTCCCGAATGGGCCATGGTTCCGTGCCTCTATTGTTGAGGCGGCTGACCAGAGCTGTGGCCGTAAGGTGGTCGGTTGCCTGTCGTGGCGGCAATCCCCTGAATCCGTTGGTGGACACCGGTGGTGAAGGATGCCGTCAAGCTGAAGAAGGAGTCCTACAGGACCCTTTTGTCCTGTGGGACCCTGGAAGCAGCTGATAGGTACCGGCAGGCCAAGCGGGAATGCGGCTTTGGTGGTTGCTGAGGCAAAAACTCGGGCGTGGGAGGAGTTTGGGGAGGGCCATGGAGAACGACTTTCAGGACGGCTTCGAGGAGATTTCTGGTCCACCATCCGGCGTCTCAGGAATGGGAAGCAGTGCAGTGTCAACACTGTTTATGGTGGGGATCGAGCACTGCTGGACCTCCGACTCGGGACGTTGTGGGTCGGTTGGGGGAGTACTTCCGAAGACCTCCTCAATCCCATTAACATGCCTTCCAATGAGGAAGCAGAGCCTGGGGACTCAGAGGTGGGCTCCCCCATCTCTGGGGACTGAGGTCACCGAGGTGGTCCAAAAAACTCCTTGGTGGCAGGGCCCCGGGGGTGGATGAGATACGCCCGGAGTTCCTCAAGGCTCTGGATGTTGTAGGACTGTCTTGGTTGACACGCCTCTGCAACATCGCATGGACATCAGGGACAGTGCCTCTGGATTGGCAGACCGGGGTGGTGATCCCCCTCTTTAAGAAGGGGGATCGGAGGGTGTGTTCCAACTACAGAGGGATCACACTCCTCAGCCTCCCTGGAAAAGTCTATTCAGGGGTCCTGGAGAGGAGGGTCCGTCGGATAGTCGAGCCTCGGATTCAGGAGGAACAGTGTGGTTTTCGTCCTGGTCGCGGAACAGTGGACCAGCTCTATACCCTTAGCAGGGTCCTGGAGGGTGCATGGGAGTTTGTCCAACCAGTCTACATGTGTTTTGTGGACTTGGAAAAGGCATTCGACCGTGTCCCTCAGGGAATCCTGTGGGGGGTACTCCGAGAGTATGGGGTACCGGCCCCCCTGATAAGGGCTGTTCGGTCCCTGTACAATCGGTGCCAGAGCTTGGTCCGCATTGCCGGCAGTAAGTCGAACCCGTTTCCAGTGAGAGTTGGACTCCGCCAGGGCTGCCCTTTGTCACCGATTCTGTTCATAACTTTTATGGACAGAATTTCTAGGCGCAGCCAGGGTGTTGAGGGGGTCCGGTTTGGTGGGCTCAGGATTGGGTCACTGCTTTTTGCAGATGATGTTGTCCTGTTTGCTTCATCAGGCCGTGATCTTCAGCTCTCTCTGGATCGGTTCGCAGCCGAGTGTGAAGCGGCTGGGATGAGAATCAGCACCTCCAAATCCGAGACCATGGTCCTCAGCCGGAAAAGGGTGGAGTGCCCTCTCAGGGTTGGTAGCGAGATCCTGCCTCAAGTGGAGGAGTTCAAGTATCTCGGGATCTTGTTCACGAGTGAGGGAAGAATGGAGCGTGAGATCGACAGGCGGATCGGTGCGGCATCCGCAGTAATGCGGGCGCTGCATCGGTCTGTCGTGGTGAAAAAGGAGCTGAGCCACAAGGCGAAGCTCTCAATTTACCAGTCGATCTATGTTCCTACCCTCACCTATGGTCATGAACTATGGGTAGTGACCGAAAGAACGAGATCGCGAATACAAGCGGCTGAAATGAGTTTCCTCCGCAGGGTGTCTGGGCTTTCCCTTAAAGATAGGGTGAGAAGCTCAGTCATCCGGGAGGGGCTCAGAGTAGAGCCGCTGCTCCTCCGCATCGAGAGGAGTCAGATGAGGTGGCTCGGGCATCTGATCAGGATGCCTCCTGGACGCCTCCCTGGTGAGGTGTTCCGGGCACGTCCAACCGGGAGGAGGCCCCAGGGAAGACCCAGGACACGTTGGAGGGACTATGTCTCTGACTGGCCTGGGAACGCCTTGGATTCTCCCGGAGGAGCTAGAAGAAGTGGCCGGGGAGAGGGAAGTCTGGGCATCTCTGCTCAAGCTGCTGCCCCCGCGACCCGACCTCGGATAAGCGGGAGACAATGGATGGATGGATGGATAGATGTGGTAGACAATAAATAGTTGATTTTTTGTGTTTAATGCTGACACACACCAGAAGGGCTAATGGAATGTGAAACGTGACTGTATATGAGGTGCCATTTAGGGAAAAAAAACATATGATTTGAGTAGGTATCTGACTTCAAACCACTGTGTCTGTATGTGATTCGGTACGTGCACCAGCAAAGAATATTAAAAATTATGATAAAAGAATGCATCTGCCTGCGGTGGGCTGCCACCCTGCCCAGGGTTTGTTTCCTGCCTTGCGCTCTGTGTTAGCTGGGATTGGCTCCAGCAGATCCCCGTGACCCTGTAGTTAGGATATAGCAGCTTGGTTAATGGATGGATGGATGAATGCATCTGCCTCTGGTGCTCACTCAAGTTTTGAATGAGTTACAATAATTTGATGTCAGATTCATAATCTATATCAAACACTCAGCACACATTTCTGTGATCATTTGTTAAAAGCCATGGTGGAACATATCTGTTTGTTGTCACAAATATGCCTTAGAAAGATAGAAGACATATTTTCTTAAATCAAAATCTTTGCTTCAAAATGTACATATTTGATAAATTTGTTACCCCTTGAGCTCTATTTAAAAGTGCAAAAATATTCTAGGTATTTGTTAACATTTCTGGTACCACTTTAGTTTAGGTACTGCAAAAATGCATCTATTACTTATTTACTATTGTGTGACAAGACCTTAACATACACTTTGAGTCTCCATAACACTTACAAAAGCAGCAGTAAAGTGGTCTGAGGTGGATCAACTGAGACATGTTTCTCTTGATATTACATATTTAGTATAAAACCTGTAAATCCTTCATATGAACAAGTCATTTTACTACCATGTCAATATGCAACACTACACTGAGATGAATAAACCATCTACTGATGTTTCATAAGTCTTATGAAGACCAAAAGATTCCTTTGTTAGTGTCTTGTTACATAAGAATAAATGAGTAATTCATGCATTTTTGCAGTACCTAAACTGAAGTGTTACCAAATTTTAGCAAAAAATACTTAATTTTAGAACACTGTTTCTTGTCTGCGGTGGTCAAGGGGCCCTGCCTGGGATTTGTTCCTGCCTTGTGCTCTGTATTGGCTGGGATTGGCTCCAGCAGACCCCCATGACCCTGTAGTTAGGATATAGTGGGTTGCATAATGACTGACTGTTTCTTGTGGCAAATTAATATATATCATGACTGAGAAGAAAGAGTTGACTTGATAAATGCCAAACTTATTCATCAATGTTATTAGGTTTCATCTCCTACATACTTGTGAACTTCAAGGAAAAGTTCAGAGCATTTACTGTTTTACCATCTGTATATTTTAGTTTGCCCTTACTATTCCTGATACACTTAACCTCTTCCTTGACTATTCTTTAAATAAAATAATGAAAGAACCTGCTTAGGTCACCTTTTACTCTTTCCATTAAAATTTTCTGTAACTGCTCTTTGGCTCTCCTAACATCCTTATTAAGTGTTGCTGTCATAGTCCCATAACCCCAGTAATTGGCATTGGAATTATTTGCCTTGTATGCATTATACAATTGTTTTTTTTATCTTAGTGACTTTTTTCCAAGTACAGTACTTATTTATACATCAATTAATTTCTTCTTTTAATTTTTTTGGATAAACTTGTAGTGGGGTACATAAAATGTCAATCATGTTTGCGTATAAAATGTATATATACCTGAAAAATACTTTCCTCGCTGCTTTGGCAGGTATGTCACAAACACTGCACTTGACTCTTTAGGAGGTGGGGTTTTCTGTCCGGGGTTGTGTACATTACGAGCTAAGACAATGCATTTTCAAAGGAGGAAGAAGGAGAAAGGAAAAAGGAAGCATAAGATGACAGTGATCCACCATATTAAGTATTGCTATTCTTTCACCGAACTCATCCACAGATCATCACTGCTGATCTGGTTACTCATGGCAGTAAGGTAGACTTTTCATCATCCATTTCCCAGGGATGGCAGACTGCTACACGGGAGTCATCGGTGAGACTGTGTCGATTCATACTTCGAAATAGTACTGTTTGAATAGCATGGGTTTTCTGTTATTTTCATTTTTGGGGACTTGGCCGGCTTTCATCCATTGCTCAACTCCACAGTTTCCGTAATTTCCTTTGTACGTTTTGTGTATATGAATGATTGTTTGACGTTTTGTAAATTATGCATGTTTTTGGATTAAGACAAGAGGAGAACAAGGTCCCGGCTGTGTCAGTTTTTTTTTTTTTTCCTCTAACGCTGTATATATCTGCATCGGGTTCAGGGAATACGGGGTTTCTCTGTGTTATATTTCATTCTTTTTTTCAAATAAATTCAATTTTGTTTATGTACTGAACCTTTTATCTGTGCCCAACTTGTTTGTTTTTACCATCAACTGGGGAGCTTGAGTGGAGGGCAGGTAAGGAATGAAGTAGCAAATACATTTTGATGTGGTTGAGTCAGGACTTTGCTCCAGCACACCTGAAGTATGTAACTTGCTGCCTCCTAGTGTGAGCATAGTTGTTACAAACTCTGGTCCTGCATTGTATATAATTCATATTTGTGCGTACATTTATTTTAAAAACATGACTTAATCTTTAAAGACCATTTTTATCCAAATACCAGAACTTTTCCTACATTTAAAGTTTTTCTTTTAATAACGATTAATAAAGCAAAAAAGTACTTTTAAACAGAACCATGTTGACCAGATGCAAATACTTCTGTGCTACCTGTCTAAGACTGGATGAAACTTAAGTAATCAATGTAGACCTCAGAGTATTCACTGTGCACCATCTGTTGGAATGTATTTTGTAATGCATGTAGTAATAAAATGCACTGCATTTTTCATTCCACCATATGGTGTATCGTAAACATTAGCACTACTTTTATGAATTACATACCAAATGGCATTTAACAGGGACATAGCAACCATACGGACACATACACACACAGACATACACTTGTGGATTGGGCATTTCATAATGACAATATATTGGAAAGGCAAAGAAAAACAAACACTAAAAGAACAATAGTTGAGATGGAATGGGAAGTTCATTTCTGGTCAAATACACCAAACATGCATTTTTGCACCCAGATAAGTACCCCTCTTCCCAAACCACCATGATGTTTTCTCCTATTTCTGTCTTTCTTCTGGCTTCTTTTTCTTCCTTACCAACTACTAACACATTAAAATATCTAACACATATAGACTTGAGTGGCAGTGGCAGGAAGTGCCCCATTAGCACTAGAATTACCGAAGCCTGCAAAAAAACTTGTAACCCCAGACCACCTTAAATCCCTTCTCAGCTCTCCGTCAGCATCTTTTGTGTTGTAAATGTGTTGCTCAGCACAAGCAGCAAGCAGCCTGTTATCCCATCCCCCCCACCACTGCAGCTCAAGTCACAAAGAAAATTCTCAGTGCTCAGGTGGTTTTATCTGGGACTGAGGTGCCAAGAATTGTAGAGGGTAAATAATATATCATCATTTGGAGTTCATGCATTTCATGTGTGTTCTGTGTCTACAATGATCTATGTAAACACATCGCTAAAACAGAAACGTTTTTCATGTTTTAGTAATAATTGACAAAATGTAGACATGAAGTGTATAATGTGTGAAGACTGAAGTCCAAATATCAAGTAAACACTTTCACAAAAGGTATAAACATAACAAAATAAGTGCATGTTTATTCAAGAATATAACCAAAGAGAAAGAAATTGCCTGAGGATAAGT
The DNA here is from genome assembly GCF_900747795.2 of Erpetoichthys calabaricus. Classification (NCBI taxonomy): domain Eukaryota; kingdom Metazoa; phylum Chordata; class Cladistia; order Polypteriformes; family Polypteridae; genus Erpetoichthys; species Erpetoichthys calabaricus. The sequence continues at coordinate 120,394,928 of NC_041402.2, forward strand.
CACTGACATGACTTCATGGGTGGCGTAGCAGTAAGAACTACTTACTCCTAATCAAGAAGTTGCTGGTTCTATACTGGCAGCCTCCCAAGTTTACCGTTTTGAATAGTGAGCTGCTTTTATTGTTAATATTATACAGTAAAAACATACATTTGATCTGCATCTGTAACAATCGGTGTAAATTTATAGTACTTGTAAAAGTTAGCGTTTTTTTTTTAGTTTTATTCTTTCAGTCACGTTCAGACTCCCACAACCCTCTCTCCTCCACCCCCCTCCCTAAACCCCCGATCTGATGCTGTTTTTAGATGAAGACGTGGTATAACAAACTTGTTTTGTTATACCACGTCTTTATTTGAAAACAGTGTCAGGTCTTGTGCGTGAACGAGGACCAGGAAAGCTGTGGACATGGGTGTGAGTGGTGTGCGTGACTGGGAATGATTGTGGATGTGATTTTTTTTTATTCAGTTTTATTCTTGAGTGTTCCTGCTCACACTGAATTAGTATGCACCTTCTGGTCCATGATGTCAAAGCCACACTGACAAAAAAGAGAGACAGAGTATATATGACATTTGGAATAATTCATTCTTTGACCTGTAGAGTACATTTCGGAAAACATTGTTGCACTAAAGCAACATTACATTCATTTGCATACATTCATGCAGTTGTAGTCAGTGACCCCGTTTGGTTTTTTTTTTCTCCATTCTTGCCCAGTTTCCACATGTTGGTGCATGGTGGTGTTTCTTTTGTACTCCATGACATGCTGAGGACAGAATAGTGCAGAGAGGTCAGTTCCATGCTATATACAATCATCAAATTCAAATGTTAACAGTTCCCACACACCCAAGGACCATCCTTCCTACATTTACAACTCTGTGTACCTGTTGCAATGTACACATCTCTCTTTGCTGTGGTTCCTATTACACTGAAGGAGCACCTCACACTGAGCTTTCTTTCCTGGGGGAAGCGGAGGTCTTAGACCAGAAGCTTGTCGATGTTGCATCCTCTTTTCTTTTTCCATTGTCTTTCCTTGTAAGCATGTTGTAGAACACAGAAACTGGCCACCTGCGTGTCCTACGTGTAATACTTTATGTTTACTTATATTAAATTTCATTTGACACAAATCTTCCCAAGCCTGTATGTTATCCAAGAGTCTCTGTAATAATTCAACAGATTCTAGATTATCTGCCAATCCATCTAGCTTGGTATCATCTGCAGAGTTAACCAGCTTGTTACTTACATTCTTCTCCAAATCATTTATATACTGTATACTAAAAATAGCAGCTGCTCTAGCATTGATCCCTGTGGGACACAACTCTTGACATCAGCTAACTCTTATTGTGTTACTCGTACCATAATCCTCTGCTTCCTGTGTCTGAGCCCATTTTGCACCCATCTGCACACTACAGTACACCCTGAAATAAAGATGAAAGCCTAAAGTCCTGAATTGCAAATTATACCTTAAATGATGCTAAAGAGGTACTGTACAGTATGCAAACCAAAAACAATGATATTACAAAGCTTGGAACTGGCAACATTCTCTTCATACTCCTTCAAAATGGTTACACAATGCATTTGTTAAAATGGATGTGTCAAAGCTGGGGCTTGAAGTGGGCACACCTCCATGTTTTGCAGTTGCATACCTGGAGTCTTTGTTGCTTACCTACAGTGTTTTGTAGAGTACCGGGAGGCATCATGAATATCTTGGCACTCAAACCCCGATTTCAGATCAAATTTACATATGTACACACCAAGGGGAAGCCCCAACCCTGCTCTGTTAAAAAATCATACTTAAATGAAGACTAACAGCGCATACGTATGTGAATCCAGTTAAAGCACTGTCAATATGCATAGCTGAGAATAATTTGAATGCACCAAAACAATTTTACAACTGTTGTGGCTGGAACACTTTGAGTAAATAGCATTAAGAGCTCCCTGTAGTGTTGTGTTTAATGTGAAGCATTAGAGTGGTTTTGAACAGTCAATTTTAACATTTAAGGTACAGCAAATATTTTATGTTCCAAAGAGTTAACTACACATACAATTGAAGATTGCAAGAATTGAATATTCAAATTTTAATCAAACAGACTTTAAGATGGAAAAAAGCAGGACTAAATAAAGTTAGGCAAAAATGTATGTACAGTATACAGTTAAATAAATTACCAGTATGGACTGTTAGTCATAAATGTCTGACTGAGATTCATTTCTCTTGACAGAATTTAGCTCCTTCAACAATGGTGGATGGACCCTCTGACTGCTACACCCAAATGTATCCATCCGCTGCTGTCCTGCTCACGTTACAAGTGGCTAACTGAAGGAGTCCTCAATTATTCTTAAAGCATGAAAGGCTAAGTTATTAGCATTTTAGTGTTAGCTTCAAGCTTCACACCTTAACTATGACTAACTGCTGCAGTTGTGTATTGGAGTGATCCAGGCAATGTTTTACCTGGCAGGACCAGCTGCAATCAAGCAAGGTTTTGGAGAGCAGCACACCTCTCCACTCTTGAATCTACTCTCTTACCCATATTAAACACTTCAGTGAATGAGCGCTTTAAGCCGTAGTTAATCGCAGAAAATTTGGAGTCTTCCCATGGGCATCTTCTGCTAGTTGCAGATAGATTTTCTGCTGTCATTAAAAAACATGGCATGCTGTATTATTCCAGGATACCCAGCCAAATACTTTCTTTTTTAAAAAACTAATTATTTGTCAGTCCATGAGGAATACAGCTATTGTTGAAGCTGTATAATCAAAGAAGATGAGAATATTAAATGGTCAGAGTCAGCAGTCTGTAAGCTGTGTTTAGCACATGATTGAGGATGAAATGTCTGATTCAACTCATTATTAAACATGTGTGACTAGGGATGACTGGCAGCATTCAGCCCAAGAGGCTTGGCAAAGGAAGTGAGATTGGAGATAGGCCTGTAATGGATGAAATTTTCAATTTTTTTTTGAGAATTTCAGTAATTATTCCAGTTTTATGTTGAAAAGGAACTATGGCTAATTGATGGGTTACAGTGCTAATTTTAGCCAAAGGGGATCTTAAGGAGAAAGCTTTTTACATAGTGGATATGAAAAGGTGACTGCAATTGTTTGGGCAGATTGAGTGAAAGTTACTTTGGAAGTGTGTAGATAAGTATAATAAGTAGGGGAAAGACAGAAGGCTGTAAGAATTATTCACTGAGAACTAGAAGTGGCTGTTTCTATTGAAATTGAACTGGGCCGTCAGCGAGCCCCAAACGCTGAACACACAAAGAATCCTGGGTTCAAATAATGGAAGGTTTATTAACCAAATACCTCCAAACGTAGCACAAGTACAGGTTTTTTTCCAATTTCTCTCTCTCCACAATACTCTCTCCTCTCACCACAGCACTGCCCTCCTCCAGTCAAGTGTTGCTCCACGTCCTCCTAGCTCCAACTCGCTGGAGTAAGGGAGTGTGGTCCCTTTTATGAAGGAGCTGGGAGTATTTCCGGTGCCAGGGCTACTGCCCAATGTGATACGGTTGTCCCATTTATTAGGGAGTGCATCTCCCTGCAGCGCCACCTTGTGGCACCCGTGAAATCCCGGGAGGGCTGTGTTGCTGGACTATACTTCTGTGCATGCCCTACTGGTTCCATATTGGGCACCGATATCCAGGGCTGCTGCCATCTAGCATCCTGGGGGAATAAAGAGTCCCTAGCGACATCTTCCGGTGGGCTGTCTGTCCTTTCACTCCAGCCATCACTTCCAGATCTGGCTCCTTCCTCTCTCACGGTCAGGATGCCTATCTGCCTACTCTGACTCTCCTGTCTGGGTATAGAACCATCCCCTTTTCTGGTCTGGATGCCCGTCCATCCCTTATGGTATTTGCACTATGAACATTGAACAGTATGTTACAGTAGTACATGTCTGGACTTCATTGTAACTGGTGACACAGTTTTTTGTAGCAAGAGAATTGCAGATGGTTAGCCCAAATTAGTCACTTTAGGTAAGTCTAGTTATCACAAACGTGAAGCTCCAAGATAAAACAAGATGCAGTATAACAGTTAAGGACAGTGCATGTCCTTAGAAAAGCATCAGCTTCATCAATTTCTTATATAGGCTTGCAAGGCTCAAAGCAGGAACAAATGCTGTATAGGTCACCATAACAGATCCAGTTATGCCTACATCAATTCTGGTATATTTATTCCGTGCCTATTACACTAATTGGTGAATTTTTCACCCTTTTTCTATTGTTTCCTGGAAGTGTCCTTTTGCTTCTTAGGATCCATGACGACTATTGCAATGTGTGGTCACAGGGCATGGTCATGTGACTCAGTGGGCCATAACCACATACTGGACATGGAGTGTCATTTATCTTATAATGCTGTCACATTATCATGATGGTCATCTTACAATACTGTAAAAGTAAAGACCTGCAGACCTGAAAACATGGTCAGATTGCAAGCTTTTCTACTTCATTTTTTTTGTTTGGGAATTGTCAGTTAGTTTTGCTATTAAGTTTGCTAGAGGTTTTTGGATCACCACTTTTATCTGTGCTTGTACTTTGGCACATTATTTTTCATTGTATTTTGTTTTGCATTTTTTCATATTTGCTTACTTAGGGCTGTTGTCTTTTTCAATATTCTTTTCAGCACTGTGATGTTTTAGCAAACATTTGGGAGCTACAACAATTAAATAAACAAATAATACAAAGTCCAGAATTGCAACAAAATGACTTTGGAAAAGCCTGTAGCAGATGTAGCGTTTGTCCACCTCTCGAACCCTCAGGTACCACTCTTGAGACCAGGTGAAAGTACAACTAATATTATTTTTATTATTATACAGTGCACCAAGCACTACCCACACCACACTACTCATATACTACAATAACTCTATTCAATAAACAATCCTCCTCGCCCAGACACGTCGCCACCCTACCTCCCAGCTCAGCTCAGTGTTCTGGGCTTTCCTTAGTCCTTTTATAGCTCCTGACCCGGAAGTGGTTCCAAGCACAACCCACAAGTCCATTTCCTTCCGGGTCAGGGCAAACAGTCCTCTTCTTCATCCCGGGAGCACGTCGCTTCCTCCAGTCACGTGACTGTGATGCACTCCCGGGTTATAGGGCATGCAAGAGCCCACTAGCCCCCTAAAGCGACTTCTGGCGGCCCCCAAGGTATCCAGCAGGGCTGTGTCACAACACTACAAAGTCCATGAGGCCCTGCTGGAACTCGGGGCACGAATATGCTGTCCGGAGGGCTCCTCCTAGCGGCCTGGGGGTGAGGGCCAGACTGGAAAGCCGGCAATCCTCCACAGTTCCCCCCTCTCAGCGAAGCCAACTGGGGCGGAGCGTTGGTCCTCACGAGGGACATTCTCCTCCAAGAGGACGCATCGTCCGGACCCTGGCGACGATGTCGAGACCCCCCAGCGAACCTTGGGGGAACAGTGTATCGGTTATCCCACCGCTCCCCTGTCCTCCGGGGACAACTTCGCCATAGGTGGCCCGGTTGACGGCAGTTGTAACACCGCCGCCGTCCTCCTGGTCGCCTCTCTTCTTGGGACCTAAAACACCTTGGGAATTCCATCAGGGTTAGCTCCGCCCTGTCCTCCGCCAAGGAGGGAATTATGGCCGCTTTGCTGCTCTCTGCCCTTTTCTTTATTTTGTTAGGAGGCCCGCGTTTTAATTCGGGGATCTCCTGCTTTCTCTGGGGCTTGTGCACAGCGTGAGGCTCTCTGTGGAAAAGAGAGAGCCTCTTTGCTGTTTGCACGCCCATTGTCCTATATTATTGGAGGCGGCGTCATTAGTACCACATCGCTCCGGGTAACAGCACTATCCAGCCGCCGCGGTTCGATTGGCACTTCCTCCGTCCCTCCAGTAACCAACGGCAACCCCCTTTTCACACGGGTCGGGCTCTTAAGGTCCGCATTAGTCCAGAGCGGCGTCTGATACCGCCGCTCCGGTTCTATCGGACAATTGCCCGACCACTCCGTCATCGTGCCACACTCCAATGTCGGGTTCACAGCGCTTTGGCAACCGCTACTTTTTAAACGCGGTGCCGGTTCACACTGTGTCCCCTTATTATATACGGTACAGAGGGCACCTACCTGCACCGCCGCATTAATCGAGGCCGGGGCTTCACGGCCTAACCGCCGAAGGTATTCCTGTAGTCCCTTCAACGGCGCTTCGGCTGCAGCTCCCAGCTCCTCCACTCGCTTCCTCAACTCATGTAGTCCCTGGAAGAAAATATTTAGGGGCTCGAGATATTTGTCGAGCTCCCCTAAGTTTATAAAGTTATTTGTCTCGGCCGGCAGTAAGGCTACTTCCTTGTTATGATCACCTGCCGACCGGGAACCAATGAGCACGTCCGCTCCTGGCACGTGCGCTGCTGGGGTTCGCAAGGGCTCCTGGGACTTGGAGTCCTTAGAGGAACGGGTAGCCTCCCGCGGCCGGCTGCGGTCTGCCTTTTTAACTTTGCCTGCAGACACTACAGTCACTTCCCGCCCCTCTTTACCTTCGGTTAATATTGGCGCTGCCTCGCTCGCCGCCCCCTTCCCCTTCAGGGAGCGCAGACGCGTTGGGGAATTATTGACCTCACCGACGGCTCCCAACTGACCTTCTTCCTGGTCGCCGTCGCGCGAGGTCACGTGGATACATCCCATGAATGGGCTGACTGCTTCCAGCCGACTTCCAGCCCGACTTGCCTTCTGGGTATCGCGGCCATCTTGCCACGGTCTGAGGCAGGTATCCGATTCCCCGGGAGTTTTCCGAAGGCAGGCCTCTGCAAAATAGGAATAACACATCCCTTGCCCATTGGGCGTTGCCCCGGCACATACCTCCGGATTTTTCCGCGGTGTCCCCGATTCATTCAGGGCTGTTGATGCAGCCGATTGCTGGCAGCCTACTTGCAATTGTGCCCTTCGGATTTGCTCAGCCTTTATCGGCTGCCGGTCCTCCTCACACCCAGTCAGGTAAGCCCAGGTCAGCTCGGCGTCGGTCGCGGTCTTCACCCAGTTGGTGTTGGCCTTCTTTTTGCCAGACCTTTTCCCCATTGCAGTTGGCTGTGTGTCACAGCTCATGATAGCAGCGTTCTTCTTCGCGGGTGGAGTTTTCACCTCCGCGGTTACTAGAGGGACCTTCTTAGGGTTCTCTGCCACAACGAATTTAAATTAAATGCAGATCCTCTGCCTCCAGACGGCCAGAGTCTCCTGCCGACTACGCCAGTGTAGCAGATGTAGCGTTTGTCCACCTCTCTAACCCTCAGGTACCACTCTTGAGACCAGGTGAAAGTACAACTAATATTATTTTTATTATTATACAGTGCACCAAGCACTACCCACACCACACTACTCATATACTACAATAACTCTATTCAATAAACAATCCTCCTCGCCCAGACACATCGCCACCCTACTTCCCAGCTCAGCTCAGTGTTCTGGGCTTTCCTTAGTCCTTTTATAGCTCCTGACCCGGAAGTGGTTCCAAGCACAACCCACAAGTCCATTTCCTTCCGGGTCAGGGCAAACAGTCCTCTTCTTCATCCCGGGAGCACGTCGCTTCCTCCAGTCACGTGACTGTGACGCACTCCCGGGTTATAGGGCATGCAAGAGCCCACTAGCCCCCCTACAGCGACTCCTGGCGGCCCCCAAGGTATCCAGCAGGGCTGTGTCACAACACTACAAAGTCCATGGGGCCCTGCTGGAACTCGGGGCACGAATATGCTGTCCGGAGGGCTCCTCCTAGCGGCCTGGGGGTGAGGGCCAGACTGGAAAGCCGGCAATCCTCCACAAGCCATAATGCAGATTAATGGAATTATGTTAAATGAAAACACTGTAATTGGTTAAAAATAAATCATCAGCAAATGTAAATTGTTTGGAATAATTGAATATTCAAATTACCTAATACTTAAATATTTGGGCACAATAAAGTGACCAAGGATAGCTGGTGTGATGGCTGAGAGATAAAGAGTGAGAAGGCATTCAGAGAACATAAACTTGATCAGGGCTGTCAGGGTAGTGAGCAATTTAACTGCAAGTCATTGAAAACACATCATACAGGCAATATTTTCACCCCATAGTCAGAATGCTGAAGCAAGACAGCCATTTGATCCTACAGAATGTGTTTCGCCAATATATAGTGCTAAAACCAGCAGGTTGCTATCTAGTTTCTTTTCAGTGTGTTAAACTTTAGACCAGAGCTTTCTACATTGGGGGTCACAGTGCAGTTTGGGGGGCTCATGAAAAGTAATGCTCTAATTTGTTTTAAATTTTCAATTTTAATTTTGATTTTCAATGTAGAAGAAATAAATCTGCAGTATGGCTGTCAAATTGCCAAAAATTCCCATTAAAAATAACTGTGAGTGGGTTAAGAAGATGAATAGATAGAAGGATGGAAGGATGTATCGGAAATATACTGGGGGCTACACACTGTATATGTTTTATAAATTGTTTTTTATTAATACTTTTACTGTTTTTTACCAAAGAAGAGTTGAGTTCTTGGAATTTGAAAATAATATTTTCTTGGTAAATTTTCATTTCCATTATGTTTATATCATTTCACATTTTATTAATATTTTTCTGAGGCTACTATTTTGAGGTAGTGTTGTTGTGATCTGGTGACTCGTTGTGACAGTGGTCACAGAAGTCATTTGAGATCACAACGTCATCGTGACAGTATAAAGGTCAGCATAATGAACATTTTGTCCAGGATTGCGGATATTCATTCTAAACTTTTGGTGTGCTATTCTCTTTGTTTAAACTATTTAGAGCTTTACCTTATACCAGGTTTTGAATTTTGATTTGGTACATTATTTGGAAGAATTTAATGGTTTTTGACCCTGCTTGTGTTTTTGACTTAAAATTCATCACCCTGTCCATTTTTTTTCCATTTTGTCCTCATTGACTGCCAGTCCACTCATTTAGCAGAATAATAAGAGAGAACATGGGACATCATTATGGATGCACTGTCAGTTCCAGACTCCAGTCCCTGGATGTCAACAACTGCAGCATCATCTGCGCTGTCTGTGGTAGCATAGAAGTATCTTGTAATATAACTTGTATGCTAAAAACCTGCATATTTGCATTTTCATTTAAAACATGTAATACCATTTTCAATATAGCAACAATATAGTTAATTTGCAAAAAAGTGTTAAAGTTGTTGTAAAAAGGCGCTATATAGGCCCACACAGACTCACAGCGGAGGCAAGTATAAAAACAAGAACTTTTTATTTTTCTTCACTTGTGGGGAACATCTTCCCCGTGACCCCCACAGGCACAACACAGTCCCAAGTACACCAAAAACAACAACACACAATTCAATTCCTCTTTTGCACCACCACTCTCCAACAAGCTTCATCCTCCTCTTCCCAACTCTGGCCATTGAGTGGTGGTTGCTGGCCCCTTTTATAGTCCACCCAGAAGTGCTCCAGGTGGTTGACTGCCGAGTTCCAGCTACATTTTCGGGTGTGCTGAATACACTGCCCATACGGGCTCAGGAGTCCCAGCGGGCTGCACACCCTCATGGTGCCTGTGGGACCCAACAGGACTGCACCCAACTGCAATTCCCATGGAGCCTTGTGGGAAACCAAGGCACCGTTCCAACCCAGGGGGGCAGCCATCTAGCGTCCAGGGGGAAGTATTGCACAGTCCATGGCTGCTCCCCCTGAATATATAGTGAAGGGGCGTCCCGGCTGGTCATGGACCCCGGCCGTCCGCCACATTGTCATATTTGGAATAACCATGAATTTTAATATTGGGGATACATTTATTCAGAAAAGATACAGTACCTTTATGCACTATAATTATTTTCAGTATTTCAAACAGCATTGAACTAAGCGACTTACTCATGTTTGCAGGCTGACAGTTTTGGAATTAAAGCTGCTCCCTGGATGTGGAAAGCCACAGTCTTTTGCCACTATCTGTTTTGATTTGAGAGAGCCACTATGCAGTACAAGTAGATGTTGCCCAAGTGGGCAGTTTAGAGTCACTATTCACAATATGTCATGTAATTGACCTAGAGGTGGGTGAACCATCAAAGGGTACTGTTGCCTCATGAAAATCATGTCCAACTTGATTCAAACAGTTCTTCATAAGGTGTTAAATTAAGCTGGAGTTGTTGAAAGGATGTGAAGACTGTCTACTTGGAGTGCGATCTAGAAGGCCATCTAGATTAGAAATACCGTACTACACAAGATCATTTTCTAAGCACGCCTAATCCTGAGCAGGGGTGGAGGAGGTGTTGTCACAAATTGACACATTCAATGACTTTAGAATATTCAAGTCTAACAAGTTACGGAAAAAGGATCATCTTGTAGTTTCTGCCTTCCCTTTTCTTGTTATTCTTATGTTGCCTTAGTGACATACAATCCAAACCTGTTTTCAGTATTTCTAATGGTGTCTCACATGAGTATTATATAACTTAAGCAAAATGTCAATGGACCCACACTCCACAGACACCACCTGCCATCTATTTACTTTTGTTTTCACTCACCTAGGCTTCTTGTCTGGTTATAACGAGTGTGCAGTCAATTCCAACCATGGCTGGATTTAGACATGTAAAGTTCTTAAACTGAGGGAAGCTATAGAGACCCTGTTTGGCAAGCATTACTCCTTTGTGTAACAAATTAACTTGACAAGAATTTCACCAAGGTGCAAAACAAAGCCATTAGAACTTTAAAATTAAATAAGTAAAACTGGAACAATTGAAACAAGCACAATAATCTGGAGAGGCCCTTAAGTGGTACCTTGTTTAGCTTATGTATAAATCTGATTCCAAGCCACCATTGTATAATTTTTTCTAATATATATTTTTTCTGCTTTCATTTTAGAATGTTTTTATCCCAACACTTACAATTTTACACCACATAACATGACCTTGATCTTTCTGTTTTGAATTAGTTGCCTCAAGAGGTATAAGCCATTTCACTTTAAATAATTTCTTGAGAAACATATTGCTTAGAGCAGTATAGCTTTTACAGACAATGTGGTGTGCACACATATCTCTCAGAAACTTCTGGCCAAATTTAAACTTACAGTACATCTCAATTCTACAAAGCTGTTTTTTATAAATCTTTCAAAGACAGAAGCATCTTATGATGAACAGGTAGTATACAGTACCTGTCTTACTGAAGAGATTATACTTGCAGTTGCCATAGAAAGGCATAAATCTCACTGCTGCCCTTTTCCTAATAATGCTCAGTGGCAAGCTAATCTTTCTAGACTTCTTTGTCCTGACTGAAGCATGTGCTCTTTGTGACACAGATTCTTAACCTGTTTTTCATGCTCCTGACACAAATTATTAGAGTTTGTCATCTGCTGAGTCATTTGTACAGCTTCATGGCAGTAAAGACCTTAGTGTCTCACCAGCAGTTAGCAGTCAGTTTAATGACAGAACCCTGTCAACAATCACTGGTTTGTACAAGGAGAAAAAAAAACGACAAAAAAACAAAAAAGAAACATGTGTGACAGGCAGCTCTTAGAAACTGAGAAATGGTGTCATTGTTTCAGTGAGCAAAGCTGGATGCTTACCCACATGTAATTTCCAAGGTAGAAAAAGAACTTCTTTGTATAGTTTAAAGTTTAGAGAATAATTGTTGATGTTCCTAATGCATTCAAAACAAAGACATCTATATAAATGTATGAGATTCATGTGGGCTCATAAAAATGTCAGGACCTACCTAGTATCTGTAAAATTCAAACTTTCAAGAATTTTCAAGGTGTAAGGTACAGTGCCAAAGGCATCCTAACTTATATGGTGTGAAATGATTCACAGAACAAAGCAAAAAGGTTTGGTGGCAGCCACCTTGAAAGTAGGCTGTCAAAAAGCAAAAGTTTGTTCCAATGGTCTTAACAGACATTAGTCCAAAATAGAACTGGTGAGACAGACAAGACATGGCAGTTTAAAAGTCGGGCAGGGAAACTGGCGTCATTCGGGCAGGAACCGGAATTGATGTCATGTGGGCCGGAACTGGTAGTGATGTCATTGGGCCTAGGCAGAATTTCCCATGGTCAATCTGCTGAGGAAAAAGAGAAAGGATCAGTGCACTCTGCCACCCCATGGTCCAGTACGGAATTATCCTTTTTTGAGCCCTTTAGTTGCCTCACATGTGCATGTCCGTGACAATGAATATTCAGTAAACCTACCTGTTTAAAAGGTTTCTTCCTTAAAAGCAAAAATCCAGCAGATTTCACACACTGTTTTCTGTTGGATAATACATGTAAACTGTATTTTTGAGAAAAACAAAACAGATACTAATTATATGAATGTGCTAAGTTGATACATCTCTATCACAGGCCATGCAGGCAGCCCAACTCTGATATAAAATTATACACCTGCACATGTACACAATTCATCTGGCAATATATGGACATTAACAGCATGCCTTCAGTAGAAGTAATGCCAAAACCACAAAGCACATTGCAAACATTTAATTCACAAAGAATAAAATACAAGATAAATGCGTTAGGTGAACTGTTTCCTCATTTTACTTAATTTCAACCCCATGTTTATGTCTCTAATTGGTGCCTTACACACATTACACTTTTAAGCTCATCAGGAGGTCATGTCTTAATATGTACCAAATTAATTGTTAGTAGTATTCATTTTTATTCGTAAATCATGAACCTAAAGTATGTAAAAAACAAACATGAAAATTAAGTTTGTCACATTAAAATGGTAGTCATTTCATGTGCTTTTTTGTTAGTTCCCTGTAGTTATGCATCTACATTACCCTCATTTCTTATTTTCAGGGATGTACCACTATTTTGGTAGAGGTCGATACATTTTCTACACACTTCATTCCACCTTTAGAAACTCACGATCTCCAATGAACTAGCACATGTTTTCATCAAAGAAATTTTTAGATAAAACAGTCATCTCAGACCATCGTCCACAGTTTGTTTCTCATTTTTAGCATTTCTTTTGTGGAGAGATATGCTGTAAAGTTAATCTGCTGTCTGGGTATTATTTTAAAGCCAATGGTCAGACTAAACATGTTAACTGAGGTTCAGAAAAGAATTTAAGGTGTACATACAATTGATACTTTTCAGTATAATTGGAAATCTGTTTCACATGTGGTGCAAATTACATAAAATGTGATGTATGAAACAGCCATTTAAATGCCTTTATGGCTTTAAACCATCCATTATTTAGTTACCCACAGTTTCCATTTCAGTACCTAGTTTGGCCAAGAACCTCTCTAGGTTGTGCAACAATTGGAAGCAGGTGTGAGTCTGAGAGAACCCACCAACAATGGCAGCCTCTGCCAATTGTGGAGTGCAGTCACAATCTGGCGTCCGAGTTCTGAGCTGGGCAGAAGTTGTAGTCCACCATGTGAAACATCTGCTTATGGGTTCTGTTTCATAAGTTAGCTTCAAAGTATATTGCACTGCATGCTATATATAAAACTAATTTGTTCAATTGCTTCCAAACTTGCTCTTTTGTCTTATTTTAAAATTCCCTCATCCTTTCATGTTTTTCAAACAAAACAATGTTTTTTTTCTAGCCTGTTCAATAATAGAACCCCCTGTTTTAAGTTAATGGACAACAGCAATATGAGAGCCAGAACAATTTGGATTCACAATGTCATGGTTCAAGGGTGCTCTGGCAAGGATATAGACCTGAGGATTATTCCAGGGTATCTTTTGGTGATATTCACACCAGCACTTCATCACACTGGTAGAACCAATGGACACATTCGAAGTCCATGCCTTGTGGGGAGATTGGGTATGGGGTTGTTATGATTTGTGTGGTAATAAACTGTGTTTGTTGCCACCTTATATCAGCCAGAAAGCATGTCAATTGATATAATCATTCTGACACTATTTAAGAGGGGGGCACACTATGTGTGGCAGACAAGTTTTTGGATCCAAAAAAAAAATTGCGTGATAACTAGATTTGTGAAGATCTTGTGGATTAAAGACTTCTGCAGAAAGATTTCCTTGACTAAGTGATTTGGTTGTTTTGGTTTTTGACAATGATTTCTGTTCATCTTCCTGGCCATAAACCATAGCACATTTGTACATTTACTCATTCATCTCTTAGTCTTGCACTTGGCCTTTTGTGTGCCTTTTTTTCATCTGATCAGAACATTACTTGTATGTGTTAACAGGCATACCAGAAAATTCCATGGTTATTTCAGTATTCCACAAACAAGAAACCAACAAGAAAATCATTCAAGAACCTCTTCACCTGATGCCATAATGTGATTGATTAAACTTGGACACATGCCATTGGTCGTTTTCATTTTTAATTATTTTTCCTAAAAATGTTACACATTCTCCTTTTAAATATTATTCTTTAATATTGAAAATGATGTATTATGTGTCTTAATTACATTTAAATCAACAAAGTAAACATTTCAATAAACATTTGTATACTTTTGATATCAATGGTATACACTTGATTTAAATGTGACTGGCAGCTGGTGAATTGTACAAGCATTTTAGTGTGCTTGGAGGGCGAGTTTCATGTTCTATTTGTACACAATGATAAACCCATTCTGTTCTGATTTTCTCCACTTGTCCATTGCTACTTGGTTCCCTAGCTGTTGTACTAGAATTATGTGTGACTATAAATTACAGGAGGCAGCTGCTTTATTCTTTGTTAATGCACACTGGAAAAAGCTGGTGTGGAAAAGGATAGTAAACGTACATATTTACTCCTTCAGTCACTGCAGAAGATATTTAAGGGTAGAGAACTCATTAACTTTGTATAATAAATGAATACATTATTTTTAAAAGTTTCATTTTTTTATCATTTTATTCAAGTAGATGTCAAGTGAAAACCAATATAAAGTAAAAATGAGCACATTAGAGACGCCACGTTGGTTTCTATATGCATCAATGATTTCTAAAACAACCCTGAACTATGTCCATCCCTTCTTCTGTACATGAAACCTTCTTACAATGTGCATTACTAATAATCAACATGCACATTTTTTTCCCTTGAATGAAACCAGAATGATGTTTACATTTATAAATGTAGAACGTTGTATTCAGAGATTTAGCTAGCACATAGTTATAGTAGGCTTTAATTATGCAACAGGTTTGGATATTAGAAAGAAAAGACCAAAGCTGAGTCTGGGCCAGGCCATCTGTAAGCAGTGGACAAGGCCTCTGAGGAGATAGGTGGATCAGTGTTTTTTAAATGCCTTACTTCCATAAAGGTACCGATATTTTATTCTGTTTCATATTTGTTTGTTTTTACTTGAAATATTATTTCATTTTATGGTAGATCCTGAGATACATATTACTGCTGTGACATATGGTACATTGATGTAATCTGAGATTCAAAATAATGTAAATTTAAATTGATTTAATAGGTTGACTTAGATATCTGTCTACAACTGCACTATTTCATCTATTCTTTTTTGTGTATGCTGGAAAAATGCAGCAATCAATTCCTATTTTGTGCCATGTGCAAAACAAAAGTTTACATTTTTAATAGCATTCAAGCTATAATCATTAGAAATTAGAAAATAGAAAAATATCCAGCATCACAGCATGTTTATTATTGAAAAAATTAAATAAATAACATGTTCCTCCAGTCTAGTTTCTTAAAAGTCTTGTTTGGACAAAGATTCAACCTTACTTATGCAGGCATATCAGATGAGACAGGTACCCACTGTAAACTACTCTACTTAAAAGGTCATCCATTTGTTTATTCATAAACTCACAAACTCCTTTAGAGGCTGGTGGGAGCCACAGTCTTTCTTTGTAGTACTGAGTGTAATGTAGATAACAGCCAGTTCTATCACAGTGCATGCTCACAAGAACACACGTTCACTCATACCAGGCTAATCCATATTATCAGTTCAAATTCAACATGCATCTTTAGCTGAAGGGTGATAACTTAGACCAACTTAGATGAAAAAAACTCAGACCATATTGTGTGTATATATGCATGTATAGTATATCTGTCTGTCTGTCTGTCTGTCTGTCTGTCTGTCTATCTATCTATCTATCTATCTATCTATCTATCTATCTATCTATCTATCTATCTATCTATCTATCTAATTGACCCCCATGGACAAGAAGAGAGCATATAAACTTAGCAAAGATGATGAAGCTGAATCTGGAAATGTAAGGCAAAAGTAGAAAACCTTTTTAATAACCATGCTTAAAGGACTTAAGAAAATAATATTTCTCCTTGATTAATGTTGATTATTGTTATAAGTTAGTAAGTTTTAGATAATGCCTTCAATTGAGACATATCTTGTGAAGTGAAAAGTATATTAATACTTCTGTCTTGGATCCATGGTGAAAATATGTTACTCTATGTATTTATTTATATACATCCATCCATCCATCCATTTTCCAACACGCTGAATCCGGACACAGGGTCACGGGGGTCTGCTGGAGCCAATCCCAGCCAACACAATGCACAAGGCAGGAACCAATCCCGGGCAGGGTGCCAAACCCACCGCAGGACACACACAAACACACACACACCCAAGCACACACTAGGGCCAATTTAGAATCGCCAATCCACCTAACCTGCATGTCTTTGGACTGTGGGAGGAAACCCACGCAGACACGGGAGAACATGCAAACTCCATGCAGGGAGGACCCGGGAAGCGAACCCAGGTCCCCAGGTCTCCCAACTGCGAGGCAGCAGCGCTACCCACTGCGCCACCGTGCTGCCCTATTTATATACATTTGTTTATGAAATACTTTTTCTTTTCATTGGTTTTATATTAACTTTTCTCCTTCTTGGGGTATGCTCAGAAAGGCTTAGATAACAGTAAGCTGTGTTCATTTCCAAACTGATACCAACTGCCCTCTATCCGTCTTTTGTAAAAATTGCTCTCAAAAAATATTGTTTCAGTTTGACCATTTCAAGACTTATGCAAGTAGAGAAAAGCCAAGTAAAATGACACCTTTTATTGGCTAACTAAAAAGATTACAATATGCAAGCTTTCGAGGCAACTCAGGCCCCTTCTTCAGGCAAGATGTAATACAGAGACTGGAGTTCCCTATGTTTATATACACACTTTAGGACAAGAAACAACATTTTTAAATCTTTAAATGAGAAATTTTAAATGTAAAAAATTTATACATTCAATCAGGCTAGGGCTAATTTAACAAGAGAGAAAAGAACAATGTATTGTCAAGATCTCTGGATAAGATAACTGTCCAACAAAGTCTTTTGAAGTTTGTAATGAGTTTTTTCAAAACAATGTGGATCTGTAGACAGGTTGTCTGTCATTCTGGGAGATGTAAACAATCCTCATATCTGGCTATAAAACTCTTGTCTCTATTCAATCCATGTTGTAATGTATTAAATTTTAGCATGAGTTTAACTTTTAAACATAAAAAACTCATTACAAACTTCAATAGACTTTGTTGGACAGTTATCTTATCCAGAGATCTTGACAATACATTGTTCTTTTCTCTCTTGTTAAATTAACCCTAGCCTGAATGAATCTATTAATTTTTTACATTTAAAATTTCTCATTTAAAGATTTACCAATGTTGTTTCTTGTCCTAGAGTGTGTATATAAACATAGGGAACTCCAGTCTCTGTATTACATCTTGCCTGAAGAAGGGGCCTGAGTTGCCTCGAAAGCTTGCATATTGTAATCTTTTTAGTTAGCCAATAAAAGGTGTCACTTTGCTTGGCTTTTCTCTACATTCATAATGGCTAACACAGTACAACACCCTAGTACTAAAGACTTATGCAATAAACATTCTTCATCGGGGTTTTACCTATTTTTGTGTTTCTCTTTAATGTATTCCTCGATATGCTCCCTTTCAGAAAAAAATAGTAATTCAAGAAGAAAGGCAAAATTCTCACTTACCTGGCTACTTACAGTGGTGAACACTCTGCATTTTCTGGATATTGGGTAGTTTTGTTCAGTGCTTAGGCTATCGTCTATGACCACAGCATTCAACGTGCATGAAGAACTCTTCATTCTTCATATTCTGCAAGTTAAACATTGCACATAACCTTTCAAACTGTATTTAGCATAATAGTTCCAATATTTCTCTGAACATCTAACATATTTATGAAAATAAAGCTTAATAGAGTGTAAGGACACAGGCTGGTTTAGCAACAACACTGATCCTCCTGCACTTAAACTGTTCATTATTACCTGATTCCTTCCTAGCTGAAATCCATGTGGAAACGGATGTACTACACATTGACATCTTATTTTGGTGAATTGTTATTACTGTTGTTTTAAAAAAATGCAGTTTTGTCAAACGTTCATTAGACCATTCAGTCCATCAAGCTTGTTTGTTTAGCTAATAGCTAAGCTGTCCCAGTATCCAGGTACTTTTTACAGCTTGTCAAGGGTTCTGCTTCAACGACGTGACTTGGTAACTTGTCCCAGAGTCCCACAAGTCTTTATGTGAAGAAGTGCTTCATGGGCTCAGTCCACAGTACATTTCCTCTTAATTTTGCCTACTGTCCATAAGTATATGTATATAGTTAAATAAAGCACAGCACAAGATAAAGATTTGAGGATCCACCCCGTATATTGTATAGGTTGAATAGTCTCAAAAGACTAGTCTTAAGTCAGCACTGTACGGTTTTGAAGAGTGGATTGATTGTTTCTAGAGCAACGAACAGGAAGGGTGGGTTTTGAAGTGCAGGAAGTCTTGTGAGGTCATCAATAGGGTCCAGAAGTGAGGACATAAGAAGGGGCCAAAAGTGAGGTCAGGAATAAGTGGAAGTGTGATGTCTAGTTGGGTTTTTCTTCTGTCGGTCTGCGGGGAGAGAAAGAAAAGCATTTGTGCTTAGCGCTAACCCCCTGTCTGCCGTATAAGTGAGTGTGTGTATATATGTTGTCAGACAATACTAACAAAAAGGAAAATATTATACAGTAAAACAGAATAAAACAGTGTACTAATAGTATACCACAACTTGATTGCCCACCGTCTTTTTCAGTCTGTCAATATTTACTCTTTGAACGAAAAATTTTCAAAATTACCATTCAAACATTTAAAACAAAGCATCTGGATAGTTCCGTGTACTCCAGTAATTATGCATACAGATGTCCTTTGTTATTGTTTTTTATTGTATCAATAGTCCAAACCAGTTAACTATAAATATTAGTATCAGCAGTGGAATAACAGATTTGTGGACAGGTTGTGGTAAATAATCAAGCCTTGACACAAGAAAAAGGTTTGGGGCATCCTCACATATACTTGAAAGTTGACTGCAAATGAAAAAGTTTTGAGGAAATCGTCTTTACAGACAAAAGTCCAAAACAGAACTGAAGTAATAGTATTAGCAAAGGGGGGAAATGATGTCAATCAGGAGAGGAACTGGAAGTGATATCTTCTGGGGCAGAACAGGAAGTTATGTCTTCTGGGGCGGAACCAGAAGTGACATCATGGGAGCCAGGTGGAATTTCCCACATTTAGTTTGCAGGGGGACAAGGGAAAGGATTAGAGCACTCTGCCACCCCCTGGTCTAACCAAGAATTTTCTTCTTTTGAGCTCTTTAGCTGCCTCTCATGCACACTTGTGTGACAAGGGCTATGCCAATGGAAGAAAACAAGTTTGACTAACGAACACGAACCACCCAAGAACAGTCCAATCCTTATTCAGAGGGACAGATCCAATCTCCAGTACGGTGTCCACCTGTTTCTGGATAATCTTTAAGGTGACTTTACCGTCTTGAACAAATAATCTAAGGGAAAATGTCTGACTTGCTTCCTTTTGGCTCCGATAGCTGCAGCCCCATCTTACAATATCTGCTTTTCAGTTTATCTCTCCCGTTTATGTATTAATGACAGTAAATAAAATCTCCCACTAGAACTGTTCAATCATAACTTCCTCTTCCCATCATTGTAGTAGCCCCGAAACAAAACCTTCTATAGCAAGAAGTCCTTAAATAAAAGATTCCCAGGGTCCTTCACATTTAGCTTTTGCCTCAACATCCTGTACAAATTTCCACAAGCACCCTACTGTTATATATAATGCAAATTAAATGTGTATTTTGTTCTATTATGGTTTTTTGTTATCAGGGTTCAGTTTTGTAGCTTATATTTCAATTTGATTTCATTTTTTCATCTTGCTTATCTTCTTTATATGCTGTGTTTTGGATGAGTTATGACGTTTTTTGGAAGTGTTTTTGACTGTCTTTGTCATGCTGATGCCATCACAGATGTCACACTGTAAATATTCATTAATTATCACTTGGTGAATAAACAACGTCTTCAAAAATTTCTAGTGAAGTTAGCTTTAATTGAAAGTAGGCCCTAGTGTGAGATTTTTGGTTTTGGTTCTAACTCACCCTTTGTCTTTGGTGTTCACAGGAGTGCAAAGTAAAGAAGTACAAATACTTTGTTATAGTCCTTAAGTACATTTTTCATGTAACAGCTACAGTATACTGTACTTATGCCTATAACAATGCTGAGACAGCTGCCAGAAAGAAGAAAAATACCTTTTATAGCATTTATCCTCACTGCACACTCACTGACTCACTCACTTGTCCTAATGATGATTGTGTTAGCAACTACATCAGAAGGATAGACCAGTCCGCTGTGTACACTGCAGCAATCACAAGGTACTAATAAGGAGTTCCCAGGGTCTCTTTTACCAGCCAAGCAATATACTGTAATTCCTCCAGTATGTTGTGAGACTACCAATGGTTCTTTACTCAGTGAAATGGGTCTGGTTCACCTCTCATTAGAGTGGACTTTGTTTGCATGTTCATTATGTGCTTAAACCACCTCCGTTGGATTATGTCAATGTGGAGAAGTAGTGGTTCTATCCTTAGGTTTGCCTCCGCTCTTGAAATCCTCACCTTTTCATTAAGAGTTATTCCAACAAGTTATGGTGTGCCCAGATTTTGGCCAATTGTGCCTTGCAACCTTGTTCTGTCAGTTAATATCTAGTGATTATGACTGAGAATCTATACTGATTGGAAAAACAAATGTTTCACATGATGAAATAAATTCCACTTTACATTGTTTGATACAGTGTTTGAAAAACTGTTGCTGATACTTTAATTTGTTGCTACATCTCAGGATCACATTCATTCAAACTAACAAACAAGACAAAACCGGATAAGTGAAAGGTATGAAGCAGAAATGCAAAAAGATATCATATTTAACACTAAATGGAATTTAGTATTAATACTATAGGGGGTCAATAACACGCACAAAATTAAACAGTAAACAATCTGCTCTGTCTGAAGTAGGTTCTGGAATATCTGTCTGTGTGGGCAGCTGGATTGCTTTTTCCATGGCAGCCCCACTCCACCATTTTGTCTCCTACTCATTTTCTCTGATATATCCACCTATCACAAAACCACTAATTCCAAGTTTATTTTCTCCTTACATTAACTGGTATATGCCATCCTGCCTCCACTGTTTCATATCATTTTATCATGATCGTTCTTGTGTTGCTCAATACCTGGGATGACTGGAGTAATAAAAAAACAGATTCATATTATTTGTGTAATAGACGGCAATGGTTAGAAAAGAAGAAGGAGAATTGAAAGTTATAAAAATCAGACACAGTGCTTACTAACACAAAAATGCTTCTTGTACATGAAACTGAAGGATATCAAGGAAAAAGTTAGGGAAAGAGTGGAGCAAAAGCTATGCAGAAAACCAAAAGATGAAATCAGACTAACTGAAGGAGCAGTGTAATGTTACTTGAAACTAGAAAAATACCTAAAGAAGAAGCAAGCCAAATTAGTTTACAAAAATTTAAAAAGCACCTTACACTGTACACGGCTCTTTTAGAGCACATGCAAGGGTGTATTACTAACAAATCTTTATGAAGAAACCAACTCAGACTATGCATAATTGATGCACGGCTGGTAAATCATCACTGCTTATTGCTGCACCTCTCTGCCACCATTAGATACATACTGAATGTGCTGTTGAGTGTTCACTTGCTTAGTTATTTATTTGTTACTCGACACAAAATATCCCCAGTAGGAAACATAGATTAGATTACTGATCTGAGTTGTGCACAGCTGCCCTGAGCCCAGAATGCTATCCCACAGGGATACTCTTTATCACACTGTATTGGATTTTTTAAAACCCTTCTCTATTCTACTAGGAATAAGCTACTTTCATACTGCCACCTTTGTCAGAATAAAATATAGGAATTAAGAAAAGGTGGCAAATAAGGTTCAAAGTATACTAGTCTTGGACTACAATCCTGAACAGGTGTGGAATCCCAGGATTAATAATATGACCTTACCCAGCTAGTAGCTATAAATGTAACAATTTTAGATTGCAGCTTTTCAACATTAATTTCTCATCATGAAATTGTATTTCATAAGTATGTCAGAAACAAAGAACTCAACCCACTCACATTGCTGACTTCTCCAAGCGATGTTTCCTCCAGGGTTTTAAAGGATACGTGTTGTTTCAAATGCTATCTGTGACCAAGCTCTATGGTCTGTTCCTATAGCAACCTTTTGATGCTTCTGTGACTCTGGAGGGAATGTTTCAAGGAAATAAAATCCTCTCAAGTACTGTCGGCAATAACAGTATGGAAAAGGCAAAGTCTTTTAACAAGAGGATGGCATCTGACGCCAGCTTATACCAAAAATGCTCACCCAGGGAATGACAACAGAAGCTGATTTTATTTTCATTTGAATCATCCCAGGTATTGGGAGTGCTGTACTCGCCTCCTGAGCTGGGGTGCTTTTCTTTTTGGGTATAAAATTATATATAAGGAGCCTGATGTGGTATGAAGATCCCCAATTACCTGTGATGCTGGGACTTGGCGTGTCCTCAAAAAGCTGACCTAATCAGATTATTTTTATTCAAATGCATCTCCACTAAAAGTGATGAATGCTTTATGATATCTAATTCAAGGGCACACTTGGAGTTTTACACGAAAGGTAAAGATATTAAACATAAACCAAGTTTTATCTGCTCACTGAATGTGCACTGTGCTGTTTAGTAACTCACATAATAATTAACTAAGCAGGGTTCTTTGCTCGCTAATCATAGTTAACAAGTTGAATTTTCTTCTGCTTGGTTATTCTCTTCTGCAAAAACATTTGTCAACTCTAGTTCTCAGTGCCTGCTGACAATGAATGTCTTTGGTAACTCCATTCTGGAGGTGTCGCTGAGGGAGTGTGATTTACCTACACAGGGGCACTAAAGTTCAGTACTTGTGGGCCGCAGTGGCCACAGGTTTTGTTCCAACAGTTTCTTTATTCAAAGTCAGTTATCTACTAAAGGAGTTATTGCTCAAATAACATTTTTGTGCTTCATTTTAGTTAACTTATTTGTTAACACTCTTTGCCCTTAATGGCTTCTTTAAGGCACAGACAAAACTTTTAACCAGCTGCCAGTTAACAATGAAATGAATTACTAATCTATTCCAGTCTATAAATCATTTAGGTGTCAAGACAGGAAAGAAAATTCTACAATATAAAAATTACTTTCTGAGGCAAACAAAAGCACTAACAAGCCATACAATTAATAAGAATCCCATTTCAGCAAGGATATGGAATTAAACAAAAATCTTCAGCCACTGTGACCCATTAGGGCAGAACCTGAGAACCCCTGACCTACACAGTTGTGTTAGCTGGCCTACAATATGAGTAACAGCATTCCCTCTGACAGTCCTTGAAAATTTAATGCATAATTTCAGATCCTTAACTCTCTGAGATATACACACTGTGAATCATATAAACTTGAGTAGAATACTGAGTTCAAACTAATATTTTGCGGTATGCTGTTCTCAGAGATTAATCTCAACCATGATGAATTAAAGGATAAGCATGCACTTCATGTTATTTTAGGCCAGATAACCCAATATTGATGTTCTTCCAGGCAGCAGTTAATTTGCTTGCAATTCAGTTTCTTCTTTATACAGCTTTAAAGAGCCGAAACTGATCCTGAGTACCTACTGGGTATCATATAAACCAGCCTTAGATGTGATTTCACTTCAATGCATGGTATACTTATTAATGCAAAGAAACACTTGGAATAAAATGTGAAACATTAATCGAATATTATCTACTCACTGAATGTGCTGTTTTGTAAGTCCAGACCAAAATTTGTGGACCTACTGAAAATCCACATAAACCTGGCATGATCGGGTCCACTCCATAGAGTGATTGTCTTGAGAATTGGGTGTAGAATCCTGGTGGGTGTAGAATACGAGAGGCAGCAAGACTAACAGCTGCATTAACATCTTTACCCATTATGTGAATTCTTCTTGGTTCCCTATAAAATCACTGAGAGTTGTTGTCTTTCTGAGCAGCCTTATTTGATATGTGGAAACAAGCATAAATGACAGTCTAGTCCATCACAGGGCACATTCCAATGTATTAGTTCAGAGCCACATATTAATCTGACATTTTCATGTTTCAGATGTGGGAAAAACCAGAGATATGGAGAGATGCCCCATGGACACACCATGCTGTCCTGAGTTTCAAATCAGTATATTTAAAATGTTTGTACTACAGTAGTATGTCAGTGTCCTGCAGCCCCACAAGGTTATAATGAATATTGACATAGGTGGATGGAAAACTGTCCATCCCACCCACAAAAAATAATTCTTTCTAAAGAAAATTTAATGAAAAAAAAAAATTTAATTTCTATGATTGGAAATACAAATTTCAAAATTAGTTCATTACCAACTAAATTCAAAAGACAGAAATCACAACTATTAGTCCCTAAACAAGATTAGAAAAGACATGGGCAGTAAAGGGAGCGCTCGAGAAGAAATGAGATATGGCAGAAAGAAGACTGTTGAGATGGATGTTTGGAGTTAAACAAAAAGGATAAAATAATAAATGAGACATTCAGAGGCACAATAAAATTGGGAAAGATATCTAAGAAAGTACAGGAAAGTATGTTGAAGTGGTATGGGCAGGAGAAACAATGAGTATGTGGGAAAAAAGAGTGATGGGAATGGAAGTACAGGGGAAAAGAATATGAGGGAGGCCAAAGTGAAGGTGGATGGGTAAAGTAAAAGAAATCTGAAGGAAAAGGGCTTGACTGGCAAGGAGGTGCAGTACGGAGCTGTTTGGAGAAGATTGATTGAGCCCATCAACCCCACATAAAGGTGTGAAAAGATGATGAAGAGGAAGTAGAAGAAGCACAATCAGAAAACAGAGCCAACATCAACATTACTAGACCAAAACTCTATGAATCAACAGCCACAGACTTACAGAGAAGAAGGAATAAGGACACTAAATAGAACGAATGACAACCTCTTTATATTGCCCAGGATGCAAAGATGATCAAATATAGCACCTGACACCTGTTGCGTTTAATTAGGACCCACACCACCACCATCAAAATCAATAAATTATACAACTAAGGAACACTGGAAGAAAATTAAATTAACAATTAAGAAATGGAAATTAATTTTCAAAACAGTTAACCAAAAAGGAAAGCAAAATAACACAATTCCAACTAAAACATAACGATTCAGTGAAAAAGGATAAAATCCAAATAAAATAAAATAACAAATCCATCCAGCCATCCATCCATCCATTATCCAAAGAGCTACATCCTAACTACAGGGTCACGGGGGTCTGCTGGAGCCAATCCCAGCCAACACACGGTACAAGGCAGGAAACAAACCACGGGCAGGGTGCCAGCCCACCGCAGGGCACACACACACACACACACACGCACACACACACACCAAGCACACATAGGGACAATTTAGGATCGCAAATGCACCTAACCTGCATGTCTTTGGACTGTGGGAGGAAACCGGAGTACCCGGAGGAAACCCACGCAGACATGGGGAGAACATGTAAACTCCACGCAGGGAGGACCTGGGAAGTGAACCCAGGTCTCCTAACTGCGAGGCAGCAGTGTTACCTACAGCGCCACCATGCCGCCCATATCAAATCCAATAAAATAAATTTTAAAAATAGGGCAAAACTCAAAAAGGTGCAACAGACAAAATGCATATCATGTCATTTGACAAAACATAGTATAAGCTAAAAAAAGTCATAACAGGAGTGAACTGATGGCTGTGTCATAAGGCAATCTATCCAAAACTGACATTGACTTTGAGAAGTAGCGGTGAAAAACAAGGGGTACTTTAAAAAGTATCATCAAGCTAAATAACTGATGTTACATTTGTTTTCCTTTTGGTGACATACAATTAAATTCCCATTATGTGTGTTCTTAAAGCTGGCAATGTGTGTTCTCAAGCCCCACTGGCTCTTCTGTTTCTCTTTGTCCTCCTCCACCTCCTTTTACAAAAAACAGACAGAAACGACAGCCAAATATCTGAAAACACTGAAGATTAACATTGAGCAAATTACTTGTGTTCATAAGTTTTTTTTAGGACACCACATATTCCCCACTACACTCCAGAGTGCCTGCAGTCCTAAATTGCTTGAACAGGATAGAAAATGAATGGATGGTCATGTACGGCTATTTACCTATCTATTCAGGTCCTAGTGCCTTTCATATCTAAGTAGATTCTTTTATATAATCCATCCATCCTTTCATTTCTAAACCTACCCAGTCCTAGTAGCATTAGACACAAGGCAGGCACTGGGCCTGGATGGGTCACCAGTTTATCACAGGACACCATTATGCACACACCAACCCAGTTAATTTAGAGTTGCCATTAGCAGAATACAACATCTTTGGGATGACAAAGGGAAAACAGAAGATCCAGAGAAAAACCAGTGGAAACTCAGGGAGAATATGCAAAACTCACACAGACCTTAAACAGTTCTGTTAAATAGCAACTATCAGGGTGATCCATTTCAATATTACCTTTCACATCTATCTGTCTAACTGTTTTCCCCAGGACTCTTAAAATTATCATTTCTCGGATGTGTGTGTTCAGAAGCCATGTCACATACTGTAATTCAGACAGAAGGTCTTCAATGGTAGAATAAACATTTACCTTGTTATATTTTTTTTCTTCACATTCAGTTTTGCTATTGATAATTGTGCATTACCTTCAAATAAATAATTATGTACATTCTTACAGACAGATGCCTTCAAAAATAATGTTTTGAAAACATAGCAAGGGAGCATGACAAATTTTCCTTTCATTTAAATACTGTGACATTGTAAATTCATTTCACTGTGTTAGCTTTATTATAAATAGCTCTTAATAGTGCAAATGAAATAACATTTTAAAACTAAACATAATTGCTGTTAAACAGAAGGTGGTAGTCACTGGAAGAGACAATGATAAAACACAAGCTTTGAAAAAAATGAAAACAATAAGAGAGCATAACTGATTAGAACATTTTTATTTCAGACATGTGTTGTCATATAAATAGAAATTGGCTTTTCATTTCATTACCTGTTATTTGTGACACTTAATAAACCTGCATTTTTTTATCCTTAGATCATAATTTTGCTAATTTTGAAATTAGTGACTGGCCAAGCACCTTGAATCTTCATTCTTCATGGACTGCAGTGAAGCAGTTAGGACCAGCTCCTCTATGGCCTACACTGACCTTTCACTTTCTTTCCTCTGTCTCCGAACTTCATTTCTCTTGGTGTCATTCACTCACAAAATTTGTGAAAGTATAAGATACTATGAAATTCCAACTGTTTTTTAAATTGTTTTCCTTGCAGATATTTGGGCCTTAAACACAAAGTGAACAGTTTCAGCGTTTTTTTTTTTTTTTTTTTTTGCAGTTTTCTCCTCTTCTCCAGTTTTGTCCATCACTTGTCTGTGATTTTATACTGTATGCTGTGTCATTGTGGCAAATTCTTATGTAGGATATATATGCTAATATTGCTTATTTTTTATTTTGAGATATTTTGTTGTTCTTTGCTGTTTTCTTATGTTTTATCAACAGACCAGTAAAGCAGTATGATTCACTTTTTTAAAAGGAGAGCATCATATGCATTCATTAAAAGAAGAGTAACAAAAAATGTTAACATCATGGCTAGAATGCTCTCTTTTACTGAACTAGAAAGAAAGACAGAGATGTGTAGGTCAGCTTCTTACTGCTCCTCATAACAACGTCTGACCCTGCAACTCCAGCTCTTGAGGTGGTTGCCCTCACTATGGATTTCCCTGTCTCCTTCACCTCTGCACTGACATTTGCTGCCTTTACCTTTGTAATAATGCATTATAAACCTCGTAATGTGTCCATTGTATAGGTACAACATCATGGCTTGATTAAAGTCCAGGTTCTCCCTCATTAGCTGAGATTGTTATGACAGTTCATGTTCCAACAATGGATGGCAGGACCAATGCCTTCTGGAGAAACTGAGGATAAGCTCATGAATAATAAATGTTAAGAATGAAATTAGTAAGGTGCACAGAAAGCACTTAGTGGTTTTAAAGTTTTACTGTTGACAGATCTGCATGAATGAAATGACAATATGAAATTTCTATATATTGATCTGGGTGCAGAAAATGAAGGGACACTGCCAGGATAGGCTCAGGCCCTCCTTGATACTGAAATTGGATTCATCTGTTTTAGACAATAAATGGACGGATGGACACATTTATTTGTGCTGCAGTCAGGCTTAAAACTTGCTGTCCGAATATTATGCAGTGGACATTAGAGCTCTGAAATGGTAGTGAAGATGGCTGCCCACCTTCAGCACAAAGTAACTTTAAAATTCTGAGAGAGAAGAAACTAGCAAAATCTTCATGAGAATTCTTTAATCCTTAAGACATTATATTTCAGACGTCCAACAATTTAAACCTCAGGTTAGCAAATTGTCATGGGACATTGATTATTTTCATTTATTTTAAATATGCCTTTAAATAACAATAACAAGAAAGCAATTGTGAAGTGTCATGTGGTGCAAGAAAACATTAATGGTTTATTTTAGAGTATGTGGGTAATAAAAAAATATAGTGCATAGACATTAAACTTAGTAAAGCACTCCATAAAATGAAGATGGTTTGAATTGTTATTTTTTACTATTTTTTTGTATATTATGTTTGTAATTGGGGTAAAGCTACAGCACTACATGGTTAATACATTAAGGTGATGGGTTTGTTGTCATTTCTTCAAATAAAACCAACACATCAATTAAACAGACAAGTCATTTTTATGGATAGAGAAAAATGTATCTTTTTTCAATGACAAACTATTAATACAACAATAAGCAACAGGCCGTCTATCACTGGTGATGATTGACATATTTTTAACTTTACCATGATTTATTCATCAATACTTTTGGTTAGATTATTGCGATTTGTTCTCTTGGTAATAATTGCTTTAGTATCTACCCCTGTTAGAAATCTGAATCAGAATATTTTTTCACATCCTTCTTCCAGTCCACATTAAAACCTCTTATCTGCTTTTTCATTCCTATGCAGATCACATGCATTCTTAAGCAATTCTTAAAGTTTTCTCCATTGAGTGAAAAGCAACATAACTTTCAGATTTGAAAGTGACAGCTATTTAAATTGCTAGCTGTATTCAATCTGCAGTATATTTAATCCATATAAAAAATAAACATAAATGTATTTTTTTTTTTACTTAAACATATTTTCCATCAATATGGAGCCCCCTTGTTGCCAGTACTTAAGATATATGCATACATACTGTGAAGCCTAACCCAACACACCAGACACAAAAGCACAAGTCCCAGCACTACACAGGCTTTATTTACAGCTCTCAGGTTAAAACACCACACTGTTCCTTTCTCTCCTTGTCTCTTCTAACTCGTTCATTCCTCAAGCTTCGTCCTCTACCTCCTAACTCTGGCCACTGAATGGTGGGGACTGGCCCCTTTTCATAGGGCACCCTGCAGAAAAGGGCTCAAAAGTTCTCCATACACCCCTTGGTGGTGGCCACGGTCTCCAGCAGGGTTGAGAGTCCCTGCTCCGTGGCACTGTAGCAAGCCAGGGGGGCTGCCCTCTATTGTCCCGGGGGAGGTATTGCCCCGTGCAAGCTCCTTCCCCCAGTCCTTCCCTTACAGCCGTGTAAGAATCCCGGCTGCCCATTACAATACATATATACGTACATACATACATACATAAATAAATGGTTGAATGAATCATCTCACTGGTATTTAAGAGGTCAAACTGATGACATAAGATGTTGTGCTTTCTGAAACCACAATCCTTGACAGCGCCTATATGCCAAAAAAATAAACCTTGGCACTACAAATTAAATAATCATTATGATTAGTGCATTATACTGCAAAGGTAACTGTACTGAAATGTACCTAACATAAAGAAACCCATATTTTCATGTAAAACTATTTCAAAGAGAAATGAATTCTCAAATTGAATGGTTCCTTCTTCTGAAAGTTATAAAGCAGCTCAAATTGATTTGTTCTTTGTTCTACTTCTTTTCTAATATTAAGAGTACTAGGGTGTTGTACCGTGTTAGCCATTATGAATGTAGAGAAAAGCCAAGCAAAATGACACCTTTTATTGGCTAACTAAAAAGATTACAATATGCAAGCTTTCGAGGCAACTCAGGCCCCTTCTTCAGGCAAGATGTAATACAGAAACTGGAGTTCCCTGTGTTTATATACACACTCTAGGACAAGAAACAACATTGGTAAATCTTTAAATGAGAAATTTTATATGTAAAAAATTAATAGATTCATTCAGGCTAGGGTTAATTTAACAAGAGAGAGAAGAAAAATGTATTGTCAAGATCTCTGGATAAGATAACTGTCCAACAAAGTCTTTTGAAGTTTGTAATGAGTTTTTCAAAACAATGTGGATCTGTAGACAGGTTGTCTGTCATTCTGAGAGATGTAAACAATCCTCATATCTGGCCATAAAACTCTTATCTTTATTCAAGCCATGTTGTAATGTATTAAAGCCATGGACACTGTGAGAGGGACTTTAAGGTCACAGTGCTTATGGGCAACTTCAAAACACAGCAAGAGAGAAAAGAATGGGAAGTTAAACTCATGCTAAAATTTAATACATTACAACATGGCTTGACTAGAGACAAGAGTTTTATGGCCAGATATGAGGATTGTTTACATCTCTCAGAATGACAGACAACCTGTCTACAGATCCACATTGTTTTGTAAAACTCATTACAAACTTCAAAAGACTTTGTTGGACAGTTATCTTATCCAGAGATCTTGACTGTCAGAAAGTCCTTCGTCAGGTTGAATTGCAACCGCTAATGGCAGAATATTTCCGGGTGAAAGTTCAGGCTTCACACTCTTTCCTTCCTTTGTTTACTTGCTGCACGTTGTAAGAATAGTTTGTCCTTTTCTCCTATCACTTGAGCCATTAATGCTGTGCGTCCTCGCGGAAAAACCACAGCAACAGGAATTAAAGTACTTTCAGAGTTCAGATTGTGTTTGAAATTAATCCTTACCTTGCTATTGGAAAGGGGATTTTACAAACTTAAGTTGTACCACTGTGGACTTAACAGTGGCACCTCCTGTGGCCAGACATCTGATCGTGTCTGCAGTCGTTTGGACTTTATCACACCCGCATTTCTTACACCAGCCTGTCGTACTGAGACCAGCTCTCATTTTTATTGACCATACATTTTTCTTCTCTCTCTTGTTAAATTAACCCTAGCCTGAATGAATCTATTAATTTTTTACATTTAAGATTTCTCACTTAAAGATTTACCAATGTTGTTTCTTGTCCTAGTGTGTATATAAACACAGGGAACTCCAATTTCTGTATTACATCTTGCCTGAAGAAGGGGCCTGAGTTGCCTCGAAAGCTTGCATATTGTAATCTTTTTAGTTAGCCAATAAAAGGTGTTATTTTGCTTGGCTTTTCTCTAATATTAAGAAAAATCCAAATACTCAATATAAGATGACGCAAGAGCTGAAGTGCAGAGCACATGGAAAACGTGTTTCATGTAATGGTGTATCACTTGGATAGTAGGCCTACATGAGTGGTAGATATGGTGGCCAGTCTTGACAGATCCACTCAGTTAAGGGGGCATGAGGATAAAACCATTGACCAATTAAGAGTCAGGGGTGACTGGTGTACTAGACTGGCAAGCCTTCTTGCTATGTCCAATTTATATACAATATTTTCCTTTAAAAAATTTTCATAGTACACAGCTGTGCCATATAACCAACAGACACAACCCATGTATCACTCTTAAACATACAAATGTCATAGCATAGCTGGGAAGTCTGAATATCGTTTCTTAATCAACAGCCATTCAATATATTAACTAAAATGGAAACAACTGATCACCAAAGATATGTGTGTTAGTATTCTTGTATGTATATGACTTGCAATGGACTGGCATTCATTAGAGGGCTAGTTCCTGCCTTGTCCCAGTACTTCTGGGTCTTACATCTAGATTAAGTAGTATAAGAGATCAGACAGTCCACAATAAAGAATTGGGGTACCACCCTGGTGACCCTATATCAGTGTTTCCCAACCTCAGTCCTGTGAAACACTGTGGCTGCAGGTTTTTGTTCCAGCCGGATTCCTAATCAGTGACAACACCTGATAGCACTGATCTCATTTAATTAGCTGGTATTATTTTTCTTTTATTCTACATTCAGAAAAGCACAGCAGCATGATTTTTACATTTATACGACATTTAGAAATATTTCTGGTTTTGCTATAGATTTAAATGCTTAACTCTCTTTTGTTTATTTCATTATATTTTGCCCTTTCTCTCTGCAGTTTTTCCCCTTCCTTGTATCTTCTTAATGACAATTAAAAATGAGCAGAGCAAACACGCTAGCAAACAACACTGAATAAGCAAAGGCTGCAAATATTTTAGAATCAGACCCACTAATTAGTAAATAATGGATTAATTAAACAATTAGAACACATAGAAGAGTAGAATGAAAATCAAGATGAAAATATTGTTAAAAAGAAAAAAATACATTATTCCCATATAGCTGCTTGGTACATTTTAATTTTTTTTTTTTTTTTGCCAAACTTAGTTTTCTAATTTCTATATTGTTCCCAAAACACAAAACTTGGGAAATAACACATCACTTATTAGCCCAGGAGTCCAATTAAAAACAGAAGCTCGTTGGAACAAAAACCTGCAGCCACAGTGTGCCCCCAGGACCGAGGTTGGGAAACACTGCCCTATATAACTGGAGTTAAACAGCAGATCTTTGGTCATTGTGGCTTGGTGGAAAATTATTCTTCTCAGTTCCAGAGACCAAAGTTTGATTCCCAGCTCATATTACCAACTTCCATCAGTGTGTGTTTTCTCTGGTTTCATCCTAAGTCCCAAAGACATGCCACTAGGGCAGTCTTCAGTTCTACATGACCCAGTACCTGGAATTAGAAGATTAGGGAATGAAGGGTGGGTGGAATCCAGAAATATAAAGCTTGTGGAAAAGCAAATTTAATTAGAAAAATTTAAAAAAAACTTGCAAAAGCTGTATTTGATGTATTTGGATAGGAGAGTCAAAAATAAAGCCTGAATGAAACTAAATGTGTAAAATGCAAAATGTAAAAGTGCAGTCTCAGGAAGACATTTTCAAGTACCTGTAGAGAATAAAGAAATAAAGAGAGGAAAAATCAATACAGTAACCATCTATTGATGTGTAATACTGCAGCAGACAGCAAAAAGAAACATCTGCTCCAATGTTGCAGTAAAGTGCGAGAATTTAAAAACAAACAGACCAATTAGACTTTGGCGAATTGGAAAGCAGAACATCAGCAGAATTTCATCAGCCCTCCAGTTTGTGTTGCACCAGGCATTTCACAGAAAACTCAGAATAAATATTGGAACAGGAGCGTTTAAAATTTTAAAAATGGGAGAAGAGCCTTGAGTCATCAGGCTTGTTCACTGAATAGATTTCTTCTAGTGCACAATGAATTCTTGGATTATATATACTGAGCAGTTTACTACAGTATTCAGCCCCTTTGACTTCCCCCAATCAATATAGAATCGAGTAAGTGTGAAGTGTTAGACAAATTGCCTTCATGATTTTCCAAATTCATTTAGCACAGAAGTAGATGTTGTTTTTAATGGTAGAGTAAAACCACGGTTACAATATAATTAAAGGGTGGCACTTTCTCTTTTATATCTGGGGTGGTTTGGATGTTTTCCAAATAGGTTTATGCAAGCGGATACATCTGGTTTTGAATTCTGCAGTGTTTATTAATAATTCAGTTTGAATTTGCCCCCCTCAAGTGCAGGAACAGAATGATAGTACCGCAGCTCTAATAGGCTTGCAGTGTCGGCTCCAGAAATTTATCAATAGCTGTCAAGCTGATGCTGCTACAGAGACCATGAGATTAACAGAGAGACTGGGAGGGGGATGTAGCTGGTTAGAGAAGGTGGTGGCGGAAGAGGTGCAGATGGGTACTGAATTATTTCACCAACAACAACTTATCTATTTCTTTTTAATTTGGGTTCCCTGGGGTTCCCTGAATAATGATTTTCTCATGTATGAAGAATTAGGTTGCTTCTCAGTGACATCCCCATAGGTTTAAACTTTAAAGTAAGAAATAAATAATTTATTATTGGCAATAATAAAATAAAATGCTATATGTGGTGAAAAACCGCATTACTCTAAAATAACTACAGTATTTAGACATAATGATTTACTGTACTACACACTGCAGCAGTTTTTGCCTTATTGGTCACATTTCCAAGACAACATTCAGGGGAAGTTTTATGTTTTTGAATTTTTTAAGTGAGGTTTAGTTTACTGTAAGCACATGATGAATAACTAAATATTTCTTTGAAATAACACTCATAATATTGTATTTAACAAAAATGAAAAAATACCTTTTTTTTTAAGAAAGGATGAGTTTATGAGTATACCTCTTGACTGTCTGTGGATCTGGCACATTCTCCCCATCTCTGCATTGACTTTTCTCTGGATACTCTGGTTTTCCTTCACACCCTAAATGCAGGTTTGAGATGTTTGGTCACATTAAACTGGCACAGGAAGAATGCATCTCTGTGTGTCTGGTCGTCTGTTCCCTGAAGTATACTGTCACCTGGTCCAGGGTTGTGTCCTACCATGTATCTAATGCTTTCAAGAAAGCCTCAAGCTAGGTGGGTTCAGAACATGGATGTATGGATACTTCAGCATGCTGCTAAATGCTGTTAATTTTTAATTTAAACTGTTGATAATTATATTGCTGTTGTTATTTTTATTTTAATTATGTTGTTTACCAATTTTTTTTTTCTTTCTTTTGGAAAATATAATGTAGCACTTTCCCATTTTGATCAAAATAGTATCTTATCTGTCTATTGATTGGTTCTGCCAAGTAGCAACACGCAGAAAAAAAGGTTAGTGGACCAGGAAATGGGCAAATCAAAACTCAAAGTCAAACCAAAAAAAGAGTGGGCTATTACTAAAGAGACAGAATTAATCAAGAAAACAACCCCAAATGTAACCCAAAAATCAGAATCAAAAAGAATTGTACTGAAGTGCACAGCTAAAATGTCCTTCAACACTACTAACACTGGAAGAGCGTTTTGCTTGAATCTAGAAAGTCAGTCAACCTGTAAGTGCGTCATGCTCAACTTTATTCTGTTTCTGCTGCAACAGGTGTCATCAGTCAATAGCCATCCTAGTAAGGGAGTGCCAAAATAATGCAGTGAAAAGACGCTGACAAATTTGAACAAATCCAAAACATTATTCTAGGTTAAAAAATTTTAAAATCAAGCGTAAATGTTAAAAAAAAAACACAGGTAAAAACTAAAACTACATAAAGATTTTTTCAGTGAACTCTAATCATGATGCTAACCACCTATCTTGTTCTTCCTTTCAGGTCTATCAATCTATCTATTATTTAGCGCACTTCATGTCTGTCTATCTGTTGAAAAAAGAACAGACAAGAAAAACACAGAAAGGGCTGGAACACCAGAGCCAATTTATTTATTACCAATATGAAAGAAAAATATCAACACTTACATGCCTTCATCATCAGTTCAAGGACGGATGCTAGGATGATATGTCACAAATATAATGTCAACAAATTCAGTAATGTCAATGTGTGCATTGCTATCTTATTCAATTTACTTATATAGTGGGTTGGAAAATGACTGACTGACTATTACTAATTACCTAAATGTAACTGTGCAACTAAATATCAACAAAACCATGGAAAAATGATTATTGACTTTCACCACACCAAAGAGCCTCTATGTCTGGTCACTATTCAAGGAGTGGATATAAATGGTGGTGCACTCCTACAGGTACTTGGGGGTCCACATCAATGGCAAGTTGGACTGGTCTCAGAGGGACTGTATAAGAAAGAGTAGAGCAGGCTATTTTTCCTTAAGATACTGTGTTCCTTTAATGTTGGTTAATGACATCCTTCATGTTTTTTACAACTCTGTGATGACCAGTGCCTTTTCTAAGCTGTGGTGTGCTAGGCCAGTAATATCAGCTCCATAGAGACCCACCGAAATAACAAGCTCATTAAAATGGCAGGCTCAGTTATGGGATACACCCTGGACCCCCTGAAAGTAGTAGCAAAGGAGAGAATTAAAACAAAAGTGAGTGGCATTATGAACAGTGCTGCATATCCCCTCTCTGAAACAATAACACTGCATGCTTTCAACCAACAAATTACTCAGAAGTGTGTCAGGAAACATTATTGGGGCTACTGTATACCAACAAGAATATCACTGTGACTGTGAAAGCCAAGTCAGAAGTTTTCTTTCTTTTCA
Source organism: Erpetoichthys calabaricus (assembly GCF_900747795.2). Classification (NCBI taxonomy): domain Eukaryota; kingdom Metazoa; phylum Chordata; class Cladistia; order Polypteriformes; family Polypteridae; genus Erpetoichthys; species Erpetoichthys calabaricus. The sequence goes on from NC_041402.2 coordinate 120,431,333, forward strand.
GTTTTCTTCCTTTTTAGTCATTCTGGTATGTGTTCAGACTATATGTACTGTATTTCCCATCAAACAAAGTTCTTTTTATCTATATTCAGGTGAAAAATCAATGCTGTTTGAAATGTTATTATGGTTTAACCAGACTCAGAATAAATCATGATGAGATTTCTTTAATTAAGCCCAGTTTTATGTCAGTGAAAAGTACTGCAAAAATTGTAATTCTGACCCAAATAACATGCACTTCACATTCAGGATGCAACTGAGGAGTGAAGCCATAAGGCAAAGTCATTGCAATTGACTGCAGTGTATGCGTCCACAAAACAGACAATAATAATAATGTATATATCTGGATGAAGAATGAAAGATAACCTGTCTAATAACTGAACATTTATTTTTTGCTCTCTTCTATAAAATTATTTTAGCAACAGTGACAACATTTATTTATATAGCATATTTTCATACAAATGGTGTAGCACAAAGTGCTGTACAAGATGAAGAAAGAAACATTTATATGAAACAAAAATAAAATTAGGCAATACTAAGTAACAAAGAATAAAGTAAGTTCAGATGCCCTGGAGAAAACAAAGAACAAACAAAAAAAAATCCAAATGAGCCAGAGGAAAAAAAAAATCTGCAGGGGTTCCAAGGCCAAGAGACCACCCAGCCCCCTCTAGGCATTCTACGTAACATAAATGATATAAATCAGTCCTTATGGCTTTCTGGCTTTACATGAAAGAATTTGATGATGGTGGTCATGTGGACATCTGGGGTTCTGCCTTCAATCCATCAATGCCTTGATCAGGTGGTTGTGTCGCAGAACAACAGAAAACCGGTTAAAGAACAGCAGAGAATAGTAGAGTTTAGTGCAGATTGCAGAGCCTTGATGAAAAGGATAATTCTTTGTACAGATACCTTAACAGGGATACACTAATACGTAGCTATGAGAAATCCATATTAAAGTAATGGGGTTTTAACAGTTTTTTTAAAATGCTCTACCATATTAGTCTGGCGAATTTCCTTCAGTAAACTATTCCAGATTTTAGGTCCGTAACAACAGAAGGCAGCCTCACAGCTTCTTTTAAGTTTAGCTGTCGAAATTATAAGGAGACCCTCATTCAAAGATCTAAGGTCACAACTTGGAGTGTAAGGTGACAGGCATTTCAAAATATAGAATAGAGCAAGATTATTTAAGGCTTTGTAAACCATAAGCAGTATTTTAAAGTCAATTCTGAATGGCACGTGTAACCAATGTAATGACATCAAAACTGGAGAGATGTGCTCAGATTTTCTTTTCCTAGTTAAGATTCTGGCAACTGCATTCTGCACTCGTTGCAGCTCTCTTTTTTGAGTAGTCCTGAGAGGAGTGCATTACAGTAATCTAGCTGACTGAAAAGTTTTCAGTGTCTTGCAAAGCTATAAGGGATCTAACCTTTGCTATATTCCTTAAGAGAAAAAAATGCTGTCCTGGTAATCTGATAAATATTTGATTTAAAATTTAGGCCCGAATCAATAATTAACCCTAAATTCTTTACCTCTGTCTTGACTTTTAAGCCTAATAGATTGAGTTTATTTCTATATCCATTTTTTCCAATAACTAAGATTTCTGTTTTCTCCTTATTTAGTTTGAGAAAATTACTACTCATCCATTCAGAAACACAAGTAAAACATTGGGCCAGTGAACCAAGAGAGTCGGGGTTTTGCTGTAATTTGAATAGACATGGTTGACAAAATATGATATAAAAGCTAAAAATAAAACAGGAAAAGCAAGGGGCAGCACAGTCATTTAACAGTTGGTGCTTCTGCCTCACAGTTCCAGTGACCTTTCCTTCAGCTCCTGGCCCATTTACTGTACATGTGTATTATGCACTTTTTTTATAGGTCATATTTTACCAATTTATCAGTTTTCTAACACATTTCAAAGATGTTGATGTAAGTCCTAACTAGGCCCTCAATGAATGAGTATGGCTGTATGACATCTAGGGTTGGCTTCTGCCTTGTATCTGATGCTGCTATACAAACATCGTGTGTCTGTTTATTGAAACCAGCTTAACCTCCTTAGTGTTATAATCGCTTACAGAAAAACAAGCCAAAAATGTTGAATTTTTTTCAACAAGAAAAAATATTATTACATATGACAGAAACATGTTAATACCAGTCCATCAACAGAATCACAGTAGGAAAGGTATGTCTATTGCCCTCTGCTGCACTGATGCAGATGTAATATATGCCCTTTGTGTGACATATTTTGAAGTAGACACCAACGCACAGCCACATGTCACACTCCGGACAGCAGAGACATGTTTCTTTGCCCTCTTTTCTTTTAATATTTTTTCTGTTGCTTGCATATTAGAGGGTACAATGTCAGTGCCTAACCCAAACAATCTATATCCCCTCTTGTTTTATTGTAGCCTACCACAGAACCAGGCTCCACATTTCCCCTGGCTTGAATAGCAATAGTTGTCATATTGTGAACAGTGTTTAGTGTCCTTTCACTTGATCACAGCCATTTTGTCTTTTTGCACTGAGTTACCATAAATAGTCATGATTTTTTTCAGCATAATGTTGCTGTATCCATTAAACAGCAGCAGAATACTGTATTCGGTCTTAGCGCTCAATTTCTCATCGAAACAGCTTTACCTAAGAAATACTCGGCCTTAACCTTTTTATTTATTTAATCATGTCATTTCAAGAAAGTATTATGAAATACCAGAACGGCACACTGCACGATAATGTGCAGTGAATACACTTGACTTGAGCATTCATAGTTTTCATACTTTTTCTCTGTACGTTTAGCATTCGTTTGCTCAGAGGTTGATGCGCTTTCTGCTTCCTGAACAGCTCTTCTTTTCTCTACCTTAGCGGCCCACTTCTTCTCTTCTTTCATCGCCATCTTTTCATGTTAAAACTGATTAAGTCAGTGTTTGTGTTGCAATTACTTAGTATGTTTTCCTTAATTTTTCACTTAAGCTGGCACTTCAATCTGCCTCAAGAAAGATTAAAGATGTGTGAAGTGATGGCAAAGGTGGTAGGGAATGAGAACTGCGCCCATACAATAAAATAAAAATAAAAAGAGGAATAACCTTGGAGGTCAATCATCACCCCGAAAGCGGATAGTAGACATTACGTAGTATATGTGTACCAATTTTCAGGTCAATAGTTCAAACGGTTTGTGAGCTACAGGTGATTTAAAATCCTGGACAGACAAATGGACAGCCACGGTAGTGTATTATATAAGAAAACAATCAAGCAAATAAAAATTTCAGGGCTACAAATAACTTAAAAACCTAACAAAGTTAGAATTCAACCCCAACACCTGAGAGAAAGAGTGGAGAGCCAAGTGCATAGGTAAAAATAAAAAATAAATATAAAAAATTAAAATGATCTTTTTCACCCCTAAATGAATGGTTATTCTTAATTTTTAAGCCTTGACAATACTATTTCAGCCTTTAGACCTGTGAGGTGTGAAAATGCATATTTTCTCTTTAGATAATGATTGAGGCCATTGACATTCCAGCTTACAAAGTTCAATGTTTAGTCAGAGAGATGCTGTTTCTGAACATTTCAAAACATTTTCTCATCTTAAGTAAAAGTAGTATGTGATTTCATATTGTTATTGCCAAGTATTATGGCTAAGGAGCATGTCATTATGTTGGCATTTACAATTGTGGGGTGTAATAAGGATAGAAAAGAAGTAAATTGCTTTCTTTCCCTTTCTAAACCCATTTTGTAACCCCAAGTGAGGCTAGACCACACTTCACAGAGTCCCTTTCCTCTCACATGCCAAGAGACCCAGACACCCCTCACAGTGGTATGGTTTAGTAAGAATTCAATTGAGATATCAATCCAGATACAAGAGCTTAACCTTTCTTGTACAGAATTCCAAGTCCTAGGAATGCTTGGGGTAACACCAAGTAAGTTAATCCAATCTTAGAGTTGCAGGAGGCAAACCTGAGGAAGGGGCAGAAGCCAACACTGTGGACAGGGTAACAGCTGCTCACATGGTCAGGCACTTGGCCACACTTGCTCATACATGGCCGATAATCCTCATGTTGTTATGTACTTTACTGTTGCAGTAGTATATCTGTAAATTTGTGTAAGCAATCTGATTCTGCACTCAGCAAATAGTGCTAAACAACAAAAATCTGATGTGTTAACCACTTTCTGTATACATAAAGCTAGGATTTCAGTAGCAAAATATTGAATATATGAAATGGAAAGTTTATACCTGCAGTTCCAGCACAATAATTAATAACCATAACAAATTTAAATCTCTTGAAAATCATGTACAGTGCTATTTTCTATGCCAGGTTTCAATAGGACTGTAGCTTGTATATGAGTTATTTTGTCCACAAGCACACATCCTGACACACATCACCCTGAAATCAAAATTGTTGTTGCTTCCACAACACTTCACCTATATGTATGGTAGAGAAAGGAAAAGGCTGATAATCTGTCTTTAGGATGTGGAAGGAGAAAACATGCAAATGTGCAAATAGTGGGTTCAAGCCTAGTCTCTTGGAATTAAAGTGTATTGTTAAATACATTGATACATACTGTGCTAGCACACTTGCCTTCTTGAAATGGCTCAGAAAATGGGTGGATTACTAAAATAAACAAAATTAACATAAGGGAAATGTTATAAAATATCATTCTATGACATAATGTAGGGACAGCTTTCCCCACACTCTTATCCTCTCCATTTTACTTTAAGGTTTTCTGTCTTAATGGCAACTGTCTTTCCTGCCAAGTACTTCTTGATAATCTTTCTCTCAACAAAGTCACTATCTTATGACAGCACCTGATTACAGAATTACTTCTGGGGTTGACCTTCTACAGAGTGTAAGATAAGGCGCTATATTGTGCCTGGCCCAACACAGATTCACACGGGAGTCACGGGTAAAATAAAACAAATATTTATTTTTCTTCAGCTGGAGGGTATATCTTCCCCGTAATCCCTCCAGCCACAACACAGTCCCAAGCACAGTACACTAAGTACACCAAGTAACAAATCACGACTCCCTTTATTGGGTACACGGAAGTGCTCCAGGTGCTTGATTGCCAACATCCGACTGCACTTCCGGGTGTGGCGAAACCAACACCCAAATGGGGCCAGCAGCTCCTGCTGCAGCACCCCATGGCGGCGCCAGCAGAACCCAACAGGGCTGCACAGAACTCCAACGCCCATGAAGCCCTGGGGGAGTCCGAGGCACCACTGCAAACCAGGGAGGCTGCCATCTAGCATCTAGGGAGAGATACTGGGTTTCCGACCCTTGTCCCCCTGGTAGGTACGGTGCAGGGGCATCCCAGCCAGGCATGTGCCCCGGCCATCCGTCACAAGAGAACATGTAAACCTGTCTCCTGGTGGTGTGATATTCCTTAATACTCAATTTTAAAGAAATCAAACTTTGTGTTCCAACAGCCCAATGCAAATCTACACCTAATATGCCTAGAAATATTCAGCTTTGGTTCTTGTAGAACTTTATTAATTGTCTAAATTGCCTCATTTTGAGTGAGTGTGTCCTGTCATGGATTGCCATTCTGTCCTGGGCTGGCACCTCTCACACTGTGGTGACTTTGTAACAGATGGACACATGTAGTTGACTAAGAACTTGGCTAGTTCTCTATTTTGACACCATTCACTGGCCTGAGACCACAGCTTAACTTTCCCAGTACAGTTTTTGAGGGGACTAAACATCTTTAATGACCTGAACTCTCTTGTTGGCACAGTGGGAGTTTTCTCCTTGTTTCTGCAAATCCATTTTAGATTCCTGTTATGAACTCTGGGTGTGCCAAGCTAACTGTGTCCAGTCTGATTCACCTACAACTGGTCACCACAGAAGATAAAGGGACATGCATCCTGAGGGCAAGTCCGTGAGATCCATTTCTCTAACAATGTGGAATAAAAATTTTAGAGTCAGAGTTTACCGGTAAGCATTTGTTAAAATAAATGAAAAGACATTGCACTAAGACCCCACTTTAAAGAAAGCCACATATTTACTAAAAAGACCATTTTTTAAAGTGCACCTACTGAGAAAATGAGACAGAGTGACCAAACAAGCAATATTCTCACAGCATGGACCTTCCAGAATGTGCAAAGAGTAGGAAATAAAAATCATTCATAGGGAGGTCAGCTATGGGATTAATGATGTAAAAATGTTTTTTTTTTGCGCTTGGGTTGGGAGTACTTATTTCAAATCCATTCCATTTGGGTACTTTAAAATAAATGAACTATTGCAAAGCACCAGCAGAATGTAGTAAGCAGAAAAAGCCACCAGATGTCAGTATAGTCATTCACTCTATCACACCGTTGCCAGTTCCAGTACACACACAGCGTACTACTACAGAAATGTGTGTTTAATTCAGCAGGTTTCCACTCCACCCCTTTGTAAGTAATAGGTTCAAGCCTATTAAATGTTTTCTGCTGATCAAACTCACAACACCATGAAGCCTTCTTAAGTACAGTATAGTGCCATAATGGAACAGACATATTTATTGTGTTTGGTCTTGCTTTGGGATCCATGATAAGAGCCTATATCCAGAACCCTGTGTTTGAATAATGGAGGATAAGAGAAGCTGCTATTTTCTTTACTTCTTGTAGTAAATAAAGATTCTTGTGTGGCATTTCATCTAACAGGTCCCATGTTTGCATGTTTTAAACGATATAACAATGCCTGGCATGCTCCAGTCCACATGATCTTGAATTGGATCAAGCAGGTATGAGAACAGTAAGGGTAATGTACAATATGTATGCTGTGTTAGTTGTCAAAAGTATTTTGCTGCTTACCAGCTAAGGTACTTACAAAGGCAGAGAAAGCTAACATTTAGGGAAATACAGTAAACAGTATAATGTAACACTGTGATGGGCTGTCTTCTGATTTTTATCTGCACCAAACCTTTATAGTATCGGAAACAGAGTACAGAAATAAAGCACATAGAGGAAATAACAAGAAAGTAATTGCTTAAGTACAACTGACCCTTGCCTGCTACTGATTCACTGTAGTGTCCATCCAACTGATAAGCCACAGATTCTCCTGTTGTTCACATGAAAGCTGTAACCAGAGCAGAATTTACCATGACCTCAGACTTTTATTTATCACATTAACACAAATACACATAGGAAGCTGACCATTAATCCAACAGCAGAGATGTATAGCCCACTACTGGATCAATACAACCCTAAGCTTCACTATCCCACATTGTCTATAACATAAGTATTCCTTCTCAACCCCTGGCAGCAGGTCATTTAATGCACATCACTGAAATGACAATTAGGTAGCATAAAAGTCAGGTTTGTCTGAAAATGACGTGTTTAGAGTTGAAAATACTGCAGTAGAAAGACAAACTTTTCATCTTTATTTCATGAGAGAGTCCCTAAAATATCTGACAGTAGTGCAAAGTGGCAGTTGACCTTTATGGATCAGCTAGCCAGAAACTACCTGCGTCACTATCCTCATTAGTGTGCCACAAGAGAAGCTCTTTCACATTTATTGTTAAGATGTTAATGCAAAAGAATCTGTGCAAAGAAACACATGCTGCAACAAAAAAAAATGTTAAAAAATCTAATTTTGCACAACTGCATATGCATATTTTTATGATATTCAGTGGATTTTACAGATCAGACTTATGACAAAACAATCACTTTATGGTTTAAGTCATTAACTTTTAAAAACTTAAAGCAAAAATTTGAGAATTCCTCCAATTTGCTATATAATATTTTATTAGTGCTATAAGATACTGTTTTTCTATTTATACGGTACATTAAAAGTTGATTTTTATTGAAGCAAATAGCGTGGACATATACGAATTAATATACAAAACAATATGTTGTTTGTGTTATACAAAGTATTTCTATGAGTACTTAGTTCTGGATTTATTATTTTTGTTTCTCATATTTTCCTTTTACTTATTTACATATTTATGAGCATGTACCTTTATTGTATGTTTAAGAGATAGTGTTATTAAGGCAGGCAATGTGGCGTAGTTGTTAAAGCTTTGGATTTCAGACCTGCTGCCACTGTGTGACTTGTCTGTGCCCTTACTGGAAAACAATTGTAAGTTGCCTTAGATGAAGGTGTCAGCCAAATAATCAGTTATAACAGATTTAATGGATTATCCTATAGGAAATCAGGTGTTGCATGACAGGGTGGTACAGTAGTGAGCATTGTTAGCTCAGAGGTCCAGTGCTCTGAGTGCTGTGACACATATTTTGCCAATGTCTGTGTGGGTTTTTTTTCCAACATCCTCAATGATTGTTTATTCCAGTTTCCTGGGACTAGCATTAAGCATGTTGGAGAATGTTGATGAGATGCTACCATTTATGATGTGTGGCTCTGTTACCACACAAGTCTTGGACCACAGTCCACTTCTTGGTGGGCATGTTTTCTGTGCAGAGTTTGCATATTCTCCTGTTTTTGTGTAATCTCCAAACTCTTCTTGAAGTTTAATACCTGGCTGTTCAGCTCACTTCATAGCTAACCTTCATAAAGGAACTTGATAATTGATAGTGATCTCATATTCAGAGGCTGATTTGGGTTTCTTATTAAATCTGTTGTATAGTTAGTTGTCTTCTTCCTCAGTATGTTCAGACTGAGGGTTCTGAATGAGCCTGAATGAGCTTATGATTAGGGATTTTTTCCTAACATATTCATTAAACCCGAGTACTTTTCATTGATGCAGTCAACATAATTGTATTCTGCCTCTTCGGTGTGCTTGTCAGTCAGGTTTGTTAAATTCCAATAAACCAATGTGGCAGCTTGAGACCATCCCTGCAGAATTGCTGTGTATTCACTCTCACCTACAACTATTCTTGGTCAGTGCAAATTAAGTATAGTTTAGAAAAGTAATAATAGAAAAATAATTATAAACATGCTGGAGAATAAATGAATACCTTTTTTACAAACTTGGTAAGGAGCTTTGTCAAGTTTAGTTCAATCTAAATTCACAGATTCAATGGAGAAGAAAATAAGTCTGAGGGAGCAAGCATTAGACATATATTTATAAGAAAACGAGTTTTGTTCTATTTGAGAATCTTGGTGATGTGTGGTGAGTGTCCATCCAATAAACCTTTTTTTTTGCCAAATGATGAGAAATTACCAATCAAGCAAACAATTCCTTGCTTTCACTTCTCCCAAGAGCATGGAGAAATTGGTAATTTTTGTGAATGTCTATTCAGAGCTGCAAATTTTGATCAACAAACATTACTTGAGGAAAGTCATGCCTGGAGAATCGGCAGATCATTTTGGTGACACTGCTTCTGTTATTTACATTAATTTGTTTGGTTACTTGATTTGGTTACTTAGCAACAAAACATGTATTGGGTCACTTTTACATTTTCAAGTATATGTTCAGCAATGCACAAGGGAAAGGGATGTACCTTCTTTTTCTATTTAGTTATAAAATATCTTGCTGACACTGTCATTTAGTTAAACCAACAAGCAGTCTCCACATATAAGACCAAATGCAGTGTTATGAACATATTTTTGTATGCTTCTCTGTTACTGCATGTTTTACACAACGAATAGCCACAAATGTTTAGACAAAATGCAGTATTAGAGAAAGGGAACCTATGGGAATGCACAATCTAGCTTTTAAATCATTATGTTCTTCTTATGTTCTTATGATCTATGTTAAAAAGTAATACCCCCTCTTAGCTTTATTATTTTATTACAGTGCCTTTAGTAACAATAATCAAAACTAAGTACTTTCTTTAATTTGAAATCACATCTCTCTTCCAGAATTTCCACCCAGCCTTCTTTGCAGAGCTCTATTAGTAGTTTTGCAAGTGTGAACTGCTCATTGTAGGTCACAGCATCTCTATTGGATTTAAGTCAGCACTTTTATTAGGACACTCCAAAACTTTCATTTTGTTTCTTCTGAACATTCAGATATAGACTTGCTTTTGTGTTTTGGGTAATTGTCCTGCTCCATAACTCAATTACGCTTCAGCTTCACGTCACAGACAGATAACTGGACATTCTCCTTAAGAATATTATGGTGAAGTGCATAATTCATGATTCTTTCATCAGTAGCAAGTCTTCCAGGTCTTGAGGCATAAATTTTCCCCCACACCATCACACTACCATCCCCATTTTTTATTATAGATATGATGTTCTTACTGTCTAACGTTGTCTTAACTTTATACCAGGTGTAATTGGACCTGTGTTGCCCAAAGAGTTCTTCTTTAGACTTGTTTGTCCAAAGAACATTAAACCTGGGAATTATCCACATGTTTCTTTGTAAATGTGTGATGATTGATGTAACACTTGGATAGCAGAGGTTTCCACTTTGCTACTCTCCCATGAATCCAATTTTTACTCAATTTCTTATTGCGAAGTCATGAACACTGACTTTAACTAAGGCTAGGTTTGCCTTCAGTTCTTTGGAAGTTCTTCTGTGACTTCTTGAATGAATTGTCACTTTTCCCTTTGGGTAATTTAGGTAAGCTGGGAAGATTCACCACAGTTCTCCATTTGGAGAGAATGGCTCTCACTGTAGTGTGGTAGAGTCTTAAAACCTAAGTAATTGTTTTGTAAACTTTCTTGATTCTTCATCTCTTCTTAAATTTTCTTTGATCGAGGTATTGTGTACTTCTAGGAAACTCATGGTGAGTACTTTACTCTTATTGTAAAGGTCAATATATGGTCAGGTTTAGGTGTAACAGGGCCAGCTGTAATCAGGTCTGGCTGTGTTCCGTAAGGTAAATCTAATTAATAATTAATTTTGCTTAGCTGTCAGAGTGATAAACTAAGAGGAAAATTACTTTTTCACATAGGCAATACTGGTGGAGGATAATATTATGGCTAAATTATATTAAGTAGAGATTTAGAAATTATTTTATATGTTTATTTTAGTTCTTTTTATCTAATATTGTATTTTGTCTAAAGTTCTGGAGTCATTTTTTGTGACAAATATACAAAGCTGGAGGATGTCAGGAAGGAGGCAAATACCTTTTCACAGCACTGCAAAAAAACAACAATCTTAGTAGCCCTCCGTGGACAGAAATAAGTCATGATCATCTAAGGATTTGCATTTAGGTACATTTTCTGGGTGTTGGTGTACGAAGGAGGGACCTTGCAAAACACTTTCTTCCCATCCTGTCAGGTTCAAACTTTTTAGCTTCTTTGGGGGATATTGTCTAATCTAACAGTTCTGGCCAAAAATGTGAGGACTGACAAGAATTAAATATTTCACTACCTATAATAAACAATCTAAAGGTTTTTTTTAATTATTTCTTTGTGCATTACAGTATATGTTAAAATAATTTGGAAAATAATTTGGTTAGTGTAGAGATGCCTCTGAAACAGATTTTCTATAGTATTACCAAGAAGCCATTCCATAAGCAGATATTGACAAACAACCCATGGCCATTATTAGACAAGTAAACTGTGTTCCCTGATTATCAGAAAAGTTGAGGCAGGCATGCATCTTGAGAGGTCATACTGTATTTATGTTTTCATATGATATAGTTTTACAGACAGATTTAACACCAATTTATACCTGATAAATGTTAACAGCGTGTATTAAAAATGACCTTCATAAATCAAACACCGTTGCAATATAGAAATACAAAGACGAGGGTCAGGCAGTGGAAAGATGTACTGAGACCACCATATCTCATGATCTGGCGCTACCTCTGTTCAAGAAAGGAGTTTTACTCTAGTATATCATTTGGACAAGGTGATTTTTAAAAACATTTTGTATTGACTTTATGGCAATTGAGAATTGCTGCATTTAATAGTTATTATTATTTGTCTGATATGCTGTCAATCAGCTTTGGATCCTCACAAACTCCACAAGGATACTATTCAATGCAACTAGACAGCAGAGTGCAATAAGAATCTATTCAAAAACATGAAAATCATAGAGATACGCTATAACTATTTTTAATTAAAAGGACACAAAAGGAATCTGATTGGCACTAAAGTAAGTTGGTGTAAACATAGCATGCTCCAATCATAACAACAACAATTATTTATATAGTACATTTTAATACAAACAGCGTAGCTCAAAGTTCTTTACAAGATCTCAAAGAGACTAAATAACACAATCACAGGTAGAGCCAATTTAAAGCTCAGCGGCATTGATAAATTATACAGCAGTGATTATGGGAAGTAACTTTAGATAAAATTTGACTCTGAGTGAGATGCGTTCATCCTCCAGAGAAATTGACAGATATTACCATGAAAGCCTATCAGCTTGATCACACAGCTTAACGTTACTCCCTTTCCAACAGCTAACTCTACAATGCCTCAGTTCCCTTGTTGGGTGAAGGTTTTGAGTTAACAAAATAAGTATGTTAACCCATGTGTCACTGAATGAGAGCAATGCATAAAAGTTAAGAAAGAACTTTGAGTGGAGATATAATACAGCTCTCACCATTAATATTGTAAGACTGTAATATTAAAGGCTTTGAGATACACAAATATTTGCCCCAAGCTGTCCTAATAAGATTTCTTTTTATCTTCCTCCAAAGTTTCAAAAACAACAGCTTACTGTCCTGCATTCTCCGTGGTTTCAACCAGTAGCCAGGTCTTCACTTTTGCCAAAAGGCTATCGGTAATGTCAGCAGTCGGACTGCTGAAGCAGTTTGTGTTGGTTACAGATAACACTGAATTATGCAATACTCTTCGAGTATCACTGCAGTATAGTTAGCCAAACAAATTCAATTCAATCTTTGATTCAGCTTATTCAAACATATGAGCCCATGCACTATACAGTAATTACAAATATGAAGAAAGACAAAGTGAAGCATAACAGCAAAACATGATATTGAAACATAAACAGAGAGATATCATGCAATAGATTTGAAAATATACATAAGAGGGTTTAAGTCTAAATTCCATTGGTCTCATTCCAGCCACATTCAGGAAAGGATCACTCTGTATGCAAAAAACAAAAAGTTGATTTATAAAGAAGATGTCTGAAAACAGGTTCATTACATGTAATGACATACCCAGTCAAAGACAGACATGGGGCCTTATTTATAAATCTTGTATATGCACCAAAAGAGACTCGAAATGTGCATATGCAATGTCCCACACAAATATCAGGATTTATAAAAGTAAACATGATGGGGGACATGTGTATATTTATGGCAACTCTGACCCATGTGTACACAACATTTCGGAGAAACGAGGAAATGACAACAAATTTGATAAAGTACACTATTAATAATAAAGGAGTTGTTCTTCAAAGTAATGCCATAGGGGAACCATTTTCCCAAAAAAACCATCCACATGAAGGTTCTAGAGAAACCATTATTTATTATGATCCATAATAGGCTACATATAGTAAATAACCATGAATTAATGGTAACATGTGTGAAGTACCAATGGGTCATGATTTTAAGAGGAATCTGACTGCACAAAATAACACAGGTTAAGTCCAGGTTTTCTTAATCTGTTAGTGTCCTGCTAGGTACCTGCCATACATTAAAGATTTGAGTTTGTTTTTCTGCATAGCAGGATGTTTTTCAAAGCACAAAAAACTACTTAATATGCAAAGAACCCTTCCCAGAATGAAACTGTGCTTTGTCAAGCAAAAGTTCTACAAGTAGCCACATAACCCAATCAAGAACAATAAAATGCCATTAAAGAACAATTATATTTAAGAGAGTATGGCAATGCTGGCAACCCAGCTCAATGACAACTTACATGCATTATTATATCATAATTATAATGTAATATATTATTAAAATGTGTGTTAATGTGACAAACGTGATTGCATATGTATAAGGTTGTTTAGCATTGGGGTGTGTTCACAAAGACATATTTACAAGGTAATTGTAATTTATAAAGGGTAAGTAGCATAGAAATGTGTACATATTTTCACGCTGAAATCCACGCAAAGTTTTATAAATGAGGCCTCAGGTGTCACTAGAGAAACAGATATGGGAATGACATGGAAAAAGTTTTAACACTGCTAAAACTAAACCAGTGATTTTCAATTAGAAAGCAATATAAGATGGCAATAAGAAACAACCTCAGCACCAGCTCTAAGAGAGCAAGGCAAAATAATGTGTCTTTGGCCTTGATTTAAATGCTGAGATCAGTGGGATTTTACTAATATTGGTAGGTAGATCATTTGAGATATTGAGTAACCTAAAGCTATGGCTCTTCTATTAGTGTTGTATATCTTTGTAATTTTAAAGAGGTTTTAATTTTGAGACTGCAATTCACACTCCAGTGTAATAAGTCATTTAAGCTAAGGGGTGGGGGATGTTAACTATTTAGGACTTTATATGTGATCAAGAGAACTTTAAAGTAGGATATAAACTTAATTTAAAAGCCAGTGAAGTGATTTAAGACTTGCAGTGTTCTGAAATAAATGTTACAACTGCAAGAGAAACATCTGAACTTCCTGACAGCATTGGTCAAATCAGTTTGAGACACACAAATCACCTATTCTTAAGAAGATCCTACAGATTAAGAAGCTAACCAAGTTTTGCAATATCTCCAAGATGATGAAAGCAGGTTTTAGAAAGTGAAAAAGTAACAACTCAAAGTTAAAGCCATGGCATACACAATGCCTACATTTTGAACAGATTCAGCTAAACTGAAATTCAGAGGTGTTCATCATTCAAAAAGTTAAAAAAATCATAAATGCTTTGCTTCTAATATTAAATTGAATTAAATCATGCATTTCAGACTTCTTTCTCAAGTTAGCTAGCATTCAGAGTGAAATCCACGGGTTTCTAATTTTTTGTATCTATTAATCTATAAACAGAATTCATCTCTTCTTCATATTTTATATAGTGTAAAATTTCTTACTGATTTAATTTTGTGTACAGCATTGTTAAAGGAAATGCAATCAAAATAATGTAAATAATTTAGGAAATGAATGGATGCAACACATAACCTGATCCTTTTCTTTCCTTTTTCTGACATCACAAGCTGCTTTCTTCAGTTGTTTCCTGTTTTCCAAGAAAATTTCTCTGCCTTTCATTTCAAATTTCAGGTGCAACCTGGCATTCCAAACAGAGGGATAAACAAATAAACCAAAATAAATTTATCAAAATAAAAATATGACACAGGGATAACCTCCATCCTACCAGCAGACTTCCTATGAGTACACACCAGTATACAATATTCTAAAGAAAGTAACAATGTACTTTCATGTAAGGGCTGCTACATATCACAACAATTTTTTTCAAATGTATATTTTCCAACAATTTGAGTGATATGTTGTGTAAGCACCAAACACAATCACAGCAAGGTTTATAATGCATTAATGTTCGATCACTCAACACATTCAGAAAATATGCTGACACATGCAGTGTCAACTGCATGGTTGGAGCAGGATGTGCAGCATGTATAATGGAGTGAGAAGTGCATGTAGCAGCAAATCTGAAAAAAGCCATCAACAGGGTAAACTTACACATGCATCCATGTGGATCGTTTTTTTTCAATCAGTAGTTCCTAAGAGTATAAATGGGAACTGCAGTGAAGTGGAGTCTTTCATATGAACAAAGTGTAGTAAAAAGCGATTTTAACTTGCCCATCTGCAATGATGGCAAAATAATGTAGGCAAGTGGAAGAAAATTTTAACTTTGATTTATTCATTGTCAGTTTTGCCTTCGGCAATGCTAGTAATTAATTAAATGATTTGGTAAGGCACCTACTTTATTTTCCTTACCATTCAGCTTAGGAGGCAGTTTGCAACCATTATAATTATATGAAGGTAACTGAAGCACATTTGTTTTGATAAACAGAATAATATAATTATTGATTAGCAGCAAGGATTATGGAAATATGATAACTGTATATACATTGAAATAAAAGACAGTAGACAAGACAGACAAACATATGACACAGAATAGGATGGCTGTTTACTAGATATTTAGAGTTCTAATTTATCTTGGCACAGATAAACAGTTTTACAATACCAAGTCTTTAAGGATGATATTGTTCAAATGGAGGATTCTTGTTGCATTGGAGTGCACTCTTTTTATTTGTGGCATGGTCTTGTGTTCGTGGTGTGCTGTTAGTTAGGCTTTTTGCTGCATCTTTTGCAGCTTCATAGGGAAAAACATTACTGTTTCTGGTGCAGAAATAAAGCTTAAGTTCCCTTCTTGAAGTAATGGCTGCTTCCCAGTCTTCTAACACTGGGCTCAGTTACTAGCACAGGGCTGGGCTTGACAGAATGAATCAAAGTTTTCAGATTCACAGAGAGAAATTGTCAGGTTTCAGCTCCTAAAAGATGAAAAAGTTCATCAGCTTTAAAGTTTCAGAGAGTGCAAACAGAATTTCCCCAAGAGAGATGAGTGCAGCTAGTTTTTCAGGAAAGGTGTATTTTGTAGATAAAGGTCCCATCTAGTTACAGAAGAACTGTTTGCTCGTAGGTGCATTATTTTGTTGATCAATGTTGTCACACATTGAATTATAGCTCTTTGTTCAAACTTGGGTGTTCATTTGGTGCCTTCTAGTCTGAAGGGGCTTCTGCAAAGATTTCAGTTCAATTCTTGATTTACACCTTAGTTATCAGATGAAGGACAAGATAAAATGAATGCTACAAGAACAAATACAAAATAGATTTTTTACACTGTATTTTAAAAATGATGTCTTCAAGGTGGTGGCCATCATTATCGATATACTTTTCGAGATGATTTCTGAATGTTCGCATGACTCGTTTGGCCACTTCTAGGGAAATAGCAGAAATTTTGTGGCAGATAGCGTCCTTGAGGGCTTCAAAGTTTTGAGGTCGGTGTGTGTATATCTTCAACTTGAGATTGCCCTACAAGAAGAAATTGCACGGAGTGAGATCAGGCAAACATGATGGCCACCTGACATTGCCGCACAGAGAGATCAGCTTCCCTGGAAACATCTCCCGCAAAACTTGCATGGATCTCCACGCCGAATGAGCTGTTACTCCATCCTGTTGAAACCAGGCATCCACCACATCCATTTCTTCCAGTTGGGGCCGCAAAAAGTTCTCTAGCATTTCAATGTAATGTTCTGAAGTGACGGTGACTGTTGTACCCCCCCTCCTCAAAAAAGTAAGGGCCTACAATGGCAAATTCTGCAACTTTAACATGCTCACTGTGCACTCCACTCCAACCCACTCGGCTGCCTCTGCCTCGCGCAATGAACTTGAGAAATGTGGTACTTCATTTTGGCTCACCCTGTTATAAATTGTGAAGACCCAGAGGCACACGGCTCCCTATACACCCAACACAACACTCACAGGCACAAGTCTCTGTACACAGACGTTTATTATTTATGTGGGGAAGCACTTTCCCATATAACCCACAGGAATGCACAGTACAATTAAGCACCAAAGGCACATTACAGCACAGCACTTTTTTTCCTCTTCTTCTTCCTCCTCCTCCTCCTCCTCATCTCCCTCTCTTCTTCACCTCTACTCCTCCAAAGGCAAGCTTCGTCCACCTCATCCCAACTTTTGCCCCCAAATGAGGTGAGGCTGCTCCTTATATTCAAGATCCCATGAGTACTTCTGGTGTCCCATCGTCATGACCCAGATACTTCCAGGTAAGGTGGGAGCCCCGTACACACCCCCTAGAGGTTCCCACGGAACCCAATAGGGCTGTGGTGAACTCCAACACCCTGTGTGCCCTGCAGGAATCCATGGAGCCATGGCAACCAAGGGGGCCTGATGACTAATGGTTCAGGGGAGGCAGTGCCCTTCATAAGCTACCTCCTCCTGTCCTTCCATTAGGGAGAATCATAAAGTAAAGGCAAATTATCCTTCAGTAAGCTGTTTGGGTACCCATTTTTGCAGTATCCCCAAGTCATCATGCAGTATAGCTGATATCCAACTGTGCAGTAACAGTGCACAATGTAATCCATTAAGTCTTTCCTGATGAAAGCATTCGCCATGTCAGCGTGAGCTTGTGTGGGTAATGTTGATGGTCAACCTGATTGAACTTCATCAGTTCACTTGTTTTTTTTTTTTTGTTTTTTTTTTTATTTATACCTTTCTACACATTCATAAACTTTTCTTTCAGCCATGCTGTTTTCACTTCTGTACTAAGCCAAAATCTTTTGGTAAACATCAGTAGGTTCCACTCCCACTGTCCAAAGAAATCTCGCTACAGCATGTTGCTTATCAATGGTGCAATCCTGCCGTGTAGCATCCATGTTCATTTGACCTTGGCTTCAACCAAACTAATGGCAGAGCACTGTGCTGTGCATGTTTGAACTACCCATAAGTAACTGCATCATATTGTATTGCATCTGCTTCTATCCTTTGCGGTTACCATATAATTTTTAAATTGCCTTTACTATTAGATTTACCATCATAAAATACGAATATTCAGTTTATGGAAAATATATATATATATATATATATATATATATATATATATATATATATATATATATATATATATATATATATAGTGATATACCAGCCCGACCACAGACAGACCTACACCGAATGTCCCAAATATACACATCATGTGAATTTCCCCTTGGGATTAATAAAGTATCTATCTATCTATCTATCTATCTATCTATCTATCTATCTATCTATCTATCTATCTATCTATCTATCTATCTATCTATCTATCTATCTATCTATCTATCTATCTATCATTTATTGTGTTTCCTTTACACAACACAATCACCACAATGCACAAATCAGCAGTGCTAAAGAAGCTTTCAGTCCCCTTTCGCTTTCTCTTTCTTCTTTGGCTAACTCTAATCCTCACTCATTGCTCCATCTTCCCCCTCCCAACTCTGCTCTCGAGTGGAATGCAGCAGCCTGTTTTATACTGCACCCAGAAGTGCTGCAGGTGCTTCTCGATTAACATCCGGCAGCACTTCCAGGTGTGGCGGAAGTGCTGCATACAAGTTCAGCTCCTCTTCTGGTAGCACTTCCTGTTGTAGAGCTGTTCAGACACCCCCTGGCGGTGGCCACGTCCCCCCACAGGGTTGAGTGTCCTGGCTCCGTGACCCCCATGCAACCCAGGAAGGCTGCCATCTTCTGTTCCGGGGAAAATACTGCTCCTCTCCCAGTCCTTCCCTTCTCCCGGCGTCCTGGTAGGGCACACTGCCCCTCCTCCAGCTGAAGCCCATGGGGCAAAACAGCCTGTCCCATGAAGGTGCCAGCATACTGCAGTCCACGGTCACTTTCTGAAAAAGAACAGAAAAAAGGTGTGGAGACACTGTGCCAACGCCTTCCTCCAGGTGCCTTCTACAATGCCATACGGACAGCGTCTTCATGTGTGCCCAATGCCCTGGCACTCATAACACCGGCGTGCTCTTTGTGTCCTTGCCCTAGGGACATGAAAACAAGCGGGGTATCGCCACTCCTCCTCTTTCCCAACCAGGTTTGGGGCTTCTCTCCATCCCTGTGGACATCACTCTTCTAACGTACGTGAGCTCTCTGCTTCATGTTTTATCCTGTTGGGAGACCCTCCCTTCTTTCTCCGGGGCCTCCCTTTCTTTTGGGGTGCTTAAACAGCTTGGATTCCCTTATGGGACTAAGAGGGCCCACATGCTGTTTGCACTCCTCTTGACCGGGATGAGACCGCTGCGGCTTTTTGGGGCAGGGTGCTGGGTATACCGACACATGCCATTTCTGCCCCTACAGCATGATTGGTACTCATTCCCCGGTCTACTGTAGGACACCCTGCTACTTGAGTCCAGTCACCAGCATCTCGGCTCAATTCGCTAGGGCTTCCTCTTTGATTTCATCACTCTGGCTGGAGAATCCCACAGCGTGCTTCCCCCACCACTCCTTTACGGCCATAAGGGGCGCCTCCGCTTTCTTCTCCAGCCCTTCGATTACCTCCTAACATTCGTAGAGGCCTGCAAAAAGGACTGTACAGGCTGAAGGGCTTCCTCCAGCTCATGTGCAGCCACATGCAAAGTATTAAAGTTAGCCGGCGGTGGATTTGCGTACCGCTCGTACTCACCTGCCACCTGCGAGCCATAGGGGCTCCTCATGCTTGGGATGGATGTTCATCGGCCCTGTCTTCAACCAATCATCGTGGGGCACTCGATGTACCTTGTCCAATTCCTCGCCAGCTTCAGGGAGGGCTTTCTGATCCTCCACCGCTCCCTCCGGTTTTGAATAGAGTCCGATTGGGAGTCATTTTATCAGGCATTCCTCACCCTGTTGTTCTCCAATCAGCGGCAAACCCTCCTCTTTTTCCAATGTCGCTCCGCTGTCTCCCCACAGGTCAGCGTGTTTCGGCCACAGATGCGGATCCGGGCAGTCCCCAGCCAAAAAACAAGACCAGGGGACAATACAATAATCCCCATCGGGCTGACTGCTCTCACACGCGAGACTTACCTCCCAGACCACATCTTCCGGGGTGTACTTCCTCTGGATGGCCTCTTCAGCTCCTGCGCTGACCCGGGCCTCCGAGATGACGACGTGGGTTTGGTAGGTCGCTGCCCTCAGGGCATGCCTATTCTTTTTCCTCCCCATCAGCAGGAACGGTGCCTCCGTGGACCTCCAGGGGCACATAGGGCGAGCAGCTGGTTGCACTGTGCACATGTGTCGCGGTGTGCGTGTGCCTCTGACTGCTGCGCCGGGCGGCTCACAAAATTATTTTTAATGGGGTCCCCTACCTTTTAACAGGCAGGCAGTCCCATCTGAGATGCCATTGTAATATACCAGCCCGACCACAGATAGACCGACATCGAATGTCCCGAATATACACACGATTTATTGTGTTTCCTTTACACAACACAGTCACCACAATGCACAAATCAGCAGTGCTAAAGAAGCTCTCAGTCCCCTTTTTCTTTCTCTTTTCTTCTTCGGCCGCCTCTACTCCTCACTCATAGCTCCATCTTCCCCTCCCGACCTCCTTTATACTGCACCCTTAAGTGCTCCAGGTGCTTCTCGATTAACATTCAGCAGCACTTTCGGGTGTGGCGGAAGTGCTGCATACAAGTTCAGCTCCTCTTCTGGCAGCGCTTCCTGTTGTGGAGACACTGTGTGGACCGTGGCCTCCATGCAACCCAGGAAGGCTGCCTTCTTCTATTATACTGCCCCTCTCCCAGTCCTTCCTTTCTCCCAGCGTCCCGGTGGGGCAATGTCCCCAGACATCTGTCACAATATATATATTCTGTGTTTTATTTCTGTATTTTATTTTCATTCATATTAAAAATTAAAAGGTATTCTTTAATGGCTTTGTAGTATCCATGTGCCAGGTGTGAATAAAGCCTTTCTCAATAAAAAAAAAAACAATAAAAAATCCTGTAATCTTTTAGCCCAAGAAGGCTTTGACAGCTAATGTATCACTGAATGAAACGGCAGACTGACCGACAATATCCAGAGCATCATATGTACTTATTATATAAAGCTGGAGGATTTTACACAACAGCAACAATAACATATTTGGCACATATTCTGTGCAATAGCTTTTTTTTAGAGCTTTCCCCACCTGCATCCTTGCCTCTCAACTGTTCCCGCACTTAATTAAGATTTGTACTCACTAAATTGAGTCCTAATTAATGAGAACCACCATAATAATCCAATAATAATGCTTTCTGGCTTACATTTGTTGCCATTTTGTGGCCAAAGGTAGAAGAGCACTACATAATGCTTACTTCACACAGAGTAATGAAGCCCAGAGAACTAATGCCCTTAACATGATTCACAGTGATATTTTCATTTCATCTCACAGAATCCGTTTTATGGATTTCATAAAGACAAATGATTGATTACTCATAGACCCTGGGCACCTGCCTTAATGGCTAGTTCTTTTAAGTGCCCTATGCGAGTTCTGCCTTTCCTTAGGCTATTAGAAGCTGTTAGTTACATGCCAAATGCAAAACTGTTTTCACAGGATGTCTGTTTATTGTTTATTTCAAAACAGAAAATTAATCCACTTACAAAATAAAACAAAGACCTTAAGTATACTTTTGAAGAGGCTTACTTTAATTTGAAATACTCCACAGTATCATTCATTCATTTCTGAAGCTGTTTTAATTGGAAGCAAAGCAGGAACATACCTAGATGAAATGCCAGTCTAATATATAGGCCTACTACATTATGAACCTATCCATTGGATTTCTGAAACCGCTTATTCCATCACAGAGTTGCAGCTTTAAGCATGAAGCAGGAAATCACATTACCTTAGGGATATAACTCTCTATCCTTCTTCCTACAGACATTCACACTTGTAAAGTCAACAGATGCAAGGAAGGAACCAACTTTAGATGGGACACAGCGTTCTGCCAATATAAAAACCTAAAAATTAAGCATTTCCAAAGAGGAAATCTGATCAAAAGCTCAAAAATGTTTGTCTACTCATCCACTCTTCATCCTGCAGGCACTTCTCATTAATGGCTAGTTGAGGTTTACAATTATCCATTTGAACAAAACATTATTATTGTGAAGAGTCTAAATTATGTAACACATTTCTTATCTGTGGGATTATGGCTTTTAGAAATTAAGCTTACCTTCACTGCCCCTTTCAGTCAGTTTTTCACAGGGCGAGAAATATTATAATGTGCTTTAAATTAAAAGAATTATAAAGAATTATAAACTCATGTTCAGGAATTTTCATTTTTAAATAATCCTTCTATTGTTATTTTTTATGTGTTCTTTTTTATTTTATTTGTTATTCTTTTGTTTATTATTTATATTATAATGTTTTCCATAATTTAAACTGGCATATTGTGTTTATGATTTGAGAAATGACCAAGCTGTACTCTATATACACACATTCATTCATGTTTTTGACTGGACAATCAAGCTTCAAGCTTAATGGTATGGAACAGACTTTAAGAAGCAAAATCAGATGTTATCAATACAGAAATGCAGTTCAGAAAAAAAAATCTGGATGTCAGATCACCTGTAACTGCTGCTCCTTTAAATCAGCCCATATGACATATAGTATTCCTTAAAGGTGTCTTGCCTGAAAGGGCAAAATATTTGAAAATCATAGAACAGGTCTATGTACAACTGTAGGTTGTGAATCAATGTTTCCTCATATTCAACCATTGATAATTTTAATGTTTGACATATATGCTGTATTTTTTTCTTTGTTTTAAATGGCATGTGAAACTGATGCCCTGCTGTGAAGCAAAGGTAAAGTTTGAGGGTCAAACTTTATTAAAGAGGCCAGCTTTTAGGATTTTCCATGTTAAAAAAGTATTGATGTATTACAACAGCTAAAGCTTTCTTTCATGGTTGTCAGAAAAAAAACTTGGTGTTTGACCATATTTCTATCCTTTTTATCAGGACGTCGCATGCACGAGTAAAGGCTGAGTCTGCAGTAGCTGCATCGCAGAAGGCCCAAGAGGAAGCTCGTCTCGCCAGGATCACTGCCAAAGAATTCTCACCCTCTTTTCAACACCGAGGAAATGGTCAGTGCCAGTTGTCGTGTCCGCCCTGCTGAGCTGAGCTTCTTTGCTACATTAATTTTTTTGCTATGGTATTTGCTGTAGTCCATTTGGAGAGGTTATGAAATTGAAAACAATTCTAATTTTTACAAGATATTCAGCCTGCAACAGTTATTATCTTGCACATCACAGAGTGCCCACCATTTGTGGCTCATTAAACTCTGATGTATTTGCATTACAAACACCCTTTGAGTGTCAGTGTGTTGCCACTTCTACTTGTATCTTAATTCTATATTTTTTTAAAATGAGTTCTATTGTAATCTCCAAAAACTGGACCATAAACTAATCTTAATTATCACAGCTTCAACTTTTAGACACAAGCACTGCTTTAAATTCAAAGTTCCATTGAGTTAATTGAAATAGAGCAAACACTAATATATATATATATATATATACAGTTGTGCTCATAAGTTTTCATACCCTGGCAGAAGTTGAACGATGTGTACCACACTTTAAAGAAAAGATGACTGATCATGCAAAAAACATTTCATTAAGTTTTAATGGAATCCAAATTAAACTACGAGGGTAATCCCAAAAGTAAGGTCTCCAAAGCAGTGGGGACGTAGAGAAACTGTTCGTACGGCTATTGGCCACACTGTAGTGATTGGTGCTTCCTCCACTCCCAAACAAGCATGTGCGGCTTCGCTGGGATGCTCAATCTTGGCTTGGCAGCCCTTGAAAATGGAACTCCCGTTGAACGCTACCGCCAAGTGCGAAGTTCGTGCAGGAGACTGTCAACCTCCGACGAGACAGTCGCAAAGGTTGAGGAAAACATGCGTCAAGATTGGCGGTTGGAACTTCATCACCCACCCACTCTATAGTCCGGACTTGGCACCCAGTGACTACCACCTATTCCCTAAGTTGAAAGTACATTTATCCGGAAGGCAATTCTGCTCCAATGAAGAGGTGAAAGATTAGGTTCAACGCTTCCTGAAGGACATGGCGGCGAGCTGGTATGACATGGGCATTCTAAAACTACCACAGCGTCTACAAAAATGCATCGACCGAAATGGCAATTATGTAGAAAAATAAATAAGTCTTTAACCTTTAAAATGATGTAAACATTATAGAAAATAAACGGGTGTTTGTATTTCTAAAAAAATAGGAGACCTTACTTTTGGGATTGCCCTCGTATAAGGCATCACAGAACAGCACAACCATTAAACAAAGCATAGTAATAAGGAAAATAATGAGACGCTCCCTGTTCAAAAGTTTGCATATGATTAGTTCTTATTACTGTTTATTGCCCACTTTAGCATCAATGATGACACGCAGTCTTTTGTGATAGTTGTGGATGAGGCCTTAGATTTTCTCAGGTGGCAGAGCTGCCCATTCTTCTTGGCAAAGATCCTCCAGGTCCCATAAATTCTTGGGTTGCCTTTCATGAACTGCACATTTGAGATCTCCCCAAAGTTCCTCAATGAAATTGACGTCAGGAGACTGTAATGGCCACTCAAGCACCTTCACTTTTTTTAGCTGTAGCCCCAATAGGTCAACTTGTCCTTATGTTATGGATAATTGTCATGTTGGAAGATACAAGTGCGTCCCATGTGCAGCTTCCAGACTAATGAATGCAAGTTGTTCTCCAATATTTTCCAGTAACTTGCTGCATTTATCATGCCATCAATTTTCACTGAGTTACCTGAGCCACTGTAGCACACTCCCAGAACTTCAGAGATCCACCTCCATTCTTCATAGTAGGGATGGTGTACTTTTCTCATCATGGGCCTTGTTACATCCTTTCTAAAAATAGCGTTTATGTTTGTGACCATAAAGTTCAATTTTGGTCTCATCATTCCAAATGACTTTGTTCCAGAAGATTTGAGACTTCTCTAGATGCTGTTCAGCATTTTGTAAGTGGGTTGTTTTGGGGCATTGGCACAGTAAAGGCTTTTTTTCTTGCAACTGTACCATTAAACCCATTTTTGTTCAAGTACCTTCTTATTGTGTATCTTGAAACAACACCACCACTTGATTGCAGAGAATCCCATATTAGAGCTGAAGCAGCTTGTGGGTTTTCCTTTGCATCTCGGCAAATTATCCTGACAGTTGTGTCTGAAATTTCGATTGGTCTTCATGATCGTGGCCTGACAACAACAGATCCACTAACTTTCCACTTTTTTAGTCTGAACATTACTGATAGGCATTTTCAGGTCTCCGGATATCCTTTTATATTATTTAACATTCTACAAATCAACATCCTTTTATCACAGGTCCTTTGACAGTTGTTGCACTTTCCCCATGGCTTGGTATCCAGCAAAGTCAGTACAGCTATGCATGCATTTAAACTGGCTATTTATACATCAACACTGATCTAAGAGGTTACAGGTGTGGACACTCTCCCTTAATTACCCTTAATTTGAACCTGTGTGTGTTAGCTTGTGTGTGTATATTATCAGCCCCAACACTGAAGGGTATGTAAACTTTTGATCAGGCCCATTTGGGCAATTTCAGTAATCATTATGATTTAAAAAGGGCACACACAGTAAATTGCCTCGCCTGAGCACACTCCCTAATTAAAATGAAATCTTTCTGCATGATTACTTATTATTTTTTAAACAATGAACAATATTTCTCAAATTCTGCAAGTGTATGTAAACTTATGAGCACGACTATATATAAAGAGAGAGTAACACACACGTTCTGCTTCTTCCCAAATTCTTTCATTCTATTAAGTCCTTTTTTAAATGAAACATATGGCTGAAGGCATAGCTTCATGTCAACATAACTCTCAGTTCTGATTCCAATTTAAAGATATAAAGATAAAAGCATAAAGTGTATGTATACCATATTTTAACTTAATTATAATTAAATCAAAAATAGTCTTTGTATTAGACAGTTGCTTTTAACAGGGCAAATTTTAGAAATGTATTAAAATACAAAAGAAACAGAACCCAAGAAGGTTATGTGATATTTTCTCCTTTTTCAGTTGATTTACTGATTTATTAAAATGAAGGGCCCAGATAATTTTCACATTATTATAAATAATCATTCCAACGTGTAATAGTCAGTATGCATGCAACTTTCTTTGTATTTCAAGTCAAGTCAAGACTGTGTTTAGATTATTCTGATTTACTGTCTGCTTCTTTCTTGGTTTGTCTTCACTAACTCTTTTTCCGGATAAAACAAGCCCTTATTCCTGATAATATTTAACATTTCAGAATCCAGTATATTCCTGAGTGTTTATTGATGACTGTAGATTGCCGTTGTATCCATGAGGTACTTGGATGGGCCCTGTGTTGGCGAGGCACTCTGTCCAGCTCTGGTTTCTGCCTGTGCCCAGTGCTGCTTGTACAGGTTAAGAATATTAAATTTAAAAAAGAAGCTTCTGCACCTCCTATTTTCATATTATACTATTGGTATTAAGTGTAAGAGAAGCATTGCTTATGTCATTCTTCTTTTACAGCAACTTGCTGATATGGTCACAGTCTGTATATAAAAGGACTAGCGGTGAGGGTTGAAATCTAAGTAATCAACATAGACCTCAGTGTTAACGTTTGCAGTGTACCATGCAATAATTATACAGTATTTCTGGTATATACCATTTGGTATGGGGTTCATAAAAGCACTGTTAATGTTTGTGATGTGTCATGTATTGGAATGACAACTGTAATGCATTTTATTGCTAAAAATGTTTGTGATGCGCCACGTTTTGCATTGACAGAGACACAACAACAGGACGGACACACTTACAGTTATTCTTTTACTAAGGAGCTTGATGTACAGTATGTCCCGTTCTGTGAAAACCCTTTAATTTATTTTTTTTTTTTACTTTCAGTCAATCAACTATACAGTATGCAAAAGGCAAATGATCACTTCAAATGAAAAGTGCAGTCCTACACCTTGGGCAGAGAAAAAACTGCCCAGCTCCTCCAGCTGTGAATAAACATTTTGGGGTTTTGTTTTTGTAAATTATAGTGCAGCTTTCGTAACATTGCTGGCTTATATTGATATCAAACTTTAGGATTTGTGGTTAGCAGCATGATGTGCATAATACATTGTCTACTACAGCCTACATGATCTGAGTGACTATGGAAAGCCTCCTCCTATCTCTTTAGAGTGCTATGTTAACATCGGGAAAAGATATGGCTGTACAGTCTAATGTTGACGTTATACCAGTGAATTTAAAATTATGAAGAAAACGTAATTAAATGTATGAATTATTAAAAGCTACTCATCCAAATACCAACTCACCCAACCACCCCCCATCCCATATTGATACCTGGATATCACTTTTCAACGATCACTTTTGACTAAACAAAGAAAGTACTGAGCCATTTCTAATGTGATGTCTTTTGGCAGCTCTATATACAGTACATGTCTAAACCAAGCTTTCAAGGTAGAGAGAGTGTGAACTTAGATGTAATCTTCATAAGCACAGGACAGTTTTCCATGCACAATAAGTGATATAATTAGCAGTTAAGTGCAGTGCATCACTGTGCTTTCAGTAGAAAGGTGATACAGTATGTGCAACAAAATGCACAGTGCAGTGTCAGCCTAAGTTACAGCATTCTGGGATATGCTTAGTTGCTCTTCTGTACAAATTTTCAGTGCTGCTATGTATTTTTTATAGCAGGGTGACCAGAGATTGCATTTATAAAATATTGTGTGGAATCAAGCATGAAAATATGTGTACACGATAAACCAGAAAAATGCATACAACAAAAAAAATCCAAATTATAAAACTTGGCATATGCACATTTGTATGCAATTTACCCTTTATATATCACAACCATCTTGTAAATGTGAATACGTGAACAAGCCTCAAAGCACACCCGGTTGCCACTCTGAAACAAATATTTGAACCATGCTAATCAACCACATATAAATATATATATATATATATATATATATATACTGCTCAAAAAAATAAAGGAACACTTTTTATTCAGAGTATAGCATCAAGTCAATGAAACTTCTGGGATATTGATCTGGTCACTTAAGTAGTAGATGGGGTTTTTAATCAGTTTCAGCTGCTTTGGTGTTAATGAAATTAACAACAGGTGCACTAGAGGGGCAACAATGAGATGACCCCCAAAACATGAATGGTTTAACAGGTGGAGGCCACTGACATCTTTCCCTCCTCATTTTTTCTGACTGTTTTTTCACTAGTATTACATTTGTCTACAGTCAGTGTCACTACTGGTAGCATGAGGCAATACCTGGACCCTACAGAGGTTGCACAGGTAGTCCAACGTCTCCAGGATGGCACATCAATATGTGCCATTTCCAGAAGAATTGTTGTGTCTCCCAGCACAGTCTCAAGGGCATGGAGGAGATTCCAGGAGACAGGCAGTTACTCTGGGAGAGCTAGACAGGGCTGTAGAAGGTCCTTAACCCATCAGCAGGACCGGTATCTGCTCCTTTGGGCAAGGAGGAACAGGATGAGCACTGCCAGAGCCCATCAAAATGACCTCCAGCAGGCCACTGGTGTGAATGTCTCTGACCAAACAATCAGAAACAGACTTTATGAGGGTGACCCGAGGGCCTGATGTCCTCTAGTGGGCCCTGTGCTCACTGCCCAGCACTGTGGAGCTCGATTGGCATGTTCACCCTGAATACATGTGACAGACATGAAGGAATCTGGAGAAACCATGAAGAACATTATGCTGCCTGTAACAGCGATATCTTTTACAGACACAGAACACACATGAAATGTATGTATTCCAAATAATGATATATTATTTACCCTATACAACTCCAGGCACCTCACTGCCAGATAAAGAGACCTTAGCTCTGAGAATTTTGAGACAGACTCAGCTCGGACGATTGGGGAGATGGGATAGCAGGCTGCTTGCTGCTTGTGTTGATTGACACATTTGCAAAACCAAAGACGCTAATGGAAAGGTGCGAAGGAATTTAATGTGGCCCAGGATTACACGTTTTTTCGTAGGCTTCAGGGATTCTAGTGTTAAAACCAGAATTTTGAGCAGTCTGTCTTTCTAAAACCAGGCCCAGTTCAGCACTTGGTTCCAAGTAATTGCCTTTAGGAGCTTAAATTGGTTCATAAGCCAGTCATCATCATAAGTAAGTCACTAGTTCCTAAAAGCTTGTTCTCTGCGTATATAACAATTTGTATAGCTTTTAAGCAGTGTCAAACAAACCATGGTGTGTCAAACCATTAAGCTACAAATAGGCTGAAGGGTATGATATTTATAGCTTTCTGTATGCAGTGAAACCTGCCTGTTTTTGCTTAATGCAATTATTAACAGTAAGGGATTGCATTGGTTTCTAATCCTGAGGAGTGACAATAGGAAGCCAATAGAAACTGATGAAAAACCAAGATGTTCTTCAGTGCAAATACACAGTATTGGTCTTCTTACTGCAATAGAGTGTATATATTCATCACTTTTGAAGTTTAATATGTTTGTCACATCACCATACATTATAATAACGGCTTGGAGATATGAATTATTATACATGTGAATTGTCATTTACCTGGTTTTGCTACATTTCCCTACTTGTCATTGTTTCCCACTTTCTCTAATATGTTGCATACAGATGAATCAGAGTATATATATATCAGTGGCGGACCATGCATTTCACACCTAGGCCTTCAGCAGTGCTCCGTCTGAATCAACCCGCCCCTCAAAAACTAATTTATGGTTATAAAAACCATCTTAATATGCAGAAATACAGTATAAAGAGCCGTTGCATCACAGATAGATAACTCCTGTAGCCACAATAAATGCCTTTATTGAATACACAAACCAGGGGTGAATAAGTTCCTTTCTACTGCAGCTACAGCCCGCAACACACATAAAAAACAGCAATAATAACTCATAAACTTGCAATATTATTTAGGAAAATCGCAACATTTTACTCACCAAAAATTCGGATTATTTGTAAACAAAATCCATCCTCCTCTCTTTCCTCAAAAACAGTTCAATTACTCTGTCATACAGATTATCCGTGCACTTCAGTTCCATCACGAAGTCCCTTTCTATCGCAATCGAAGCTAATGCTGAAAGTCAAACCTGCCCTGTCGTATTTCTGGCATAAGTTTTAATTCGCTTTAGGGCTGAAAATGTCCGCTCGACAGAAGTAGTGGACACGGGAATGGTCACCGCCAAACATACCAATGTGTACAGCTGCCCCATGATGCTCTCATTCAGATTTTTCTATTACACCATCCGCACCATCCTATCCATTCAACGGGTCTGAATACGGTGACGTTGCCGTACGCCTGCTAGAGGGCCCTAGTGAAACCAACTCAAAATCTGATTGGTTGAAGCAACAATTTAATCGACATTTATTTTGTGTTAGAGGGCCTGCAGAATGGATTGTGAAGGCCTCCGGGCAGACTTCTTTGACTTTGACCTTGCCTGGCAACAAAGGATGACTGAAATGTGATTGGTTAAATGCTTTAATACGAAACTACAGGTCTGGAAGGAGCACAACCATCGGAAAAGCTATGAAAGGAAGCGGACAGACTATTTGGAATTATTTAATAAGTATTCATGGACAAAATATAATTAACATCAGTTTGTGATTCAGATATTTTTTTAGGCCAGCAGAGAAGGCCTTGCAGGCCCTGACGGCCCGCCACTGATATATATACTGTATATATATATATATATATATATATATATATATATATATATATATATATATTTGCAGCTGGAGATCCACAAAGGGAGAAAAAATGAATCACGTATCATAAAGTAGTTTTTATTCCTGAGCTTTCAACCCCTGCCAGGGGTCTTCATCAGAGGATAATGCTTAGACTTACAAGAATCAAAGGCAATATATAGCAAAACATTACGTGGAGGGGTTGCAAGCTCAGGAATAAAAACTACTTTATGATACGTGATTCATTTTTTCTCCCTTTGTGAATCTCCAGCTGCAAATATGCGAACCGTATCACAGACCTTCTCTTCCATATATATATATATATATATATATATATATATACTGTATATATATCTTGTCAGAAACTCCATACAGAGTCATAGCAAGGTTTGGGGCAGCCACCCGTATATTTGGTATCCTGACTGCAAAGTCACAAAATGTTATACAGCACTGATGTGCACAAAACTGAGTTCAAAACAGAACTGAGGGAATAAGGAAAAGGTGGAGGCTTTTAACAGTAGAATTACCAGAGCCTACGAAAAAACTCTTAGATCCGGCCCACCTTAAATCCGTTTGCACCTCTCCACCAACGTCTTTTGTCCTGTAAATGTGCCAATAAAGACAAGCGGCAAGCAGCCGGCTATTCCATACCCCCACCGACTTAGAACGTGCAAACTTCTCCCAGCTCATGCCTTGATTGATTATCTGGGAGTGAAGTGGAGTTTTAGAGTGGAAATAATAGATCATTATTTGGTACACACGCATTTCATGTGTGTTCCATTTCTACAATAATCTGTGTAAACACATTTTTAAAACAGAAACATTTTTCATATTTTAGTAGTAAATGACAAAATGTAGGCATAAACTATATAATGTTTGAAGCCTGAAGTCCAAAGATCAAATAAACACTTTCACAAAAGGTTCAAGGAAACGACAACAGCTTCCGTGGTGTAGCGGTAAGATTTGCTGACTTGTAATCAAGATTCCCCAGTTTGATCCCGACTCACTCCTATATTTGCCGTTTTCTATAGTGAGCTGCTCTTATTGTTAATATTATACAGTACACACATACACTTGGTTTGCATCTGTAACACACGGTGTACATTTATAGGACTTATAGGAATTATAGGAATTACCGTTTTTTTTTTACTTTTATTCTCTCTAAATCACAATCACGATACATACTAGCAGCGGTTTGGCAGATGCAGGCAGAAGCAGCCAAGACGGGGGTTGGTAGCGAGAAGTCTGCGGCGGCTGAAGTCTCTTCAGCTGAGCAAGCCTTGGGTGAGCTGGAGAGACTGAGAAGGAGCTGTGTTTGGCTGATGTGGCTCCAATGTCTGCTGCAGGTTTTTTAGTCTCATTTTAGCCTTGTTTTAAATACACAGATTTTTACTTTTTATGGATTTCTTGAGCACTGCATTTTAGTTGGACACTGTATAGTTTGAGTATTTTTTAATGAAAGCACTTGCACCTTTTTTGCACCATCCCCTGGCTCAGTTTGATTTGTCCCCATCAGACCAGCTCATCCAGTTACATTACCGATGGTGTTGGGTTGAGAGGCTCCCAGCTTAAGGTGGGAGTATGGAGCAGAACCTGCACCATCACACTTGTCAGAGGGGATGTCAAACTTGATGAATGAGGTTGCTGATCTCATCGCTGGAGGATGTTGGAATAGGTGACATGAAATCTCAGGGTATGTGAAATTAGACAACTATCTGATTACTTTCCAGCAATTTCACATTTCCAAAGAATCGTGAGCTCACCCTTTTTTTTTTTTTAACAACCAATGACGTGTTACCTGACAAAAGCTTTACAGATATGGCAAGTTCAGATGAAATCTGATTTAGATTTTTTTTTCATTTTGTTGAGATACATTAAGCATCAAACAGACAAGCCCTTCTTCTATTTACAACACTTGTTTAAGAGAATGGCGACATGCATGGTTGCAGCGGCTCACGGCTCTCCTTTTCAGTGCTCTATTTTGTTGTTTTTGTACTTTTTTCTTGCTTGTTTGTGCACAATCGGTTCGGCGAACATCCGCTGCACCTGTCAAAACCTTATAGACATCGGTGTCCAGTGCCAGACATCTGTTTC
This sequence comes from Erpetoichthys calabaricus, assembly GCF_900747795.2. Lineage (NCBI taxonomy): Eukaryota > Metazoa > Chordata > Cladistia > Polypteriformes > Polypteridae > Erpetoichthys > Erpetoichthys calabaricus. The sequence goes on from NC_041402.2 coordinate 120,464,314, forward strand.
GAGTGTTTTTCATCACACACACAACATCCCAGACAACATAGCGAGACCAGCGGGCTCTCCGTGGATTGTTGTTGAGTCTAGGAGACAGCGCAGACGGAGGAGGGAAAGGAAGCAGAAGCGGGGTCGCAGATCCGGCGTTATGCTAAGGCTAAACAAACAACCACACAAGCCATCTCTACCGAGCCTGTATCTCACCAATGCCAGATCCCTGGTGCATAAAATGGATGACTTGGAATTACAACTTGCTGGAAATCGCTATGTTCTTGACTGCTGTGTTTTGATTATCACTGAAACCTGGCTTCACCCGGGGATACCTGATGCTAGCATGCAGCTAGCAGGTCTCACTCTGCTCCGCTGGGACAGGACAAAGGAATCCGTTAAGAGCAGGGGAGGGGGGCTCTGTATTTACGTGCATGAGAACTGGTGCAACAACGGGACAATTATAGACAAACACTGTTCCCCTGACCTCGAGTACATGTCTGTAAGATGCCGGCCTTTTTTTCTACTGAGAGAGCTAACAGTAATGATTGTCATGGCTGTGTACATTCCATCCGACGCCAATGTAAACACGGCGCTCTCTCTCCTGCTGAACACCATTAACGAACAGCAGCGAGCCCACCCTGACGGTGCTCATATACTGTAATTGCAGGAGACTTTAACAAGGGCAACTTGAAGACTGTACTCCCGAAATTTTATCAACATGTTAAGTGTTCTACTAGAGGGGAGAGCACTCTGGACCATGTTTACTCCAACATCAAGCACGCGTACAGAGCTATACCCCTCCCCGAACTCAGACAGTCCGACCATTTATTTCACAAATTCAAGTGTATGTTTATGTGTTTACAAAGTACAATAAAATACTTATTTGCATATCTCCAACAGTGTAAGTGACAGTTGTAAAATAGAATCAACAGAAAACTGAAAGCCACACAAGATCATGCATTTGATACAATGTATAAACAAAAAACAAACTTGTTTTTGTCATTATCAGTGGTTGTTGGTTAACCTTATGAGATGTGGAAAGAAACTGTTCCTGAATCTAGTGGTACAAGTGTGAAAAGTTCTGTACCATTTGTCTGAATGCAGGATGGAGAAAAGTGGTAGAGCAGGATGGCTGAGCACTTTAATGATACAGCTTGTCGGCCTAAGGCTGCACGTGTCAGTTGTGTCATATGTTGTATATGCTGGACTGAAGGGAGATGTGTACCAGTGTTACTCTTAGCTGACTGCACCACGCTTTAGTGCTTTGTGGTCCTGAACTAAGCATTCTGTCATAGCAGAATGTTAAGCAGCCAGTGAGGATCTATTCTACTGTGCACATCTAACAAAGTAATGACACTGGTTAACCTTTCTTGACAATGGCAGAGATGTGCTGTGCCCATATTAGGTCATCAGTGATAGAGAATCCAAGACATTTAAAGCTGTTGACCCTCTGCTCAATAACCCCTCCAATGTACTTTAGATAGAAACATAGTCTGCCTCTGTAGTCTATGACCAGCGGCCTGACATTAAGGGTGGGATTGTTGTCTGAAACCATTGTGTCAGAAAGCAAATCTCTTCTTTGACCCTTATTTCTGGGACGTGTCTTAATGCAAGTGATCATCTTATACATTCATGTTTTTTTTCTTTTTTACTCCTATGCATATATCAAGATTTGATCTTCATTTAAATAGAATATGAAATTTTGACTTTGCAGCATTGTATTTAATGAAAAATAAACAGATGTTTACCAGTCTCTAAAATCAACTGGGAGAAAGTTTTTCTCATTCTTCCGTGCAGAATTCTTTCGCCCATGCTGTGTTTAAAGGATGTCCTGCAAGCACAACCCTCTTTAAATCTCCCCATATTGTCTCAATGAGATTTAGATCTAGCCTTTGACTTGGTCAATCCAGAATCGTCTACTTCTTTCTGTCCGGTCATTTCTTGGTGGATTTACAGGTATCTTTAGTTAATTGTTATGTTAAGGTCCACTTTCACTTGAACTTCAGTCTTCTGACATATGGTCTGACATTATCCTCAAGTACCCACTGGACTGGTATGAAAATTATTAAGTAGAAGGTTATAGTATTTTGCTGCACAGAATAACAAGAAACTCAGATTTCAGCTCATTGTCTGTGAAACCTTTCACAGTGAGCAATGTGAGATACAGAAAATGTTGGCAAAGAACCCTCACCAAGTTTATATGATTGTGAAATTTCACCATTCAAAGCAAATCCACATCAGTTTGAAAAACTGTGCATAGTCTGCAGAAGCATATTACACCCTTTCTTTATCCAAAAATGCACTTAGTTGTTTGTCCTGATACAAACAATACATCAGATTATGGAACAAGCCTAGTAACAAATAAGGTTTACTTCTATCTGTCCGGCCATGCGTTTCATGAAGCCAAGTAATATTTGAGCACCAACAGGATCAAGGTGACAGCAAACCCTGGATAGGAAGACAGTCAATAACAGTTCATATTCAGCCATACAAGTCTCATTTACAGCTCTCAATTAATGTGACCTACACATCTTTGGGATGTGGGATAAAGATCCATGCAAATATGAGGAGAACATTCTAACTCCAGTCTCTTGGACCTATGAGGCAACAGTGCTAACCTCTATGTCACCTTACTGCCAAGATTTAGAGTCCTTAGAATTAAACTCATCACTAAAAAGGTCTGGGGCCTCATGTATAAAATATGCTTATGCTTGGAAAAGTACAGGATTTATAAAATGCAAATCTGGCATGAGTCCTACGCAGACTTTTTTACAGTTGGCATTTCAGCGACTCCAGGAGGCAAGAAAACGAAGCGAACAGAAAATCTCATTTCATTCCAAATTTCAGTGACGTGTCATTCCGGTGTTCTTGAACTAATTAAATTATAGTCAACTGACATGTTCTCTCAATACAGCCATCTCCATGTTGGTAGTAATGCCTAATGCGTGTGCTTAACAGTAATTGCCTTAATGTGTAGCCTATCTATTTTGTGTATAAAAAGGGTGTGCTGTGTGTTGTATGATGTAACTGACAATGGCAGTATTAGCTCTTTTGGAGGATATCACCAGGCTACGCAAGGAGAGAGTTTTCAGGGATCACAATGATTTTTGGCTCTTGAGGATGACTGGCTTATAAGCCAATTGAGACTTCTTAGGAAACATCCTCTTGGAGCTGTGTGCTGAATTGGTGCCTACATTACAGAGACCATCACACAGAAATTACACAATTCCTGTTCCATTACAGTCTTTAACAACCAAATGGTATTTGGTAGTGGGCGCTTTTCATCCTGAATGAACAGTCAGGAATCTCACAGTTATCCCAAAGCCACGTCATGTCATCTGTATGGGATGGTATAATTTAAGTGCTACCCAGAGACATCCAATTTTCTTACGGTCAGGGTGAGCAAGCTGAGATCAAAAGGCAATTTGCAGTGATTGCTAATTTTCCTAATGTAATCAGTGGAATTGGCTGCACACATGCTGTGATAAAGGCACTATCAGAGAATGAATTTGCCGTAGTAAACAAAAAGTACTTCTATTCAATCAATATACAGATATGTGATGCTTAAATATGTCTGGCTAACATTGTTGTGAGGTGGCCCACTTTAATCCATGTTTCCTTTATTTTAAGAAATAGTAGAGTGGGAAGCAGACTTTAGGGTTCTGCTGTGTGTAATGGTTGGCTTCTTGGTAAGTAAGCCAAATTAATAGGGTTGTACATAAGTTTTGTACATAAAGACAACTTGTATAATCTTTCAGTTCATAGTGGGTACATCTCAAGAAAGGAGATGTATTGAAAGGTACTCTGTGCACACAATCAGTGATAGAAAAGACCATTGGTTAAAATGTAGACGACAGTTTCTGATCTCATTGAGATCTGCTGTACACTGCTCTTCAGCCCCTCAAAAGTTTGCCACATTGTGATGGCTTGTGCAGTATTGCGCTTCATAACACAGAGACATGTACTGCCATCTGAGGTATAGTAGGCCAGGATAAGGGCATAAATGACCCAGACCCTGTCCCTCAGGAGATCAGTGCCCTGGATAATTCAGAAACATTTGAATGTTGACGTTGAATGTAAAGAGACTTGTTTGTATTACAAAATTGACATTTATCTGCAAAATGATTTTATTTTTTTTTTAGTTTAATAAGAATGTTCTTAATATTTCGCATTTCTTTGCATATAGCCTGCCTCAGTTCATGCTGTGTACTGGTGGCTGTGGTGGCACTGCATGATGGCACATTGTTATTGCTCCCTACACTCAGCTGCTGTCACTTGCTCCCATCCTTGTTTTTTGACTCCAGCAGAAAGACCATCAAAACAAATGTTTTGGTGGTTCTTCATTCACTGAAGTTTAGTTTTCTGTGTTGTAAAGCTGTCACTCTTGAACATGGCCGAACTGATATGGCAATTAGGTCCAGAATATTCTAAAAAGCCATTTTTAGACCATATATGGCTACTGATGGGGTGATGATGGCTAAACGCCTGTGCATGAGTGTATCATTTTCCGTTGATTTGAAATAAATAAAGGAACCTGGCATGGCATGTGGCATATTTACAGTTTTATAAGCACTTTTTTCTTTGTGTATATGCTGTTTTTGCCTTTGGAGTGTAAGCAAAATCTTAGCATGGAATCTAAGCATGTTTTTAAACATGAGGCCCCAGGTGGAATAAGAAAAGATTATCAGGAATGTTTGCAGATGAAATTTATTTTGTGTATAATTTTTCCATATTTTTTCCTACAAAGTTATTTTTATTTATTTTTTCATCCATTTCATCACTTTGCAGACCCTGTATTTGTCCACCTGGAGTAGACTTGTTTGATGTGGACAGACAGGCAGACAGTCCTGCGGTGGGCTGGCACCCTGCCCTGAGGTTTGTTCCTGCCTTGTGCCCTGTGCTGGCTGGGATTGGCTCCAGCAGACCCCTGTGACCCTGTGTTAGGATATAGCAGATTGGACAATGACTGACTGACTGACTGACAGACAGACAGACAATGCTGGCATTATGTGCTTTTGAACTTTATATGAATACAAGAAATAAAAATAAAGCTATCAGTAACATTCAATTTTTCAAGGAAAGATATTATTATTGGTCACAAGGAACATGAGTCATTTTTTTTTGTCTAATCTCAAAAATCTCTCAGACAATTTAAATTAAAAAAAAATGAAAAAGAGGTAGATTTGGGTAGATACTTTTATCCACATGCTGTCTTCTGCCTGGATTCATGCATATGCGACTTTTCTTTAGTTAGTATTTGTAATCGTGTGATTCCATCTTCTGTGGTCAAACAGCAGTGAGAACTGGGTCTAAATGAAATGTTGGGACATCAACCAGGTCATCCCATTTAATGCATCACACAAAGTAAAACAATCACACGATAATGCTAAATAACAGAAATATAGGCTATAGCCTTTTCTTAATTCAGTAATGCTGCTCGGTTGAGTGGGTTTTGCCTTTGTCAAACTCCTTCCTTCAGTCTGACTTGAGTCAAAGTGTGATACCTCCTTCTGAGGATGCCCAGCTTTATAAGACCTTGCCCGGAAGGGGCAGAGTCAGTTGCCGTCACTGGACTTCTTCTTGGCGCTGTGGAGGTAGAAACAGGTAAAAATGTTACCAACAGCGCCTTCCTCATTCCAGAGTGGTATTAAATACCTCAGCTGAGCCAGGAAGGTGACCCTCCGACAAGCATGCATGGCAACTCATATACTGCAGCAGTGGAGGTAGAGTGTCACACTGATGGTGCTGGTGCCCAGAAACAAGGAGACTGGGGTTCAAGTCATATGTTTGCTTGTTCTTTCTGTTTCTCCCATGGTCTGGAAGCATGTTGGTTAGGTAGACTGGTGATGCTAAATTGTTGTGTGTGGGTGTGTGTTCACCCTGCAATGGGTTAGCATACTTCCCAGGGACTCTTCCTGCCTTGTGCCCAGTTCTTGCTGGGATAGGTTCTAACTTCCCTGTGATACTCCCCTGTAGAAGTGGGTTTAGAAAACTGATGGATGTTTCTGCAGCAAAGGAACAATGAATGCTAATCTGTGTAAACAAAAAAGGTTAAAGGACTCAGTAAAATCTATAACAACATAAATATGTCAATTCCATATTAGTATATCCTATCTTGTGTTTAAGGACACATTTTCTTGCGTTTTGCACTACCAATACAAAGCATTGACTACATACAGTATTTCAGTAGAGTAAATTCAGCGTACTGTTTATTAAAGAGAATTAGCGAAGGTCTAAAAAGGCTACTGATGACAAGACTAAAAGCCAAATTGTTCTTCTAATTTGCTATATAGTGCTTTCAATGAGCCCAGTTTGCCTGTTCTGTACATTAACCAGGTCATCATGACACCATTCTGCAAGCTCCCTCGGGTAGGCTGCTTTGCTCCATTGTTACGTCTTCCAGTGCTTCTAATCCCAAGATGATGTCATATCACTCTAAATGGGGGCATGTGAACTTCCTGTCCTGAGTTTCACAACCAGCATATCTATCCCTATTAAGAGCATCACCAAGATTTAACACAAATGTCTGAGTAAATGGGACTCTCTTGAGGAATGGCATTTAGAATGTGACTCTTAAAGTAAAATAGCACCAGTAACAGTCTAGTAGGGTTGATTATTCTATGGTGGCATAAGTGAAAGAGTTCTAAAAAAGAAACATTATAGAGATACAACACGATACATTTTATTTTTATAGAGCCCAAAATCACACAAGGAGTGCCGTAGTGGGCTTTAACAGGCCCTGCCTTTAACAGCCCCCTAGCCTTGACTCTCTAAGAAGACAAGGAAAAACTCCCAAAAAACCCTTGTAGGGAAAAAAATGGAAGAAATCTTTGGAAAGGCAGTTTAAAGAGAGACCTCTTTCCAGGTATGTTAGGCGTGCAGTGGGTGTCAAAAAAGTGGGTAAATACAATACAATACACAGAACAAAACACAAGTAATGCTCAATACAATAGTGCAATAGAAATATTACAAGTACAGAGCAGAGTTCAACAGTAGATGATATTACATAATACGATTTGGATTTGTTCAGAGTCCTGGAGACCTCGGCCATCAAGCTGCCTCCCCCTATTGGCCATTCCACAGCTGAGGCAGCCAATCCGATGAAAGGACCCCTCTGCCCAATAATGCCTGCGATCCTCCATCAAAGGTGACTTTACCTTAGGCAGACAAAACAACTTGGCAGTAGGGCAGTGGCACCAAATGCCACATTTGAGTACCAAGAAGAGAAACAGAATAGGTTAGGATTAGTAACAAATTATAACTATCATATTACTTATGTTTTAGTGCTAATGACTAACAACAGAGATGAGGTATGTACAGTTAACACTAGAATTCAGGAAGCCTACAAAAAAGCTCATAATCCCGGCCCACCTTAAATCCATTCGCACCTCTCCATTAGAGTCTTTTGTTTTGCAAATGTGTCGATCCACAGAAGCAGCAAGCAGCAAGCAGCCTGCTATCCCATTCCTCCCTGCCACCGCCGGAGCTCATCTCAGGCAAAAAGCTCTCCCAGCTCAAGCCAATGCTCCTTATCTGTGTGTGTAGTGCCTGAAGTTGTATTGAGTAAATAATATATCATCATTTGGAATACATACATTTCGTGTGTGTTCCGTGTCTACAATGATCTGTGTAAATTGTAGGACGAAGTGCGAGGCAGGAAGAACAAATAACTAAAAAAGAAACGTTTTTCATATTTTTGTAATAATTGACACAATGTAGACATGAAGTTTATAATGTGTGAAGACTGAAGTCCAAATATCAAATAAACATTTTCACAAAAGGTACAAGTATAGCAAAACAAGTGTGTTTTTATTTAAGAATATAACCATAGAAAAAGAAGTCAGTTTAGGGTACAACACTGACACAACAGCTTTGGTGGCACTCTAATAAGATATGACAGCTTTGGTGGCGCAACGGTAAGAACTGCTGACTGGTAATCAAAAGGTTGCCGGCTCGATTTTGAGTGTGTCCATTTTGAGTAGTGAGCTGCACTTATTTTTACTATTATACAATAAAAACATACATTTGATTTGAGTCTGTAACAGCCGGTATAAATTTATGGTACTTATAAAAGTTAGTTTTTTTTTTTTATTCAGGTTTATTCTCCTAGTCACGTTAACGCTCCCCCCAATCTGACATTGCTGTTTTCACATAAAGACATGCTATAATAGAGGTTAACTCAGATGAGGATAAGGGCTCTATATCAGAGAAAGAGAAAAGAAGCCCTCCCTGCAAGAAACGTCCACTCACACATAAGAACAACGCAGCTGCACCAGCCGTAAAGGCAAAAAATGGCACCGTTTGGATGCAGCAACAGGTCGGGCATCATCCTGCCAGTCAATGTGCCACACGCATGTCCGTCAAAGAAAAAGCAGGGCTTACAAAGCTCACCAAGGTGTCATGCAAAGTCCTGTTTGTGATCATGTTTTGTGATGGCCTTTATATGAAAAACATTTACATGTTACTTATATAAAAGCCAGATCGAATGTTATTTACCTATTTACCTTGATTTATTTACTTATCTTCCTATAGCGTAAAGTCACAAGTAGACTGCAGAGCTTCCTATGTTTGATCAACATGGGCATGTTGACAAAGTACATGTATAATGCCACGAAAAGAGCATGCTGACAGTTCAGTAGGCGAGCAATGGTACGAGAATGCAGTCAGAATTTTTTTGGGCACATACACCATCCAGATCTAAACACTAGCGTGGAGAGTCGCTCGCGTACTGAAGAGTCTATAGCTGCACGTGGAAGCTGCCATCGTACTTTTGCTGTTGCTGTACTTTGTGGCAAAAGCACCTGCCACAATACACACATACAAAATTCTCTCCTTCTGCCTGCAGTTGAGTGTTGCCCACTGTTTCCTGACTCTGACACCCATACATGAGGCTGTGGTCATTCTTTTAAATCTGGACCCAGGAACTGCTTTCAGTACCACACTCAAGTCGTCCGGAGCATTTCCGGGTCGTGAGGCTGCGTTCCTGTGGGTGTCTTAATTGGGTTCAGCTCTGAGGGACACTGTCACCTGCCGTGTGGGGGAATGAACTGCTCCTGGTATGCCCGTGTGCCCAGTGCATCCCATATGGCCTCCTGGCTGGGCAAGAGTCCAATCTCTATCATACATAAACACACATTTCAAGTCAAACACACTACTGAAAAACCCTATCTAAAACCCTTTTCATCTAATTGAGGGTTGTGGGCAGCTGGAACCTAACCCGATAACACAGGGTACAAAGTAGGAACTTGTCTTCTTTGCACAGTGCCCATTGCTACACACACACTAACAAAAGGATACAAACACAGGGAGAACATGCATGCTCCACATGAGCAAAGACTGGGCACAGAATTCAGATCCAGGATGCTGGGTTTAGGAGGCAGCAGTGCTGAACATTTTAAAACAGAAAGAAAACTCAAACACTAAGAAAAAAAACATGGCAAAATAATTCTGTTAACAAAAAACCACATAACAATGCAAGAGGACATGCAGAGCACACAGGCTCCACAGAGATGGCAAAAATGAGTAATGGGATTTTAATACTTTGAATTACTGTATCCATATAACCTCCTTTCTGAAATTTTGCAGATTTATTTATTTATCATTTTAATTCAGCATGCACTATATGTGCAAAAATGTCTTCAATTGTATTTTTTTTGGTATATCAATGGCAGCTGATATCACCATTAGTAAGGTGAACCAAAAACAGCTGCCATTTAATTGTGTTCTTTTATCAAAAAGACTAACAGCATTAGATGAATCTACTTTGTTTTTAGCAATTAGAACTTAACATTTTGTGCCACAGAGACATGTCCACTTATTTTGTAACTTTTGCTTCTTTTACTAATGCTCAGCAGTAATCAATATGCTTAATAATTATTTGACAATTCTAAACCCCTTTGGATGGCCAGTTTGACTGCAACCTGAAAGTGGTTTGGTCAGGGTTACAAGATGATCACAGCTTAACCAAAATTGTAAAATATATCAATGCCACATTTTTTAATGTTTATGTTGAAAGCATTGGTTAGTTTGTGTGAATAGTTTAAAATTGTGAGAGAAAAATAACATTTATATTCTTTCTCACCTCTGTATGTACAGTACAGACTGAAGGTATTGCATGTAAACCACTCAAACTATTCAAAAAAGGCAACCATGGTTAATGCCCATGTCTTCAACAGCAATATATCTTCAACAAGAATGACAGAATCATAGCACAGTCTTGAAGTAAAATATCACTTTATATTTTATATATAGCAAGGACTTCTAAGTTCTTTATAAAGCAAATGCATAAAACAGGGCACAGTGAGGAGCTCTGCTGCCTCACATATCCAGTTTTGGGTTGCCATCTTTCCCAAACAACAATAAGCAATGCCCTATGGTAACGAGGGAGGGATGTGAGTGGTGGAATGGGCGTTAAAGGATTTAGGTGTGAGTTTGTAAACAAACCTCACCCAACTCTATTTTGTATTTTCTAACAAGTATTGGCTGCCAAATATATGAACTATATTCACTGACAACACCAAAGTAAAACACAGCTCCTAAAATATTGTAACAATAGCTTCAGCAACAGCATGTACAGTTAGGTCCATAAATATTTGGACAGAGACGACTTTTTTCTAATTTTGGTTCTGTACATTACCACAATGAATTTTAAATGAAACAACTCAGATGCAGTTGAAGTGCAGACTTTCAGCTTTAATTCAGTGGGGTGAACAAAACGATTGCATAAAAATGGGAGGCAACTAAAGCATTTTTTTAACACAATCCCTTCATTTCAGGGGCTCAAAAGTAATTGGACAATTGACTCAAAGGCTATTTCATGGGCAGGTGTGGGCAAGTCCGTCGTTATGTCATTATCAATTAGCAGAAAAAAGGCCTGGAGTTGATTTGAGGTGTGGTGCTTGCATGTGGAAGATTTTGCTGTGAACAAACAACATGCGGTCATAGGAGCTCTCCATGCAGGTGAAAGAAGCCATCCTTAAGCTGCGAAAACAGAAAAAACCCATCTGAGAAATTGCTACAATATTACGAGTGGCAAAATGTACAGTTTGGTACATCCCGAGAAAGAAAGCAAGCACTGGTGAACTCAGCAACGCAAAAAGACCTGGACGTCCACGGAAGACAACAGTGGTTGATGATCGCAGAATCATTTCCATGGTGAAGAGAAACCCCTTCACAACAGCCAACCAAGTGAACAACACTCTCAAGGGGGTAGGTGTATCGATATCCAAGTCTACCATAAAGAGAAGACTGCATGAAAGTAAATACAGAGGGTGCACTGCAAGGTGCAAGCCACTCATAAGCCTCAAGAATAGAAAGGCTAGATTGGTCTTTGCTGAAGAACACCTAAAAAAGCCAGCACAGTTCTGGAAAAACATTCTTTGGACAGATGAAACCAAGATCAAACTCTACCAGAATGATGGCAAGAAAAAAGTATGGAGGAGGCATGGAACAGCTCATTATCCAAAGCATACCACACCATCTGTAAAACACGGTGGAGGCAGTGTGATGGCTTGGGCTTGCATGGCTGCCAGTGGCACTGGGACATTAGTGTTTATTGATGATGTGACACAGGACAGAAGCAGCCAAATGAATTCTGAGGTGTTCAGAGACATACTGACTGCTCAAATCCAGTTAAGTGCAGTCAAATTGATTGGGTGGCGTTTCATGATACAGATGGACAATGACCCAAAACATACAGCCAAAGCAACCCAGGAGTTTATAAAAGCAAAGAAGTGGAAAATTCTTGAATGGCCAAGTCAGTCACCTGATCTTAACCCAATTGAGCATGCATTTTACTTGTTGAAGACTAAACTTCAGACAGAAAGGCCCACAAACAAACAGCAACTGAAAGCCGCTGCAGTAAAGGCCTGGCAGAGCATTAAAAAGGAGGAAACCCAGCATCTGGTGATGTCCATGAGTTCAATACTTCAGACTGTCATTGCCAGCAAAGGGTTTTCAACCAAGTATTAGAAATGAACATTTTATTTCCAGTTATTTAATTTGTCCAATTACTTTTGAGCCCCTGAAATGAAGGGATTGTGTTAAAAAAATGCTTTAGTTGCCTCATATTTTTATGCAATCGTTTTGTTCACCCCACTGAATTAAAGCTGAAAGTCTGCACTTCAACTGCATCTGAGTTGTTTCATTTAAAATTCATTGTGGTAATGTACAGAACCAAAATTAGAAAAAAGTTGTCTCTGTCCAAATATTTATGGACCTAACTGTGCATTGCATAGTCTTGTTTCAGCAACAGCTGTCTTTATTGTTTCTTTCTCCATGTATATTTTAGGTTGCTTCTGGCAGCCTGAAGTATTTGCTTGTTATTTAAAACCATGGTTTGAAGTTCAGCACAAGACATGCAAAAATTCAACGTTACAAGAAGTTCACCCTTGATGAGTTCCACCTTATTCTTGTCCATTTTAGAGCCACCTTTCCACAAACCTTTTAGATGATTGTATGCTCAAGATGAAGGACAGCACAGACAGCATATTTGGGAGATCTACTTTCTGAAATACACCCATCCACTGTGCAGATGTACTTTGGGTTTTCCATTGATCATCTTTGCTGAGTCTCTCCAAAATGGTGGTAGCTGTTATACACTCATCATACAATTTATCCATGTCAAACTTAGGAAGTTGACCTTTCTAACATGCGCATGAGCTATCCTGGACAGTGATGGGCTGTATACAGTACAGCCAGTTGTCCTCTGATAGTAGTACAGTAGACCCCCGCGAAGTCAAGGTTCAGGGTTCCCTGACTCAATCGTTTGTAGATTTTTTCTTAGAACCTAACTATTAATTGTTAGCGGAAAGCGCAAATATCCTCCACAATTTTTTATGGCTTTTTTTGTGGCAATATTGTGCTGCAGAGAGAACAGGAAGCAACCGCTGAGGGAAAAGTGGTTTGGGATGGTGACAGTAGCCAATCCGAGAGCGTTATTCATTTCTCCTTGCTGCTGATTGACTGCTGCCATGTGACACGTCTCCAGGTGAGTGGGTTTACCACCGCTGAGGGAAATGTGGTTTGGGATGGTGAAAGTAGCCAATCCGATAGCGTTATTCATTTCTCCTTGCTGATGATTGACTGCTGCCTTGTGACGTGTCTCCAGGTGAGTGGGTTTACCACCGCGGTTTGGGATGGTGAAAGTAGCCAATCTGAGAGCGTTATTCATTTCTCCTTGCTGATGATTGACTGCTGCTTTGTGACGTGTCTCCAGCTGAGTGTCCTCATGTTTTCCAGTTTGTTACTGTTTTGTTATTCTTAAACGCACACAATGTCTTCGAATCGCCCTGCACTTTCTAAGGTTTCTGGAACTGAGCCTAAGTGCCAGAAGAAGTTTAAAACACTCCAGGAGAAGGTTGAACTACTGGATTTGCTCCGGGAACTAAAAAGTTATGCTGCAGTAGCATGCCACTATGGCATTAATGAAAGCACCGTATGCTACATAAAGAAGAACGAAGCAGCGATCTGGAGTACCATATCTGTAAGTTTCTGTGATAGTGCCAAAAAGGTAACGACTGTCAGGAATAAAAATATCGTCAGGATGGCATCTGCCTTGCCACTGTGGATCACCGACTGCAGGAAGAACATCCCCTTGGGCAGTAACATCCTCCGTGAGAAAGCACAGTAATTGTACCAGCAGTTCGCTACAGGAGACAATGTAGGAACTTCCTATCACAATGTTCCTGAAACCTATAAAGAAAAGACATTACGAAACACCACCAGAAGAAGACCCGTACAAAGATACGACTCCTCCTGAAGTGCCTGAAGAAGAGGCGCCACCCGAAGAGTTTTAAATCCTGTGCATCGTACTGCACAGCTACTTCATCATCATCATCAATATCATTTATCATTGGTGAGTACCATACATTTTACTGTATTTTAATTAAATGAAATTATTATGTATTTACTCTACTTATAACAAAGAAAACTACAACACATACCAAAGAAAATGCGCTTGCATGAATTACAGTACGTATAGCGGTAACATCGGTATTTTACATTCTAGCATCGCGGGAGACATAACAGTACAGTACTGTACAGTATACGGGTTTACCTTTACATTCTGTTTATAGGTAATTTATTAAGGTAATTTTTTAGGCAATGTATTAAGCTGAGTTTGCAACGAAATTAAAGTGCTTTGGGGGCATACTGTATTTACGGTTGAAACTATAAAAATAGGCATTTAAAAGGCATTTTTTAACCACATCCAAAAGTCTTGGTTTTTCACAATTCATGGGTGCTCTAGCAACGTAACCCCTGCAAATTTTTGGGGATGTACTGTATTGAGACATTCTGTACACTCGGCAGTATTGGCAACACATGTGGATAGATGTTTCATTTTCACCTTGGTTAGATACCTATAGAAACAATCAATCATTGCAGCTTATGTTACTGATCTCAAGTGTCTTTACATTTTCAAAAAGAGAATGTTGTTACAGAAAGGAATATAGACTTCAACTACATCTTTTTCATCGTCATGCACCTCGGCACCATCCACCATCAGCATTGGTGGTGTTTTAATGTGTCTTTGACATACTTTCACCAAGTCACAAAGTGGGACTGCAGTATAGCGGGGTCCACAGCTCATGTCAAAATGGACAGTTTTTAAAATAAATAATCGCCACACTCGTGGCTTAGCGAGGGGGCGTGGTGGTGTGTGGCCGAGCAGTTCCCGGGGAGTTTGTGATGTGGGCGGTTCTCACTTAAGTGCACAGGTGAGGAGTCGTCAGCATCCGTAATTGTTCCCGGGAGCTGCTGATTGCCACAGCTGATCCACGTCCCCGTGATATATAGAAACACGAAGCGGCTAGTAGGGGAAGATGGAAAAAAAAGAGAAAAGAAAGACGGAGGTTTTGCAGGGAAGAAGGCAAGAAGCAGTGAGGAGAAAGCCGGTGTGTGTGAGAGAGAGAGCGCGAGCGAGCGCAGGCTCGCAGGCAGCTGGACAGTTGAGCCATAGCAGGGTGTTTGGCCGACACCTAGGGCAGTCGATTGTGGTCGCTCCCGTTGAGCATTCTGTGAGGAGCAGGAATGACCAGAAGAAGGATGGCTCGCCGTGGAACACAGAAGGAGTTGGGAGGCTTGGGAGTTGGATTCCCCAGCATGAGCGTCCTGGCCATTGGGGGACTTGGTCTGGAGAGTGCGGAACCGAAGCCAGGGATCGGGAAGCCTCCAGATCAGAACAGAGAGAGAAGGTCAGCTGTAGGCAGGGCAACTTTCTTGTTGCGAAGCCCAATGGGAAAAGCAGGAGAGCCGGCAGGTAAAAAGAAGGCACCAGGCTTTGTTTTTAAAGAGACTGCTTCCAGTCGTTGTTTTAACCTCGTTTTAAAGGATTTATTTATTGTTTTTCTTTAACCTCCACCTTTTACTCGTTTTATGGGATTATTTATTTATGGATATTTGAGGCACTGCACTTTGTTTGGACACTGTTTGATTGTTTTGTTTTTAATAAAAGAATTTGGCATTTTTACACCATCCCCTTGCTTCATTGTTATGCCTCACTGCCAAGCTCATTGGTGACATTACTGATGGTGTCGGATTCAAGGGCTCCCGTAAGCAAGATGGGAGCGTGGAGCAGAACCACATCATCACAGGGACTTCAAAGCTGTCATAATCGGGAGATAGCTGGGTTAAGTGACAACCATCTGTTTGTCACATGGCACAGGATTTCTTGGAATTCCACTTCATAGAAGTCACAAAAATTCTTGAGACAATATCTCCTTTTTGTAGAAGAACTGAAGAAGCTGTAAACCTTCAGGATAATATTTTCAGCATCCACTGACAAGTTGTCAAGAAAATGCTTCACTGTGTTTTGAAGAATGTGTGCATGGCAGTTGCCTTGAAGTAGATCTTACTGTTGTTGTTTTTTTCAATTTTATGAACACCGAATTGTTAATACCATACTTAATATACGTATTGTCTGCACTGAATCCTGGGTTGTACTGACAGGCCCAGTTTCTCCAAAGAGCTCATAATGCAGGAAAATATTCCACTAGCCGATTCATCGGCATTTTCTAGAAAATCTACAATCTTATTGGAGACTCCTGTGTCTGATCTGAAAAGTTTACTTGCATCTTTCTATTATCCTTTTTAGAGGCACCTATTTGGAAAGAAAGGTAGAGGGGTACTGGAGAAGTCATCTTATTCCATACATCACTCACTGCCTTCAGAGCTATTACATCCTTCATAATAGTTTCTGCTTTGGCCCTTCCACTAGAAAACTTTCTTCTGAATTTTTAAGTCAGAGAAAGTTTGATGTGTATCTTCACACAACAATCTAGACTTTTATACAGTAGCTTAGATTGTACTTCACTGTGGGGTAAACACTTGCCATCTCAGCTGCTATCACATATATTAAGGATAATCATAAGTAGTAGACTACTATTTTATTGCATAACTTTATATTTTAAGAAATAAATTGTATGATGTTATTGGTATGGTTATTGTACGGTACCAATGATAGCCATGATTTTGGGAGTATGTAATTCTGCCTGTGTTGCTATTCTATATATTTATTATTAATCAAATTAAAATGTTCAACATATTAATATCAAATGTCTGCTTTGGGTGATGTGTGACGCACAAGGAATTGAGTAATACTCTAGATGCTCTGTCTCACATTAACAGCGTGTCTTTCTCCTGGCCATAAGGTTTGACATCACAAACATTGCAATGTGCAACAGAAAATGTTCTATGGCACCTTGTAAGCTTCTCCTATAATGGATTCAAGACATGGATGCTGGCATTCCCATTTGAGGCGATAAGGCTGTAAAAGTTTTAGTTTTATGGGAGGATTATGAGTCACATTAGAAGCAGAAGCCATTCTTTCCCACACTATCACTAACTAACTGCCCTGCGCAATTGATGTTGGCGTATCTGGCAACAAATGTGATGCAGGCATAGCAGAGGAAGAGAGAGATTATTTTGCGCCTTGATTTATTTATTTAGCTAATATACCTTTTCATGTTTTATTAAGAAAAAAATGATTGCAGTTTATAGTTTAATTTAATAAACTCAGAGTCATGTATAAAATTTGTAACAAATAGCATTTCATATAGGAATGTCAGTTTCAAATACAGAATGAGTCCAATAAACAAGGAAGGAGTGGTAAATCTAATCTTTAGTTCAGATTTCACAACCGATTGTCATCTTTGAGGAGCGTGAATATGCTACCTATCTTTGCATTGGGATTTCTTGTATACTTCCTGGTTTTCCTTCTATAGATAAGTGTATTAGATGAATAGATGATACCAATCTGGTCCAGTGTGTGTATGTACCTGTACAGGTAGAGGGCCCTGTGATGGACTATCCACCTCTGCAGGACTGTGCCCTGCCTTGTGCCTAATGCTGCTCTGAAAGACTCTGGCGCTAACACAACCCTGAACTGGATTAAGTTGGTATGAGAACATTATGTTTTACAGGTTAAAAGAGAATCACTCATTTTATTGAAATTTAATTAAAACGCCAAGTGGAGACAAAAAGGTTTACAGACTGGACTACAGCTACAGAAAATGCAAGGCATCTAGTTATTCTCAGAAACATCAAAGGCTTTCTGATGGTCAAAGGACTAAACACTCTATACCAGTAATTTCATTCAGTACTGTTACCAGTGGTCCACAAGAACTGTTTTAACTTTTGGAACATGTTGTCATGTGTTTCAGCTGCAAAGCTGCACTAGTGTGTGTGAGTATATGAATTCTCAACAAACATTAGCACTTTAACTGTAATTCCTACACAACACACACTTGTTAATCCCCCTCCATAATGTTTTAAAACTTTTGTAATTCGAAAAAAATATTTTACTTTTTTTAGATAATGCAAGGTGCCACATAGCATATGGTACATGTACAGTATATGCGAAATCAAAGATTCAAATCCTTCTTAGTCTCTAACCAGGGGAGACAGTATTGTGCTTTTTTGTTTGCTTCTGTTTATATTAACATAAACATTTGTGTTTAGTGGTTATAGAAATATAGGAGAACTGACACAAGTAGATTTTTAATTTCAAATCTATTTTATAAAACTGGAAATGTAAAAGTAAGTGATATGACATTACTTGAGATGCTAATGGTTGTGGAGATGAAACCCTTTTCAGATAACATGAAACCAGAAGGGCATGCCATACTGAGACAGGAATCTGCTGGTTTCTCTGTCAAGACAAAATAAACATACTGGAGACATCTGTAACAGTTTATACTCAAAATTACACTCAACCTCATCTACGGCAGTTAAACTGTTTGCTGCTCTGAAAGGCCATTATTTATTACTGTTCTAATAATGTTTCAGTCTTAATCCCTTACTGTATGATGCAAAGTTGCTGATAAAGGCTATATAATAAAACACTAAGGTCTGTGTCCACTCCCTCAGAGCAATCTTATTGGTCTTGTAGTTGTGTCTTTTCCAGGTTCCCAAAAATCAAGCAGCTACTGAGATGGCAAGGTAGAATCCAGTATGAGTCAAACGTGTAACAACGGAAACTCCACAGTCTAATAAAGTTTGTTTTAAAAATGCTTAGTAAAAAAATAATAAAGAACAAAATCAAAAATTCAGAAAGAAGTTATTACACATGCAGAACAAAAGGGAAAAAGGGAAAAAAGGTTTTAGTAACACTTTAGGTATAGCAAAAATGCATCTATTACTCATTTACTATTTTGTAACAAGACCGTAACAAGCACTTTTACGGTCTTCATAACACTTAAAATGCATCAGTTGCTTGCCTTCATTATTGATTTATACTCCCTCATCCATCCATCCATCCATCCATTTTCCAACCCGCTGAATCCGAACACAGGGTCACGGGGGTCTGCTGGAGCCAATCCCAGCCAACACAGGGCACAAGGCAGGAACCAATCCTGGGCAGGGTGCCAACCAACCGCAGGACACACACAAACACACCCACACACCAAGCACACACTAGGGCCAATTTAGAATCGCCAATCCACCTAACCTGTATGTCTTTGGACTGTGGGAGGAAACCAGAGTGCCCGGAGGAAACCCACGCAGACACGGGGAGAACATGCAAACTCCACGCAGGGAGGACCCGGGAAGCGAACCCGGGTCCCCAGGTCACCCAACTGCGAGGCAGCAGCGCTACCCACTGCGCCACCGTGCCGCCCATACTCCCTCATATATTCCATAATAAGTGTTTATCTTCCTGGATCACATTCAAATTGTCTGACCATGAATTGGAATGCTTTTCTTTCATCTTTCAGGTGCAACAGCACTTCTCTGAATCTGAAAAACATGCCATTGTTCACCTCAAATGTAGCCACTCTTAGTAATAGTCTATGAGTTTCTTTATGGTTTCAGTTTTTTCTTCAACACTTGTTGAATTTACTGCACAGCCTTTGATTTCTGGATCATCTTCAGGGGGAAAGCCCCCTTCATCATTTCTTTTTGACCATTCATGTTATGGCTTTAGCAGGAATTTTTGGGCTTTAGATGCATATCTTACTTTTGATGAAAGCTCCTATGATAGACCCTTTTGACGCTTGGTCAGCTGGATTTAATGCAGATATGATGTCCCTCCATTGCAAGGGCTGTAAGTGTGAGTGTTCTCTTATTACTATGACTTTGTTGCCGACAAATGTTTTCAATTGAATACTTTCATTTGCAATGTACCCTAATGCAGTGGTCCTATCAGTTCAAAAAGTAGATTCCTGCAGGCATATTTGTGGTTCAGTTTTAACTGCAACAATAGCTGCTGTTTATTCTAACCTTGGTATAGTGACAGATTTTAGTGGTGCTTATCTTGATTTCCATATTAAAATAGATAGATAGATAGATAGATAGATAGATAGATAGATAGATAGATAGATAGATAGATAGATAGATAGATAGATAGATAGATAGATAGATAGATAGATAGATAGATAGATAGATAGATAGATAGATAGATAGATAGATAGATAGATAGATACTTTATTAATCCCAATGGGAAATTCACATTCTCCAGCAGCAGCATAATGATACAATAAATAATATTAAATTAAAGAATGATAATAATGCAGGTGAAAAACAGACAATAACTTTGTATAATGTTAAATGTTAACATTTACACCCCCGGGTGGAATTGAAGAGTCGCATAGTTTGGGGGAGGAATGATCTCCTCAATCTGTCAGTGGAGCAGGACAGTGACAGCAGTCTGTTGCTGAAGCTGCTCTTCTGTCTGGAGATGATACTATTTAGTGGTTGCAGTGGATTCTCCATAATTGATAGGAGCCTGCTGAGTGCCCTTCGCTCTGCCACAGATGTTAAACTGTCCAGCTCCATGCAAACAATAGAGCCTGCCTTCCTCACCAGTTTGTCCAGGCGTGAGGCGTCTTTCCTCTTAATGCTGCCTCCCCAGCACACCACCGCGTAGAAGAGGGCGCTCGCCACAACTGTCTGATAGAACATCTGCAGCATCTTATTGCAGATGTTGAAGGACGCCAGCCTTCTAAGGAAGTATAGTCGGCTCTGTCCTTTCTTGCACAGAACATCAGTATTGGCAGTCCAGTCTAATTTATCATCCAGCTGCACTCCCAGATATTTATAGGTCTGCACCATCTGCACACAGTCACCTTTGATGATCACGGGGTCTATGAGAGGTCTGGGCCTCCTAAAATCCACCACCAACTCCTTGGTTTTGCTGGTGTTCAGTTGTAGGTGGTTTGAATCGCACCATTTAACAAAGGTTGGGGAGCATGCACTTGTACACTGCATTGCCTCAACCACCACAGGATGAAACAGCTCAGGATCCTGGTTGGCAACCCCCCAGGCAGACACGTGGTCCAGTCCCACCCTCTGGAAATTACCCTCTGTCTGCTGCAGCCAGGTGTTACGTGGATGTCCCCTTGGCCTGGTCCAGCCACTCATTTCCTCAAAAATGAGGATCCTGCGAGCTGGATCGCCATCTGGGAAACATGGCCGTAGTACTGTAACTCATGCTCCCTCACAATGCAAGTAATGTTCCTCATTTGGGGCTTCATGAGCAACCACTCATTTGACACAAAATCAAGCCAACGGTACCCAAGGATTCTGCAAAGACACACAGTACCAAAGGAGTCCAGTCTTCTTTTCAAGTTTACTGGATAGCGTCCATGTCTCGCAACCATATAGCAGGACAGGAAGCACCAGGACTCTAAAGACTTGGACCTTCGTCCAGTTGCATAGATATCAGGAGTGCCACACACCCCTTTCCAGCGACCTCATGACCCCTCCATGCTCTCCCAATTCATCTACTGACTTCATAGGAAGTGTCACCAGAGACATGAATGTCACTGCCGAGGTAAGTAAACCTGTCAACAAGGTCGACACTCTCTCCGCTAACAGACACACTACTGATGGCTGTGCACAAGAGGTCATTAAAGGCCTGGATCTTGGTTTTTATCCATGACACTCTCAAGTCCAGACATTCAGACTCCTTGCTCAGTCTCTCGAAAGCCCCGATCAGAGCCTACATTGACTCTGTGAAGATCACAGCACTGTTGACAAAGTCAAGATCAGTGAATCTTTCTTCTCCAACAGATGCCCTACAGCCGCTGGACCCCACAACCTTGCCCAGCACCCAGTCCATGCAAGCACTGAACAAAGTAGGAGCAAGAACACACCACTGACGAACCCCAGAATCAATTGGGAAAAATGCAGAGGTTCTGCCTCCACTCTGCACAGCACGGTATATGAACAAGCCAGTTTCCCTTTCGGTTTGTGCGCGTTGATGATTTCCACACGTGTTGCATTGTTCTCGGTCAGACGTGAACTGCTGAACTGCTGCAATGTAAGAGAGAGAAAGAGAGAGAGAGCAGGCAGGCTCGTGTGCTGATGAGAGAGAGAGAGAGAGAGCAGGCAGGCTCGCATGCTGGAGAGAGAGAGAGAGAGTGTGTGCAGCTGAGAGCGAGCCTATACATGCAGCTGAGCAGGGAGCCTGGGTGTTTGTCAGTTTTATTCAATGTTTTTACATTAGTTTACTATTACACTGTGCATTCTATGGTGTAATTAACTATATTTGTGCTTAAAAATATTTTAAAAAATATATTTACATACAGTTCGTACGGTCTGGAACGGATTAATTGTATTTACATACATCCTTCACCCCAGACTAAACATTTACCTGTGATGAGATGTGTTAAGAGCTTGCATTTTCAGAACATTAGAACATTATAACACAAGAACAGGCAATTCAATCCATTCAGCTTGCCAGTCCTATCTACTTAATTCTTCTAAAATAACTTCAAGTCTAGTTTTGTAAGTCCCTAAAGTCCTGCTGTCTACCACACTACTGGGTGGCCTATTCCATTTGTTTTTGCTTCTCTGTGTGAAGAAAAAGTTCCTAATGTTTGTCTGAAATTTACCTTTAACAAGTTTCCGACTGTGTCCCCATGTTCTTGATGAACTCATTTTAAAGCCTTGATCCACTGTACTAATTCCCTTCATAATTTTAAACACTTCAGTCATGTATCCTCTTTTTTTTTTTTTGCTTAAACTGAAACTGCTCAGATCTTTTAATCGTTCCTCATAACTCATCCCCTGTAGCCCTTGAACAAACGTAGTCACTCTTCTCTGGACTTTTTCCAGTGCTGCTATGTCCATTTTGTAGCCTGGAGACCAAAACTGTACACAGTACTCCAGATGAGGTCTAACCAGTGGCAGGTGATAGTGACGAGTACACTATGATCCCTAAATCTTTCTCATAAGGTGTACTTTCAATTTTCAGACCTTAATTTGTGTTTTCTAACATTTTTCCTTCCTTTGTGTAATACTTTACATTTGGTTACATTAAGTCTCATTTGACACAAATCTGCCCAATCCTGTATGCTTTTCAAGTCCCTCTGTAATATGCATGGTATAGTAATGTTTTAGGATGTCTGCTTCTTTGTGTGGCTCGGCATGCTTGCCAGTATGTAAACCTGTGTGACAGCTTCCATGTGCTGGCAAAGGAAAGTAAATGGCTGAGCTGATTAACACATCTATGTAGGCAGCTAACATAACCTGACATCTTTAGGTGAATCAGTAAGAACAATGATGTGCTTTGAGTTTTGGTCACTTTATTCCAAACCCATCTGTTTATCTAAAGATTAGTTCTGCAGACTGAGAATGCTGAATTCTAAATATTAGCACAAAGGCCATTTTTAATAAAATGTTACTAGATCTGTTTGAACAGTTAATAGCATGCTACTTGGAGTTTATTATACTGTTTCATGAATTTATTGCACTATGTCAACAGCTTTATGATGCGTGGAACATTTAAGGTGATTTGACAGTTCTGCTTTAGCTGATGCTGACTGTCTTCACCATGAATCATGTTGGAGTGCGGTTGCCTGAGCAGCTATCTGCTTTCCCAATGACAGCGTGTAATCCAGACACGTGTCCTGCATGTGTAAAAACACAATGTGACTAAATGCTCTGACAAGAGTAGTAACAGGGTTATGAAATTAAATTAAAAATACATGACAACAGAGCAGCATTTTAAATCAATGAACACTAACAACAAAACACATCTGATGAAGGGTCAAGAGCTGAAATGTTGTGTCTTACTATCAGACTTTTTATGAGTTCAGCATGAACATAACTTTTAAATAATTTTTCATTTTAACAAGATTGGAATATTGAAATTAAGAATTGTACTGTTTTAACTGATTTAGTGCAGTTAAACAGTGATTAGTTTATACCTATATTTTAGTAAAAACAGAAATCACAAATCAGCTATGCTGTTCTCATCTCTGAATACTGCATGCTGAATAATTGTAAATGCACAGCATGACTCAGGGAATAAAACAGAACAATAAACTACAACACAACACTTCATATTAACAAGATAAATACATTTTAACTTTCTTGTTGCCAAATTGCATTTTCTCAGAAAATTGTACAGAAATGTGTACATTTCTCTGCCGTGTACACACTGCCACTCTAACAGACTGCCTGCTACATTGTAAAATGATACAAAAATGAATAGAGGGATCAATATTTATTTTATGTATGTGTATATATATATATATATATATATATATATATATATATATATATATATATATATATATATATATATATATATATATATATATATATATATATATATATATATATACACACATAATTAACAAGAAAAGCAGAGACAAGATCTTCAACAATAAATGACCAAAGCATGAATTTAAGCACTATCTTGAACAGCCTTTCCACAATATTTTAGTCATACCAGCAGGTTGAGTAAATGCCTGGAGTTATTATAGTAATAGTACTTATAGTACTCATTTTGATTCTCTTGAAACAAAAAAAAAAAGATTATTTATTTTGCTTCTACAATAAATCATTCTGCTACTGCAGTCACAAAATTTCAAAAAATAAGCAGCTGAATCATTATTAGTAAAATTTTAAAAATAATCATAATAGTATTACTTAAATAGTTGCAATATAGGGTTGATTGGCAACTCTAAATTTACCAATATGAATGTATACCCAGTATATCCAGAAGCATAATTTGTATTTGGTAATTAAAACATTTAAAATAATACAAAAGAGGTTAAACTGACCCCAGGCTTGGCCATCCTTCTACTACAAATTTGTTACAGTCTTCAGCCATATGAGCAAAGGGAGCAGTAAAACATTTTACATTTGCTCTTTTCACAAAGAAAATTGCGATCAGGCACAAAGCTGTTCTTACCTGGGGCAAAATTTTTTTCTCAAGGACACCATTAAAAAACAGCCGTTAATAATGAAATAAAAATAATTTTAAAAATTGTCAGTGTTTTAAGGTTTAATTTTGTCAGCCTATAATACTATCCTAACCAAATGTGAAAAGTGCAAGCAGTGAAGTAATGAACAGTTATGCAAGACATGGTTTTCATTTTCAGTTGAGTATTTGTGTTAAGTGTGTACTGGAGGTCTGTAGTAATTTCTCACTGTACGTTTAGATATGCTCATTAATTATTCTCAATCCTGAAATGCCAGGCATATCTCATCTTATCTAATTTACTATGTTTAAAATTTCACATACGTTATCTAATGCAGGATAAAGAAAACTGTTCCAGGCATCAATGTTAACCCAACTTATACAGTTCATGGTCTTAGGTATGAAACCATGTGTGATAAAGTGAATGAACCACAGCACATGAATGCAAAAGAACACCTTGTGGCAACCTACAGATCAAGCTATTATTCAGAGTTTGCTCAAAAAGTCAAATCTTGACCCAAACCCACCTAAGAATTACAGATGTATATCTGAGCTGCCTTACCGGAGTGGTGGCTGTGAAGCTAGGTTCAGCGCCAGCAATTGGAAGGTTGTCAGTTTGAATCCCGTAAACACCAGAAGTGACTCTACTCTGTTTGGCCCTTGAGCAAGGCTCATAACCTGCAATTGCTTCGACCCTGGGTATGACGTTAATCTGCATCCAGCACTCCAAGTAGGTCCTCCAACTTGCAGGGAAAACTTGGGGGTTGGTGACAGGATTGGCACTCCAGCCACCATAAAAAAACTCATACTGTTTCAGTGTACTGCTGAGGATGTTCTGAGGTGGTTCGTCATGTGGTGTGTGCGGCAACGCGCTATCAGTGCATGCTCTTAACCTCTATTCAGTCAAATTTATGGAATCTAGGTGTCAGTTCTTTAATTTTTGATTCACACGTCAGGCTGATGACTAAGTCTTTTTTCTTTCACGTAAGAAACACTACTAAACTTGAACCAGTTGTGGCTAAGTCTGAGAAGGAAATGCTTATTGATGCTTTTATTCTTCTAGAGTAGTCTATCATAATGAACTTTTTACTTGTCTTACCAAGGCCTTGTTGCACCATTTACAAATGGTCGAAAATGCTGCTGCAATACTTTTAACCAGGTCCAACAGAAGTTCCAATATTACAACCATTATTTCACTGGCTTCCCATCACTTCAAGAGTTCATTTTAAAATCACATTTTTAATATATAGGGCCCTGCATGGTCAGACTCCTGAATATCTTATGGACCTTCTTCAACCACATTCTGCATACTGGTCCCTTAGGTCCTCTGGTCAAAAACTTCAGACTATCTGATGCACTAACTTAAAGACCTGAGGTGACTGAGCTGGTATGACTCTGGAATGTTCTTCGGTTGACTCAGTGATTTGCAGACTTTATAGACAATTTTAAGTGTTTTTTAAAAATAAATTGTATAAACAAGCCTTTGGCTAACAGGATGGGATACTGTTTGTTTCTATGTATATTTTTGTCTCATTGTTTTAGCATTTTATTTGGCTTTACTTTATATTTAGCTTATATTTTTTTTAATTTTATATATGTACAGTTTTTAACTTGCTTAAGTTCTCTGTGACTGTGCATCTGTAAAAAGCGATATATAAATAAACTTGTTTACTTACTCAAATGATAATGTAAAAAAGAAAAAGTAAAATCACATTATCTCCATATTGACTACTTTGTATGATTTGCATTCCTGAAAATTTTGTTAGCAGCCTATTAAAGAACTTTAATGCTCATTGGATCCAGCTTTGAAGCTCATTAATATAATACAGAAAAATTAAATAATGCCACTGAAAGTTATTGATTCTTGTCATCCATACAATATGTCTCAAGGTAAGAAAATACGTACATTTTTTACATTTTAGGTAAAAAAATTCTTTAATGAAGAATGGAATCAAGATTTTGTATAAGAACAGCATTGCCCATTTTAAAGCCTCCACAAGCCTCTTCATAACATTTGAATTAACCCCAACTTGCTTTCACCTGTAATTCTACATAAAATCGTATAAATTAACATTCCACAAGTACAGACACTTCAGCCAATGAGAAATTAAACTTCAAAAATAAGAACGTCTGTCCCGCTTGTGTTGTCTGCCTATCCAAGGCCCTTTCACACTCTTCCTTATCAATTTCAGCCTAACAATAGAAGAATAAATGAACACTGTAATTTCTAAAATGAAGCATACACTCTGTCCTTTAGAGCTAATACCAACAAAACTCAATCACTGTTTTTGTAGTACCCATTTTTAACAATCAATCAATCTCTAATAATTAGTACAGTTCCTAATGCACTCAAAGTGGAAATTTTCAGATCATTATAGAAAAAAAATCAAATCTAACCATGCTGAATAATTACATACCAATTGCAAATTTACATTTTCTCTATAAAGCAATTAAAGAAGTACTAGCCTCACCGCTTTAGTCTCTCTGTACAACTTACATAAAAAAGAAACTACAATAAGATCTGATTAAAGAAACACTGTAGTTATTTTGTTTCTGGGTTTAACTGCATGACATGATTATGCTACTCTTCTTAATAAGCACTACTTGATTCAGATATGTATGCATTTTTATGAAAAAATAGCATTAAAGGCATGGTTCTTGTTTGAAGGATCAATTAAATTCTGATTATACAAGGACAGTGCCCTAAGACTTAAATAACAAGACACAGTGATGTCACTTTTGCCATATTTTCAGATGACACAAGATGCTTACATGCAGTG
The DNA here is from genome assembly GCF_900747795.2 of Erpetoichthys calabaricus. Taxonomy (NCBI): domain Eukaryota; kingdom Metazoa; phylum Chordata; class Cladistia; order Polypteriformes; family Polypteridae; genus Erpetoichthys; species Erpetoichthys calabaricus. The sequence continues at coordinate 120,491,725 of NC_041402.2, forward strand.
GCATACAATAAATGTCAAGTCTGACAGTGTAACATTGTCAAACTTATTCACCAAAAGTGTGGGAAGAGACATCTACAATGATGCCTGCATTTCGCATATCTTCGCCTTAAACAAGTTAATTTTTTTGCTGTTCATGAGAATTACCCAAACACAATTTTAGTTAAGCTTTGATTGTTATTGGAAATAACCAACAGGATTTAGGTTCACCCTGCCCGGGATTGTTTCCTGCCTTGTGCCCTGTGTTGGCTGGGATTGGCTCCAGCAGACCCCCGTGACCCTGTGTTCGGATTCAGCGGGTTGGAAAATGGATGGATGGACGGATTTAGGTTTGGATAATAACACACAATTTTCAGTTGACCAACATGCCCACCTATACAGTAATGCCCATAATGACAGGTCACACTGAAGGAAACAATCAAGCAACATTCAGTATTTATGGTGATTGAATAGCCTAGGGAGATTTTGATTTAGAAAAAACTACATAAACACATAGGTGTCAGCTGGGCACAATCTACATATTACAGAACGGTGTTCACAGCACAATATAATGAAAAAGCTTGACTGGCAAAGCTTGACAGGCCTAGCAGTTATTAACCACAAAATCAGTCTGTCATAGGAGCTGCAAGAATATATTCAGTGGACTCCTTTCCTCATATACTGTATTATTGCATTAAGTGTAATTATTCTCCAACTTTATCTATTCTGGTGTGTTTTTTTATTTTTATGTTTTTAACATTACACGTCATTTGAATGCCTTTCATAGAAATGTGTGTCAATAGCATCCTATTATTATTATTATTATTATTAATCCTCTCTCTTCTATTTAAAAGTTAACATCTGTTCGTAAACTGTACATGCTGTCTGTGTGTGACACTACTAAGCACAAAAGTCATACGTTTAGTAATAAGTAAGAGATTGGGTGCGTATGTACAGGAATCCACTGCCTTCATTCAAAAATAAACACCTTAAAACACTTGGACAGTAGAGAAAATTCATACTTAGCTATTTAGTTTAACCTTTAATACTGGTTTAACAAACAGCACATTATCAGCAGAAATAGCAGAATCTCTGGTCCTTCAACATAAACAGGAATATGAGTGAGTTTCTTCTCAGATGTGTGTAAGTAACTTAGTTTGGGGGACGCTACAAAGCTTGATGAATTCCAACAAGACAATACTCAAATGATAGATCACTGTGACAAACAGACAGAATGCAGCAGGATGTGCTAGTAGCTTTGTTTAATGTTATTCAAATGTTCTTCACATAATTATTTTCTCTGCAAATAGCAACATAAGAAGATTGTAACTAAACATCTGTTATACAAAAAAATATCATTCTCATATAGTACTGTGGAAACCAGGGGCGCGCCTACTGCCCTGACCTGACACAAATGGGCAGAGACACCAGTTCAGTCCAACACAAATCCTTTTATTCAGGGAAAGGCCCCAACCCATACCAACAGTCACAAGCAGAGTAAAACTCCATCCCTTTCCTCCAGAGCCTTGTAGTCCCCTTCCTTCTCTACACCTCATAGGCAAGCTTTTTCCACCTCCTCCCGATTCAGGCTCTCTTCTGTGATGTAGCCGGCTTCTTTTAAGCCGCACCTGGAAGAACTCCAGGTGGCTCATTAGGGAGACCTGGAATTACTCCAGGGTGTGGCAGTGTGGCAAAGTAGGACTATGTAGCTCCCGCACCTCCTCCTGGCGGCATCCCTGGAACCAACAAGGCTGAGCCAACCAATACCAAGTGCCATATAGCCCTGTTGGACTCCAAGGGGCCGTTACACCCCAGCGGGACAGCCAAACAGTAGTTTGGGGGAGATAACTCCCTTCGTAAGTCATCTCCCCTGTCCTTCCATTACGGAGGCAACCCGGTTGGGTAATGGCACCAGCCACCATCTATCACAGTAAAATTTACAGTAAATGTTTGTCTGAATTCCTGAATAGAGCTTACAATAAGTAAAATGCTTTCTTAGTACAGTATAAGAAAAATACTTTTATATATGGATATATAAATAAATATATAAATAGGTTTACTTAAAAATAGCACATATTGTATACTGTACATGCATGGCCATTTAATGCATTAAACACAGTGGCAGACTGATTATTTATTATGGGGCACTACAGTTACTACTGTAGCTACAGTCCAGCATAGTTATTAAATAATTTTGTTGTATAGCATCTTAAACAATGTGTGAACAGAAGATTAGAAAAGATAATATACAGATGAATAACTGAATATATTTCAGATTGCCCTACTAAAAATGGCAGAACAGTATGGGTAAAATGAGTGAGAGATCCTTTTCCCACTGTACTCTGGGATCTTTGAAAGGGAGGGACTTTAAAATGTTTTTGTATATTGCAGAAATGCTGTCTTGAGTCCTCAAGACTGATCATTTTTTTTTCCAGAATAGAAATAGGAGGGAGGTGAGGAAAATTGGACAGGTTTTGTTTAGCAAAGTTTCTAATTTGAAGGTAGTGAAAGATATGTGATGCTGGACAGTAAAATTTGGAGTGTAATTGTGCGTAGGATATGAAGAAGTTGTCTATGTACAAATCTCTAAGTGATTTAATCCTGAATGTTTTCCAGATGTTAAAAACTGTGTATGTTTGAGATGTTGGAAAAAGGTGGTTATCGTGCAGAGGTGCCACAGATAAAAGCTTCTCTATCTTGAAGTAATGACTTGTACTTACTGGGGTACAAATCAAAGAATATAAAGAAGTACTTCAGGATTTTATTTCTATTGCGGACCAAGCCTGTGTATGTTCATCTATTTGTGTCAATGTCCAGGTTTTTATAGCTTGTATATTTGCCACCCAGTAATAAAAGTAAAACGTAGGTAGAGCCATGCCACCTTCTGCCTTAGGTCTTTGTAGGGTAGCCCTTTGGATACATTGATGTTTTGAATTCCAAATAAATGTGGTTATGATTGAATCTAACTTCTTAAAAAACGATTTATTAATGTATATTAGAATGCTTTAAAATTTAATTCTTCCAGTTAAAGTGAGATGAAGGGTAGACCATCTATGTAAGTCTTGCTTAAGTTGCTCCATGTAGACAGCAAAATTTTGTTGATAAAGAGACTTATCTCTACTTGTGATGTTTACCCCTAAGTGTTTAAACTGATCTGCGATTATAAAAGGTAAGACGTCCAATCTAATATTGTGTGCTTAACTGTTCAATGGAAAGAGCACACTTTTATTCAAATTAATGCTGAGATCAGAAATCTTTTGAAATTCCATTAGTGCTGTTAGGACTGCAGGCACAGTATTTTGTGGATCTGATATATACAGTACCATATCATCTGCATATAGTGAATTTTTCTGTTCAAGTCCTTCTCTGATAATCTCATAAGCATTTCGAAAGTGAACTGCCAGTGGCTCAATGACGATTGCAAAAAGCAGTGGTGACAAGGTGCATCCTTGTCTAGTACCACTTTCTAGTTTGAAGTAGTCTGAAATAATGTTGTTAATACAAACTGAAGCTTCTGGATTGGTATACAGTAGTTTGAGTCATGCACATATGTTCGGGCCAAACCCAAATTTCTCCAATGCATTAAAGAGGTAGTTCCATTCAACCATATCAAATGCTTTTTCTGCATTCAACGATAATAATATCTCTGCGGTGTTAGACTTTGTAGGTGAATACTGTATATTACATTAAACAAGCGTCGAAAATTGTGTCTGCCTTTAATAAATTGTAGCACTGAAGAGACCCTCAAACTTCTATTTCTAGTAAAATAAACTTGAATTTTATCTAACACTGTAGGTTTCCTTTTCTACTCAGAAGAAAGTATACGTTTGGCAACAGCTTTTTGCTTTCCTCAAAATGCTAGAACGGTCAGCACTTCTGTTAATACACCTTCCTTGACTGTGTTTCATGGCCTGAAGACAGTTAAACAGCTGTACTATTTGCTGTTTAAAATTAACCATTTCAATTTGATTAGTAGGCTTTCTACTCTCCTCTAGTTGTGTTCATGCCTGTTAAGTGAAACAAAAACAGAGAAGCATCATGCAGGCATGACATTGTTATGTCATAATGTTGCCTCTTGCATCCTTTCTCAATGTCCTGAAAGTTTCAAGCTTTCAGAGAGTCACTGGTAGAAATTAATTTAGACCAACTACCTTAGCTACCTACACACACAAACTTGGAAGCTTTCAATGAAGCCACAATGTAGCATCAGCCCACTTCCAGCTATATAGCCTTCAGAGTTTAAAATGGGATTTGCCATTTAAGGGTAAAAAAAAACAGTCAGTACGAGACTAGCTGGAGCCTGCAGTGCACCACCTTTCTGTCATTTACTATTATCACAGTGTAAGGTTACCAAAATGAAAGACTAAGGAAGGAACAACACTATGATTCTTCTGCCGAATGGGCCAAAAAGCTTATCAGTGCTGTCTTTTAGTAGTGGAAGCCCCACAAGTCTATTATTCTGTAATCTGTACAAGTCAAAAGACATATTCCCCTGGTTATAAAGCTTTGACGGCTACTCTTTCAGGATAAATTCAGGCTGCACTAAAGTGTATCTGCACCCTGCACTCTCCTAGATTTCTTATCCATTTTCTATAATGGCAAACATTACTCCAATTTGTGAGTGCTTCCATGAAATTGCTCTTATAATCCATATGTTACAGCTGACAATAACATTTTTTTTTATTAAAACTAAGCCAAACACTGCCTGGTGGCAATGTAAAATTTACAGTAAATGTTTGTCTGAATTCCTGAATAGAGCATACAATAAAGGCCAAGTCCTGATCGTTGTCAGCTGTAACATGCTGAGTAATATCATTATAAGCCATTTGCTATAATTAATGATGAGATGAGATGAGATGAGTAACTTGATTTCATGTTCGGTATTTGTATTGCATTGTAAAATAAGCACCCAATCCTCATTCACTTTAGTGATGTCAGATATCAGATCTTCATGTTATAAATGTTTAAATTCAATCAATATAGTGGTGAGGAGGTGTTTTTCTATGTAATCAATGCAAACTATTACAAATATTTAGCACCATTGACTACCCCAGAAAAAATTCCATTAATGTATCTTGTGTGACAACATAGTGTATAACATGTTAAAAGAACAAGCAGAACTTGCATACCTCATAGATTTTAGCTAAATAAAAGTCAGGTTTTTTAACTACCTACTGGTCAAGATTTTACCTCAAAGTCTTTGAAATTGTTCTGCCACTATGATATCAAGGCCTGACTTAGAGCTCACATTTAGCCTTAATGTATGCAGACCCAAAGCAAGCCCCAGATATCCTGAGGAAGACCTGCGGTGTGTCACTAAGTGCTGCAAACAATAATACAGTCTTCAGGTGAGAACAGACATGGCCAATACCACAAACAGCTTTCTTCTGGGAAGACAGTTTCTCTGGAATGGAGAAACCAATTCAGGGACAATTACATGACTCACAAAAATGTGTTTGGATGCCTGCAGTACTTAATTGGCACATCCAACTAAATGCCCATCACCATATATAAATACAGGTGGTCCTCAAATTAGGAATGAGTATGACTGATCTTATTTTGTGGCTTCACATGCTGTCAGTTACATTCAATGACACACGCACAAAAACACAACATTATTTCAAATTTTGACAGTAGTGTGCAGTACTATTCCTCACTGCTAATGATGGCTGCTACGTATTCATCTGAATCAAAATTAGTTTGCTTCAAAAATATGAGTCATTAGGTAAAAATCAATTGAGTTGAAAGGAAGAATGTTGTACCTTTATGCACTCATTTGTATCTGTGCCATATCCCGACATTACCATAACCCAAGACCTGAATGTGGGCCTCTAAGCCTTTAACAGTTTCACACTGGGCTACAAAAGAAAGCAGTTTTAGGTCCTGAAACCAATTTACTGGACGCTTGTTAACAACTTTTGGTTTCAATCTGTCAGTTTTGGTTACTGAGATTTGGATTGCTTTGTTAGAATGGTATACATTACATTCAGTCTGCATGTCCAAATTCTTTTTTAATTGCACAGGAGCACCACATGACCTTCTGGTTGTTCTCATTTGACTGGTTACCTGTGATACATGTTATAAATGAATGGGCTGAAAGATTTTTTTTTTAAATGTACCCTAGGAAAATACATTAGATCTATAATTTTACATGTCACCTCAGCAGAAAGTTGACTTTAGTGAAAAGACTTTCAACCCTCTTCCTCATAGCATACTCTATCTGCTGAGGAGCACAAGCACCTTATTAGCAAGTGTTACAAAAGAGGAGTTGGTACTGCACTTTTATTTATACACTTTATTGATTAGATCACAATTCCATGGAATTCAGTACATAATCAGAAAACCTTTAACATCATTGGTTGCATCCTGTTGTGAACAGGACATGGCAAAACATTAATACAGTAAATGGTCACAACTGACCTAGTCCACTAGGGTGATTGACAGTCCTGTTAATTTCGAAATACACAACTTATTAGGTGTTTAAGGATAAACTGCTGCATGGCACTTTAGCATGTCTACTCTGTCTTGAACCTTTAGCGTGACCATATGTTTCCTATTTTTTTCTGTCCAGCCAGTCTGTCAACAGGAAACCTAAACTAATCAATAAAAGCAGCAAGTCAAATCAAGTTGGGGAGCATGCACTGGTACAGTGTGTTGCCGCATCCGCTACACGATGAAACAACTCAGGATCCTGGTTGGCAATCCCCTAGGCAGACACGCAGTCCAGTCCCACCCTCTGGAAATGACCCTCTGTCTGCCACAGCCAGGTGTTACGTGGGTGACCCCTTGGCCTGGTCCAGCCACTTGGGTCCCCAACAATGAGGATCTTACGAGCTGGATCACCCTCGGGGAAACACGCCACATGGCCATAGTGCCGTAACTGACGCTCCCTCACAATGCAGGTAATGTGCCTCATTCGGGACTCCATGAGCAACCGCTCATTCGACACAAAGACAAACCAACGGTACCCAAGCATTTTCCAGAGAGACACAGTACCAAAGGAGTCCAGTCTTCGCCTTAGGTCACTGGATACCGACCATGTCTCGCAACCATATAGCAAGACAGGAAGCGCCAGGACTCTAAAGACTTGGACCTTCATCCTTTTGCATATAGATATCGGGAGCATCACACACCCCATTCCAGCGACCTCATGAACCCCATGCTCTCCCAATCCGTCTAGTGAAAAAAGCAAGCAAGTGGTAAAAGCAGCAAGCACTCTTTAATAAAATGACGTTTTTCTCTTATACCAAGGCTACAAGGCATATTAGATAATAAAGTCACTTAAATGACTTTTCTTAATAGCTCAAACTTGTTATCATAGTGAATGCCAAGATAACACCACAGCCTTTAAGTATAAGCTCAGAAGAGTAAAAGACTCAGCACAATCCCAGTAAGCAATGTAGCTTGTTTCATTTAATAGTACACCTATATCACATGATAGGTGCACCCCGAACCAGGGTTCAAATTCAACTTGACAGCCTCTACCTCCTCTCATTGTGTGACCTTAAGGAAATCACTTAATCTGCCAATGCTTCTATTGCTGAAATGCAAAAAATGATTTTCCAGCAGATCAGATTTCTCATTCCAAGAATTTTGTCTGTGAAGGTTGCCATAAGATCCAGAACTATGGCATAAACCAACAACCTGTGGGATACAAAGAGACGCCCATAAACTTTGGCACTAACAGCAATGCCACAGAGTGAATTCTTGGACTGAGGTAAATTGTGCTGTGAGCCAGAATGTGTTGTGACCTCTGTGGGGGAGTTACTTGGATTCACTCTGTTGGGGGAGTGGAACATAGCTGACCAGTAGTGTGTGTAGGAGCTAGGAGCTGAGGAATAGAGCCCAGTCTGATGTCACATACACAGAAACATTCTGCCTGCAACTCTAGAGCTGCAACGATCCATGGATGGTAGGGGAGTACTCCTATTGCGCAGCATGATGCAAAGCTTCTGTGAATGTCTTTGTAAACCACATTCTTCAGGTTTGGTGCTAATGGAGGCCACCACAGAGCAAATTTACAGACTGAGATATAAGATTAGCCTAATTGGGACTTTTCTCTGTATACAGAGAGGAAAAAAACATCTGTGAATTTCCCATTGGGATTAATAAAGTATCTATCTATCTATCTATCTATCTATCTATCTATCTATCTATCTATCTATCTATCTATCTATCTATCTATCTATCTGCAAGTCAGTAGGCAGTATGTAGGCAGTATGTCTTGCAATTTGAGTGTGGAATCCATCAAGATACAGTATCTTACAAAAATGGTGAAAGACAACCCAAACAAAACTGCTGTTAAGCGTTTGATTAGAAGATGGTTAAAGGTTGTGGTCCATGTGGAGTCACTAAGGGCAACTGTAGACTAATGATCATGCAGTTTTACAGGACATCCTTGACCCAATAAAGTGGTTCTTTGGACAGACCCAAAAATGTATTATGTAAGGGCTTTCTTTGCCAGAACCAAAGTCAGTCTATAATTAGGAGGTACAGTATAACAAATGCAAACACTTTCTGATATTCAGGAAGAATGGTCAGACAATTTAAAAGAAAACAATCAGTGGAAGGCCAACATTGGTTGGTAGTTTTGGAGGTGACAATAGCAGGGATGTACACCTAGAACCAACTAAGTAAAAATAACAAATAAAGAAGCAGCAGATAGCAGGATATTGTCAAAAACTAAAATCCCATGTGATCTTAACACTAGAATCCCTGAAGCCTACGAAAAAACTCGTAATACAGGCCCACCTTAAATTCTTTCACACCTCTCCATCAGCGTCTCTTGTTTTGTAAATGTGCTGATAGGCACAAGCAGCAAGCAGACTGCTGTCCCATCCCCCCTACCGACAGAGCTCAACTCGGGCAAAAAGCTCTCCCAGCTCAAGCCTTGTTTATCTTGATGTGTGGTGCCTGGAGTTGTATAGGGTAAATAATATATCTTTATTTGGAACACATGCATTTCATGTGTGTTCCATGTCTACAACTATCTATGTAAGTGTAGGATGACAGGAAATTCAAAAAATGCAAGAAATGTTGAACACATACCTAAAATACAAATTTTTTCATATTTTACAATACAATACAATACAATTTATTTTTGTATAGCCCAAAATCACAAAAGAAGTGCCAAAATGGAAGAAACCTTGGGAAAGGCAGTTCAAAGAGAGACCCCTTTCCAGGTAGGTTGGGCGTGCAGTAGGTGTCAAAAGAAGGGGGTCAATACAATAAAATACAATACACAGAACAGAACAAATCCTCAATACAGTATAAAAATAAAAATTTTAGAAGTACGGAGCAGAATTTAACAGTAGATGATATCACATAAGAAGATTTGGATATATTTAGAGTCCTGGAGACCTCATCCATCAAGCTGCCTCCCCCATTTGGCCATTCCATGGCTGAAACAGCGCTGGGCCAGCCAATCCGATGAAAGGACCCCTCCTTCATAATTTATAGCCAAATCAGATAAAAGGTTGCTAAATTCAGTCATGAACAATGAATATGGCCCTGGTGGTCTGTAGACTAGTACTATAATTGTGTTGGAATCTGTTATAATATTTAAAATGAATGCCTCAAAGGATGTAAAGTTCCCAAATTTTTAGAAGTGATTTGCATTTTGCTACAGTGAATTATTCCAAGTCCTCCTCCTCGACCAGAATCTCTAAACTTATGAAGGAATGAGTAGCCATCTGGTGACACCTCAGCTAGGGGGACAGTGTCACATTTACTAAGCCAGGTTTCAGTGAGAAGACACAGATCAGATTTTGTACTTAATATAATATAATTTATCAAAACAGCTTTACTGCCAAGGGAGCAAATGTTCAATAAGCAGCATTTAAAACTGCATGGTTCTTTCTGAACTGGTGATATATTTTTTGTTTTAATTTGAAGTAAATTTCTATTACAGATGCACCTGGTGGAGGGTCTGGTTTTATCCCTTGGTCTAATTATACACCTTATTTTTTGGTTATCAATTAATTTTAAGGTTTGTATCAAGACTAAATTTACTGGATGCCCCACGACAGGGATTTTGGGTAACAGCTTCAGGATAGTAATAGGTGGGATAAACAACAGCCTGTGATTTAAGATCACGACTGCGGCCTGGATGGTGCTCTAATCAGTCAACCAGGCAGTTTTGCTGCCATATTTTGGGATAATACATAAGATCCCCTCCAGTTAGGATGACGACCATCTCTTTTGAAAAATCCAGGCCTTTCCCAAAAATCATCCCAATTGTTCACAAATGCTATGCTTTTATTTGCACACCAGGTTTCTAGCCAGCAGTGAAGGGAATGCAATCTGCTATAAATCACATCCCCTCTATATAATCTTGGTAATGGGCCAGATACAACTAAATTCTGGCATTTTCTTTTAGCTTTGATGCATAGAGAGATTAGTACTAATGACGAAATTTTGACATGAAGTATATACAGTGGTGTGAAAAACTATTTGCCCCCTTCCTGATTTCTTATTCTTTTGCATGTTTGTCACACAAAATGTTTCTGATCATCAAACACATTTAACCATTAGTCAAATATAACACAAGTAAACACAAAATGCAGTTTGTAAATGGTGGTTTTTATTATTTAGGGAGAAAAAAAAATCCAAACCTACATGGCCCTGTGTGAAAAAGTAATTGCCCCCTGAACCTAATAACTGGTTGGGCCACCCTTAGCAGCAATAACTGCAATCAAGCGTTTGCGATAACTTGCAATGAGTCTTTTACAGCGCTCTGGAGGAATTTTGGCCCACTCATCTTTGCAAAATTGTTGTAATTCAGCTTTATTTGAGGGTTTTCTAGTATGAACCGCCTTTTTAAGGTCATGCCATAGCATCTCAATTGGATTCAGGTCAGGACTTTGACTAGGCCACTCCAAAGTCTTCATTTTGTTTTTCTTCAGCCATTCAGAGGTGGATTTGCTGGTGTGTTTTGGGTCATTGTCCTGTTGCAGCACCCAAGATCGCTTCAGCTTGAGTTGACGAACAGATGGCCGGACATTCTCCTTCAGGATTTTTTGGTAGACAGTAGAATTCATGGTTCCATCTATCACAGCAAGCCTTCCAGGTCCTGAAGCAGCAAAACAACCCCAGACCATCACACTACCACCACCATATTTTACTGTTGGTATGATGTTCTTTTTCTGAAATGCTGTGTTCCTTTTACGCCAGATGTAACGGGACATTTGCCTTCCAAAAAGTTCAACTTTTGTCTCATCAGTCCACAAGGTATTTTCCCAAAAGTCTTGGCAATCATTGAGATGTTTCTTAGCAAAATTGAGACGAGCCCTAATGTTCTTTTTGCTTAACAGTGGTTTGCGTCTTGCAGGCCGTTTTTGCCCAGTCTCTTTCTTATGGTGGAGTCGTGAACACTGACCTTAATTGAGGCAAGTGAGGCCTGCAGTTCTTTAGACGTTGTCCTGGGGTCTTTTGTGACCTCTCGGATGAGTCGTCTCTGCGCTCTTGGGGTAATTTTGGTCGGCCGGCCACTCCTGGGAAGGTTCACCACTGTTCCATGTTTTTGCCATTTGTGGATAATGGCTCTCACTGTGGTTTGCTGGAGTCCCAAAGCTTTAGAAATGGCTTTATAACCTTTACCAGACTGATAGATCTCAATTACTTCTGTTCTCATTTGTTCCTGAATTTCTTTGGATCTTGGCATGATGTCTAGCTTTTGAGGTGCTTTTGGTCTACTTCTCTGTGTCAGGCAGCTCCTATTTAAGTGATTTCTTGATTGAAACAGGTGTGGCAGTAATCAGGCCTGGGGGTGGCTACGGAAATTGAACTCAGGTGTGATACACCACAGTTAGGTTATTTTTTAACAAGGGGGCAATTACTTTTTCACACAGGGCCATGTAGGTTTGGATTTTTTTTCTCCCTAAATAATAAAAACCATCATTTAAAAACTGCATTTTGTGTTTACTTGTGTTATATTTGACTAATGGTTAAATGTGTTTGATGATCAGAAACATTTTGTGTGACAAACATGCAAAAGCATAAGAAATCAGGAAGGGGGCAAATAGTTTTTCACACCACTGTAATGTGTGAAGACTGAAGTCCAAATATCAAATAAACACTTTCACAAAAGGTACACATATAACAAAACAAGTGCACTTTTATTTAAGAATATAACTGAAGAAAAAGAAATCAGGTTAGGGTATGACACAGATACGACCGCTATGGTGGTACAGTGGTAAGAACTGCTGACTCATAATCCAGTGGTCCTGGGTTTGATACTGGCTGCTTCCCGAAATGAACATTTTGAGTAGTGAGCTGCTCTTATTGTTACTATTATACAATAAAAGTATTAATTTGAATCTGTAACAGCCAGTGTAAATTTATTGTACTTGTAAAGGTTAGTTTTTCTTTTTTTGTATTCAGTTTTATTCTCTCTGTCGCGTTCACGCTCCCCCCGATCCAACACTATTGTTTTCAAATAAAGACGTGCTATAACATAGGTGAACTGAGATGAGAATGAGCAAAGCATGCCGAACTCGCCAAGGTATTATGCAAAGTTCTGTTTGTGATTATGTTTTGTGATGGTCTTTATATAAAAAACATTTATATGTTACTTATATAAAAGCCACATCGTATATTATTTACCTGTTTATCTTGATTTATTTATCTTATTTTCCCATAGCGTAAAGTCACAAGTAGACTGTAGAGCTTCCTGTGTTTGATCAACACGGGCATGCTGACAAAGTATATGTGTAATGCCACTAAAAGTACGGCAGCAGCTTCCACCTGCAGCTATAGACTCTTCAGTATGCAAGCGACGTTCCAAGCTAGTGTTTATATCTGACAGTGTATGTGCCCAAAAAAAGAATTCTGACTGAATTCTCGTACCATTGCTCGCATACTGAAGTGTCAGCATGGCACTGCCAGATCTAAACACTAGCGTGGCGAATTGCTCGCATACTAAAGTGACTTTAGCTGCAGGTGAAAGTACCATTTTACTTCTGGTGTGTCACGGTGCAGCAGTCTATTAGCCAGGGAAAGTGCCGTGAAGAAGCTATCTGTTGTTATGGTTCTGCCTTTGTCCAGAAACTGCTCCATAAGCTTTATGACCACAGACTTGGAAAGTATTTACCTTGGTTTGTACATCAAAACACAGTTCTCTATAAAGTACATGTATTCCAAATAACGATATACTGTATTATTTACCCTATACAACCCCAGGCACTTCACACACAGATATGGAGCCTTGGCTTGAGCTGGAAGAACTTTTTGCCTGTGCTGAGCTCCGTCAAGGGGGGATGGGATAGCAGGCTGCTTGCTGCTTGTGCTGATCGGCACATTTACAAAACAAAAGACACTGATGGAGAGGTGCGAAGGGATTTAAGGTGGGCCTGGATTACAAGTTTTTTCGTAGGTTTCAGTAATTCTAGTGTTAAATCTGAAAGTGACTTATTGAAAGCAGAGATTTCTTTAGATGTTGGCAGGCACAAAAGACACTACATATTATGAATCACTTTGTATTTTACAATTTTCAACAAAGTGTTCAAATATGACCATGGGGAAAATTCACATTCATCTTCCATGTCTTAAAAGTAAGTGGGAGGATGGAAACAACCTAACAAATGATCAATAGATGGCATGCTATTGCGCCTTAATTTTTGAATGATATATGGCATTCTGTTGGCTGCATCTGAGCAATGTTGATCTATAACCTATGTTGACTACACACCTGATAGGCCTCTTTTATGAATTTTTAATAGCTTGGTCTATGTAAGAAAGTAGTGAGGTCTTGCTGGAAAATGCATATGACGGTGCGGGTCGATGTCATGCTATTGGGTCCTTCAGGGGAGCCTCTTGAACCTGCTACCACTGATAATGTAGCCAATTGATGAGCCTAACAAATGAGGATACTCAACATGGCAAGGGGTAGGTGTAAAATGATAAATGCTTTTATTAAAACCAAATTATACAGTGTTCAGAAGTGCAGTGCTATCTTCTTTAAATAAATAATCCAGAAAACAGTGACAGTCTGTGAGTTTAAAATTCAAATTAAAACGAGATTAAACCCAACAGCCCTCAGGTCCTTCAGTTCAATCACCCATTGCTCGCTCAGCCAGCGGAGACTTGAGCAGCCACGGTCCTCTCTACACGACCCCCGTTTTAGCTGCCTCCAAGTGGCACGCAGCCAGACTGCTTGGGGTCAGTTGTCCTCCCGTCTTCCTTCTCGCACCCTTGGCAATCCTCGGATCCTTGGGGTAGGACGCCACCTCACCTGTTGCTTTTTATAGTGTGTCCCAAGAACTGTAGCCAGATGAAAAATGCACGCTCGTTGTACTTAAAATTCACTTGATAAACTCAACATCTGCCCCTTCTGGTGTCCAGATAAATATCTAATTTTACCTGAGTGTCAAAAAGCTGCTTGTTAACAGCAGCAATCTCAGTTTTTGAATGAATGTACTGTAGGTAATCAAGTTCAGGTTTGCACTCTGAAGGGAGATTTTCTGATGCAGGTGCTGACTTGTGAGGGCACAGCTCAAAGAACTTGCATTTTTTAATCAAATACTATCATCAGTCAGTGTTGATTTTTCCTGCAACTACTGCATTAAACTAATTTTAATGGATCATAGTTATTTTTTATCCTTGCAGTTTAATTTGTCATCACAAACATGTTAATTAGAAACACTATCTATATAACATATATATATTAATAATTACCAGTCTTTATATATTTTTGTTAATACTGTACCATATATTAGTGTTGCTTTATTTTTACAGATGCAAAATGTCTAACTGCCTAAAGTAGTAAATCAAACCTTTGCTTGATCAATCCAAGATAAAAAGAACACAGTGCAATCTTTACTGATATTTTTATATTTTGTTTTGCAAGCCACTTGGTGAAAATATGAACTTAAGTCTGAAAGATGAATGTAAGGAAAAATATTCCTGCCAGTGGGTGGGAAGTAATTTTTTCTGTAATATGTATTTGAATCTTTACAACTTTAAATACAACTGTCAGCTTATTATTAAGATAGAAAACTATTTTTGTGTAACACCTTTTTCCTCCCACAATATTTTCATATGGAATAATAAACACTAATTATGAAAATGAGTACATTCTCTAAATTGTATTTGAAAGTTTTATCATGCAAGTTTCTTCAGCAATTTCACCTTACCCCATTAATTCTGTGGGGCTCCACGTATAATTATATATTTATATTATATATATTTAAATAAAAATTAACATTTATGCTAAAAGCACATTATTTCCCCAAATAGCTTGCAAATGCAAAATACATACATTGCAGATATTTGGAAGATAAGCTTTAATGGAAGCATTAACACATAATAAGTACAACTATTACACATTATTACACACTTGGATTCTGAGGCATGAATATACAGTACTGTACATCTTATGAGAAAGACTTAGGAGTCATTACTCTCCACACCCAGAAAGTGTTCAGTAGTGATGGGCGAACCACAGATGATTCGTTATTTTTGAATAACGTTTTATAGTGAAATGTATCAATTGGTTCATGAGCATGAATAAATCAATTTAGTGAAGCTCAACTGTAGTGTTAAAGCATATACATGTTCTTCCTGGGGTGGCACGGTGGCGCAGTGGGTAGCGCTGCTGCCTCGCAGTTGGGAGACCTGGGGACCTGGGTTCATTTCCCGGGTCCTCCCTGCGTGGAGTTTGCATGTTCTCCCCGTGTCTGCGTGGGTTTCCTCCGGGCGCTCTGGTTTCCTCCCACAGTCCAAAGACATGCAGGTTAGGTGGATTGGCGATTCTAAATTGGCCCTAGTGTGTGCTTGGTGTGTTTGTGTGTGTCCTGCGGTGGGTTGGCACCCTGCCCAGGATTGTTTCCTGCCTTGTGCCCTGTGTTGGCTGGGATTGGCTCCAGCAGACCCCCGTGAACCTGTGTTCGGATTCAGCGGGTTGGAAAATGGATGGATGGATGGATGTTCTTCCTGTGTGAGGTTGTCAGTATCTTTCATTTCGCCGATAGATGTTTGAAGCGTATGCACAACAACCGCCTGAATGTTGAGTCTTGACTCATTTGATTTGTGAGCAACTCGCTACCCGAAAATTAGACTACCAATTCTCGTTCATTGGATTTGTGAATGAGTCACTATACTTGAGAATCCATCTAAAGACTCTCCTTCGTTTGTTTCGTAAATGAGTCACTATCTGGGAAGTAGTCTAGTGACTCTTGTTTATTTGAATCCTGAACAAATCATTATGTGTGTTTTCATCCTTTGTGTATGGAAACAAAGCAATGGTATATGAATTTTGTTAAAAATATAATTAATCATATATACATAATTATGTATTTATACGTAGTTATATATTGTGGAAAAGGCGCTATATAGGCATCGACCCGACACAGGCTGACAATGGAGGTATGTGTAGAAATAAACGAAAAAGGTTTATTTTTCTTCAGCTGTGGGACACGTCTTCCCCGTGTCCCACTGGCCCTGCACAAAACACCCAAAAGCAAAAACACCCCAAACCACACTCTTCTTCCTCTACTACTCCTCCCAGACAGCTTCGTTCTTCTCCTCCCGACTCTGCCACCATGAGTAGTGGCCGAAGGCTGTCTTTAGAGCTCACCTGGAAGTGCTCCAGGTGGCAATTAACCTAGATTAGGCTGCACTTCCGGGTGTGGCTGCATTGCCGCCCACTCGGGCTCAGGAAGCCTTGTCACTCCCCCTGGTGGTGCCCACGGAGCCCAACAGGGATGAGCTCCGGTGTTCCAAGGTATTGGCCCTGATGCAACCCAAGGGGGCTGCGACCATGTGTTTCGGGGAAAGTAGAGTGTATCCCATGGCTGCTCCCCTGGATCCAGTGTTGAAGGGGCGTCCTGGCCGGGCGTGGGTCCTGGCTGTCCGCCACAATATAAATGATTACAGTTTATATATTAGCAGTTATAAATAAATTAATAAACAATGGTGTTTTTTATATATTCATACAAACATATACTATATATCAAATCTACAAATTATTAATCTGTATCATCAAATCGATTCACTTAAATGGGCAGTTCAAAATCATCAAACTGGTAAATCGAATTAAAATATTCATCGCTTGTGTACTGAAGTAGTTAATAAAACCAATTGGATATTGGCTTATATAGTGCACAGCGTGGAATACAAGTCAAGAGGACTTACTGTATTTTTAAGTTATACAACATAATTGTGAGGCCTCATGTTCAGTACTATGCACAGTTGTGGCACTCATAACAAGAAAATGTTTCCCTGGAGTAACATTCCGATGTGTTTGTAGCTTTGGTTAGCTGGTTTGAAAGTTGGAGCAGTGTTAAATTTTGTAGTCACTTCATCAAGGAGTTTGTTATCATAATTTTGTGTATTACATATTTTATAACGGTGAGTTATCCTCAAAAGTAACAATGATAAAAATGTTATTACATGCACTAATAGTGTACAAAAATGTTTCTTTTTTCTTAAACAGCATATTCCAACTTAAGCAATGAAAAGATCCATGTGTTAGTTGTTGGACCTGGAGGGTCTATGGATAATTGTAGTTTATTTGTTTTTAGTATTTTCTTATAGAAGTATCCAAAGAAGGTTTAAAATCTGTGCTGAAGTCTCACACTAAAATTGCATCTGAACATGATAGAGAGCAGATCATTGTGGTGTCAGAAAAATATTCAGTCATTATATTCTTTAGATAATGCATCTGTGAGGCTGTGTTTAATGTAACAGAAGTGCCGAGTACATGTTTAGTCACAGTAGCATAAAGTATCACCGGGTCATCTTTCATATATTTCTGCATAAGTTAAGTTGCTTTTATTTTTACTTTTATGGACAATGAACATCATGTTACTTGCCTGCTTTGATTTCAATGAGCAAGAGAAGTGAGCTGTTGTGACTGAGGTTTGCCTGACACCACATAGCTGTAGAGATGAGCACAGAAGAGGGAGGAGGCAGAAACTGAACTGTTAACATATAACGAGACTTACCCCAGCGCTCTAGTAAAAGGATGGTGCTTACCTTGTATACAGATGAAATAAAAAATCATTAATACTGTATTGAATAAATAAAGAATACCATTATTAGCATTTTGAAATACACATCTAACAATGTACATTCCTTATATAGTAACACGTGGTCGTTTAATTCCACCTATATCTGACCCCACCCAATCCTGTGTCCTGCAGCGATGTGTACTTGCTTAGCACCCATGACCACAGGCATTTTGCCATTAGAAGTGGCTGGGTGTCAAAATGGGAAATTAGAAAAATATTTAAAATACAGTAATCCCTCACTATATCACGCTTCAACGTTCGCGGCTTCACTCTATCGCGGATTTTATATGTATCCATCCATCCATCCATCCATCCATCCATCCATTCTCTTCCGCTTATCCGAGGTCGGGTCGCGGGGGCAGCAGCTTGAGCAGAGATGCCCAGACTTCCCTCTCCCCGGCCACTTCTTCTAGCTCTTCCGGGAGAATCCCGAGGCGTTCCCAGGTCAGCCGGGAGACATAGTCCCTCCAGCGTTTCCTGGGTCTTCCCAGGGCCTCCTCCCGGTTGGACGTGCCCGGAACACCTCCCCAGGGAGGCGTCCAGGAGGCATCCTGATCAGATGCCCGAGCCACCTCATCTGACTCCTCTCGATGCGGAGGAGCAGCGGCTCTACTCTGAGCCCCTCCCGGATGACTGAGCTTCTCACCCTATCTTTAAGGGAGAGCCCAGACACCCTGCGGAGGAAACTCATTTCAGCCGCTTGTATTCGCGATCTCGTTCTTTCGGTCACTAGCCATAGCTCATGACCATAGGTGAGGGTAGGAACATAGATCGACCGGTAAATTGAGAGCTTTGCCTTATGGCTCAGCTCCTTTTTCACCACGACAGACCGATGCAGAGCCCGCATCACTGCGGACGCCGCACCGATCCGCCTGTCGATCTCACGCTCCATTCTTCCCTCACTCGTGAACAAGACCCCGAGATACTTGAACTCCTCCACTTGAGGCAGGATCTCGCTCCCAACCCTGAGAGGGCACTCCACCCTTCTCCGGCTGAGGACCATGGTCTCGGATTTGGAGGTGCTGATTCCCATCCCAGCCGCTTCACACTCAGCTGCGAACCGATCCAGAGAGAGCTGAAGATCACGGCCTGATGAAGCAAACAGGACAACATCATCTGCAAAAAGCAGTGACCCAATCCTGAGTCCACCAAACTGGACCCCCTCAACACCCTGGCTGCGCCTAGAAATTCTGTCCATAAAAGTTATGAACAGAATCGGTGACAAAGGGCAGCCCTGGCGGAGTCCAACTCTCACTGGAAACGGGTTCGACTTACTGCCGGCAATGCGGACCAAGCTCTGACACCGGTTGTACAGGGACCGAACCGCCCTTATCAGGGGGTCCGGTACTCCATACTCCCGGAGCACCCCCCACAGGATCCCCCGAGGAACACGGTCGAACGCCTTTTCCAAGTCCACAAAACACATGTAGACTGGTTGGGCGAACTCCCATGCACCCTCCAGGACTCTGCTAAGGGTGTAGAGCTGGTCCACTGTTCCGCAACCAGGACGAAAACCACACTGTTCCTCCTGAATCCGAGGTTCGACTATCCGACGGACCCTCCTCTCCAGAACCCCCGAATAGACTTTTCCAGGGAGGCTGAGGAGTGTGATCCCTCTGTAGTTGGAACACACCCTCCGGTCCCCCTTCTTAAAGAGGGGGACCACCACCCCGGTCTGCCAATCCAGAGGCACTGTCCCTGCCTTCCAATGAGGAAGCTGTTCGGTGCATACGCACAAACAACAGTTAGGACCCGTCCCCCCACCCGAAGGCGGAGGGAGGCTACCCTCTCGTCTACCAGGGTAAATCCCAATGTACAGGCTCCAAGTCAGGGGGCAATAAGTATACCCACACCCGCTCGGCACCTCTCACCGGGGGCAACTCCAGAGTGGTACAGAGTCCAGCCCCTCTCAAGGAGATTGGTTCCAGAGTCCAAGCTGTGCGTTGAGGTGAGCCCGACTATATCTAGCCGGAACCTCTCAACCTCACGCACAAGCTCAGGCTCCTTCCCCTTCAGAGAGGTGACATTCCACGTCCCAAGAGCCAGCTTCTGTAGCCGAGGATCGGACCGCCAAAGTCCCCGCCTTTGGCCACCACCCAACTCACACTGCACCCGACCTCCTTGGCCAGTCCCATAGGTGGTGAGCCCATGGGAAGGGGGACCCACGTTGCCTCTTCGGGCTATGCCCGGCCGAGCCCCATGGGTGCAAGCCCGGCCACCAGGCGCTCGCCAACGAGCCCCACCTCCAGGCCTGGCTCCAGAGGGGGGCCCCGGTGACCCGCGTCCGGGTGAGGGAAAACGCCGTCCAAATTTTTTATTCGTCATAGGAGGTCTGTTGATTTTATATGTAAGCATATTTAAATATATATCGCAGATTTTTCGCTGGTTTGTGGGTTTCAGTGGACAATGGGTCTTTTACTTTCTGGTACATGCTTCCTCAGTTGGTTTGCCCAGTTGATTTCATACAAGGAACGCTATTGGCAGATGGCTGAGAAGCTACCCAATCAGAGCACGTATTACGTATTAAATAAAACTCCTCAAATATATTGTGAGCAGGGGGGATGTTTGCATCCCCAGAGGATACAGACGCTCCTCAAAAAACGCTGAAAGACTACCTTCATATTGCTCCCTTCCTTGCTGGGCTTACTTTGGCTGCTTTGTTGCGCAATATGCTTCCCGCACGGGGCTTCGCATACTTAAAAGTCCAAACAGCACCTATTGATTTTTGATTGTTTGCTTTTCTCTCTCTCTCTCTCTCTTGCTCTGACATTCTCTGCTCCTGACAGAGGGGGTGTGAGCAGGGGAGCTGTTCGCACCCCTAGAGGATACGGATACTCGTCTAAAAAATGCTGAAAGACTACCTTCACATTGCTTCCTTACTTGCGGCAGCTTTGTCACGCGATATGCTTCCCGTACGGTGCTTCGCATACTTAAAAGCCTAAACAGCACCTGCCCTAACCTAACCCTAATTGATTTTTGATTGTTTGCTTTTCTCTCTCTCTCTCTCTGACATTCTCTGCTCCTGACGTGCACTCCTTTGAAGAGGAAGATATGTTTGCATTCTTTTAATTGTAAGACGGAACTGTCATCTCTGTCTTGTCATGGAGCACATTTAAACTTTTGAAAAAGAGACAAATGTTTGTTTGCAATGTTTGAATAAAGTTCCTGTCTCTCTACAACCTCCTGTGTTTCTGTGCAAATCTGTGACCCAAGCATGACAATATAAAAATAACCATATAAACATATGGTTTTTACTTCACAGATTTTCACCTATCGCAGGGGGCTCTGGAATGTAACCCCCGCGATAGGTGAGGGATGACTGTATACAATTTGAAGTAACCAATTTCAAAGTAAAAACTGAAATAGTAAATTAATGTGTACTTTAAGTTGCATTGGTGCAAATTCACCAATGGGAGATTTTGAAAATTCAAAAATGCCTAAAATGTGCTATATTATAGATATGCAGATGAAAAAAGAACCGTTATGGCAAATTTTATTTTAGAATGAAATTTGGAAAATTTCAATAAAATAATTTCACTGGCAGCTGAGTTATTTCATACAGACAGACAGACAGACAAGGCTATTGCAATAGGTGCTCTTCACATGCACATCAAATGGGACACAGTACCACTAAAAATTCTAACAAAAAGCTACTAGGCTGATTTTAGATTTATAGGCTAACAGCCAAGTGAAGAGGTTTTCAGTTAAAGTAAACAGAAATTAAGGGGTGTCCTGATGGAAATGTTTAAAATTATTAAGGAACCTGTTAAGACAGGTTGAAATCTAAGTAATCAATGTCAGCCTCAATGTTAAAAAATCTGTAGGGAGTCATCTGAAATTCTGAGGGGGCGGTGATATTTTGGTCAAAACTGAGTCATTACAGCTACCCAAGTGAAACCTTACTTTTAGTTTTAGTCCCAATAAACAGCAAAGTAACAAGAACACTTTCTATTAAAAATTTCGTATTATAAAAATCAGTCACTTGTTTAATTCATTAGTTGATACTTCATTATTCTCATAATAACAACTGCTCAGAAAGGGATAATATGGATTTATCTTTTACTTTCTCCAACATAACACCTACTTTAACAGATTAATAGACCCTCGGGACATATTTATACATTTTAATGCAAAATGAACACAATATGAGGTAATACAAAACTTCTGGAATTACTGAGCTAATGTCTAAACAAACAATATGGACTTAAAACAAAAATAAAATTAGCAATAATACACTTTACACTTTATGGACAATCAGAAATTACTAAAAACAACTGTCTGAAAACTATGAAGGCTGCTAGTTTTGTTCATGCTTGTATCATTTCAGTGAGGAACAGAGGTGGTGTGAGCTGGTGTGAGGAGTGGTTATGATGTGCCGATGTCTGAATTAGAAATCAGTGTGGTTTATCTGACCACTGACAAAGTACAACTGTTTTTGGGCAAAAGTTAAGTAGCCAAAACAATGGTTTTAATTTGTTCATTCAAACCTGAGGACTAGGACAGTTCAGTTGAGGATTGACATCCCCTTTTGTCTTTCTGTAGTGCCTCCAATTATTGGTAATTCATCAGGCATCCACCTTAGTTAAGGTAAGGGCTAGCTCAAACTATACCTCCACATTGAAGCACTGTGTGTTGTCCACCATGCCAGCAGATCTCCTCTTGAATCCTAACAGGTCAGTGTGTACTACTTTTTAGTTTTGGTCCTTTTGGGGGTTTTTTTGGACTTTGTCTTTTCATTTTGGTTTTGTCTAATAGTTTGTGTTTTCAATTTAGATATTGTTGTAGGTGAAGGGAAGGACATGACTCAAACAGAATGCTGGGATACCAAATGGGACACCCCAAGAAAAGAGCTGAAAATAACAGGCACATGATAGTGCAAGGGTTTTAGCTGTTGGCTTTACAGTAATATACTCTGGAGAGTGATCTAGTCACAGGGTCAGAGCACTTATCTCCTGAATGAGATGCCACACTTTTATAGCTTCCAAACTCAAAGGGGTATGATCAGTTGCCCTCAATGGAGAGATACAAGAATTAGCAATCACACCCCCTGGTGTCCCAGAGTGGTAGTGCATACCTCAGATGAGCCTGGAAGGTGATTCTTGGATGTGAGTGCATAACATGATCTAGATTATTGGTCTTAAATTAATTACCAATTGATAGAGATTTAGATTTAGATATTGTTTTGGATCCCTCAGTTAGTAATAAGTATTTAGTATATGCTTTTTTTTTTTTTTGGTGCCCTTTAGAAGAAATTAATATTTGTTTGCAGTTTATCTTATGTTCTCCTTTCCAGGCTAGCTCCAACTAATGGAAGAGTAATTGTGTGAAGAATTATTAGAACTATTTGTTTATTTTTTTAAAACCAATGCAAATTTTTAATGAAACAAATTATGAACACATTCTGCTGTGTGTCATTTTGCAGCCTCCTTATGTGTTCTTATTTTTCAATAAAGAGTTGGTCCATTTTTATTATATCTGGATGAAAAGAAATGCCAAACTACGTTAGTAACCTAGATGAAAAATAAGAAGTTACAGATAGGGTTAGAGTGTTAAAGCCTTTGTATGATTACTGAGTCACAGAAAGTGGTTGAGGGGATACAGCAAGGAAAGAAAGAAGTGTCATTTTATTATTAAACATGAACATTGTGCCTCCACAAACCGGGTATATGTGCAGGTAGTCATCTGACCTTTCAATAAGCATTATTAGAGGAATGAAACATTAGAGCTTTACACTCATTATAGGTGTTTTGTGTGTTTTTGCAGGTGGGGGGTGATTGAAAATGACACTAATGATGTGAGTCATATTTTCACTAAGTCAGTTTGATTATTGTGAAATTCAGCACCCCATCATCAGTGTATGCTTTTTGCATTTCTATAGCACTGTGAAGTTTTCAGAAGCATCAGTATGATGACGGAATTATTCACTTAAAGCTGACATGTAGTCCAAAGTCTTCTCTGCCATGACAGTTGTCAGTTTAGAAACAGGTTAAGGAAGCCAGCACACCTGCTCCAAGAGTTGACAGCTATTGGGTAAAATGGCACATTCAAATGGTTAGAGCAAAAATGTTTTACAGCTTTACAATCAAACATTGTATTTACAACATTGTAGTAGATCAATATAATTTTCCAGTTTGGATTTCATATCACAAACTGCCTGATCAAAACTAAAGTAATACATACTTAAATGGTGCAATGCACATGAAAACAGTTACAAATGATCAAGGATCTTAATGGTTTTAAGAAATTTAAATGCCACCTAGTGGTTCACCTTTATATGAGCAGACGTAAATTCAGGCAGGTTTACCTTTACTGGATTATAGTACTTTCTGTGTAGATTGAAGATGGATCTCCTTTAAGATATCTACCATTATATGACAGTCCTAAAGGATGACCATCTCAAAACTGTGCATTAATTATTATTGCATTCAGATTTACTCGCTAATTATGAGGCAGAAGCCAGAATGTTTGTTTCAGGAATTGTTGACATTGATGAAACATGGATCCACTTTGAAAGAGGGACCAAAGACAGTCAATGGAATGGCATCATTAGGCCAAGTGAGGTTTATTGTCATACCGTCTATACACATACCTTGGTACATTAAACAAAGGTATAGAATTATGTTTCCCAGACCCAGAGTGCAAAATTTAAACAAAGAAAATAAGCTAATATAACAATACATTGGAGTGGGTAATTTTATAAAAGGAAATGTAGAACAAGGAACAACATCTGTACAAATCAACATCATATTGAACAAGAGATGTACAATGGAGATACAGTATATTAAGTGAGAATGACCTGTTGTTGTCAAAACTGATCTAATATTCTGATAGCATTTTGCTTTGAATGTGGTTCATCTAAAATAACAAAAATCCTCTTTAGATATAACATGAAAATATAGTATCACATTGGAAATATTCCACTTTGAAGAAACAAGGAAATGTGTATTTTTAATACTTTTAATTTAAAAAGTATTAAATTTTATAAATAAAAATAACATGAAAGCAAATCAAAGCAAAATATTTGGATCACTGAATATGTTTACTCACTGGCTATTAAATTTATCAGTGATTTGAATTTTAAAAGAGTTTAGAAATATAATCAAACCCTTTTTTAGATTTTTGATGTGTTATAAAGTAAATTATTAAGACATTTTCTAGTAAAAATTCTGTATATGTTATCAAAATGATTGCAATGTTATCAAAATGGTTGCAACTTCCTGGTTGCATTTATGATTTGTTCAAAACACTTTATTTCTTATTTAAAGCAGCCAGAGTCTTGGCATGTGTTGACTTGAATTTTGCCAGACTGGTCTGATGCTAATCACCGGGGTGCAAGTAGGTCACTGAACTAAAGGGTCCTGATGTCAAACCTGGCCACTTAAAAAGACAAGATGTAAGGTATACACCAAAGTTATTAAATATACCGACTACTGGAGCTGGACATATTTTGTATAACTAGTCCCAAGTGTATAATTAACATCTTGTTTTTTATTTCCTAAAAATTGCTAGGGAATTTATTGTGCTATTGTAAATAGGCAGCCCTTGCTCACTTTCAACAAATGCTGTATAGGAGTGAGGTAATCCCAATAATAATATCCACAGGGAATGGTCAGACCAGGAATCAATTACCTAATCTGTCTGCAGAGCCAAAATCATGTCACATGATCAATGAACCGTGTGTCTGAAATGTGGATAATTATGCGCCTCACCACTGAGATAAGGAAATATTGGTTTACAGCCTTATCTGACGATTAAACAATGCAGGGGTCAAATTATTTTACTGCCTCCTTGTGTACATTTCTTCCTGAAAATTCACAGTTGACAATTTTTATTGCTGACATGGTTTGTTTTATTGCGGGCGCAGTTATTACTGTACTCTTTTCTAAATGACAGATCGGCCATGCAGTTTCATGAGCATTTCAATTAATACAGTAAGCTAATAGCTAAATTAGGAATGAAGCAAACACAGATCGAGGCTCAGCTAAACACGTATCTTTTATTTCTTAGAATATATTGCATGGTTGCAACATTTTAATAACAACCAAATTTAAGGAAACAGATCTAGATAATATTCAAATCTCCAAATTTCGGTCAACCATTCTGAAGTTATCCAATATGTTTTGCTCTGTTCTTAGCAAAGCATGCCAAAGAAACCAAAAGAATTTTTACATTATTAAATGAAATCCAAAATCAGTAAGACTGGATTAGTGCATAAAAATGACTAACAAACTTAATTCAGATATAATAAACACTAAACATCAAAGTAGATTTAATAAATACATTGAAACTGGTCCATCCCAGGGTCCCCTGCCTTTCAGATTCACATTGACACATAAGGGTCAATCTGAAATCACCAGTTAATCTGACTTCCACATCTTTAGGGGTAGGACAGGGAAACTCAGAGAGAATGTGCAGACTCCACAAGGAGGACAGGACTACCCACTGCACCACCGCACCATCCTAGAGTATATTTCACCTAAAAATGACTTCCACTTATTACCTGAAGATCTAATAAGGTCCAACTCTTAGCGTTGTCTCAGATTATCTAGTGCTTCACAGTTTTAAAAACACTAGTATATTTTTGAAATTGTATCTAGGTCTTTATTTTTAACTAGTAAGTGTAATTTCTGTATTAAAAAATAAGGGATAGTTAGAAAAGTTGGCCAATTTTTAATTAGTCTTGAACATGAAGTAATTGAAACAATGTATTAATGGCTCGGTTGTGCAAAGAATGCCAATATGTTGTCAAAACAGAAATAGAAAAGTGTGCACATGACAGTAAAATATCAACCTTCAAACGACACTAACACAACTATCAGGTTCATAGTGTATGTTGAACCACTGGATTTCTACTTTATTGGCTGTATTGGGGAATTAATGCTGGATTTCCTTTCCTTGGCTAATAGAGTGGATATTAGATCATTCCTCTCTGATTCCTTTCGTAGTCTCATTGTATGTTATGTGTATTTTCTACCCTTTTTGTACAATTGAAAGTTAGGTAGCACCATGTCGCTGATCTACTTTCTATGAATTTTTTTTCTATTATATATTTTTGCCACAATCTGAATTTTTGTTATCTTATTTTAAACTTAAATGCACCCTACAGTATAAGTGAAATGTTTAATTGATGTCTGAGCATTGTGTGTGTTGTGTGGATTTTCACATAAGCACTGACTATCGTACATTCTTGCTTATCATGGCCACGGACAATGCTAATGGATTGCATTGGTCGAGCATGCGAGTAGAATTTCTCTGTACATGCGACAATACAACACCAACTATGACTACTACTACTACTTTAGAGCTCTGAAAAAACAAAACATTTTTGGTCAGGTTCTACCCTTACAATTATCTGAATGACTGGATTCAGAGTCAATAGCAATTAAAACTAGTGATAAAAACAATCCTGACTGGTTACACTTTCTAAAATAAAGAAGTAAGAATTTATATTATTTACAGATATGGAATCTTCCATGCTGGTGGATAATAATTTAATCAATGCAGTTATGGTTGGTTCATGCCAAGATTTACCTAATGTGATGAACAATAACCACATTCAGCTACTCTACCAAAGGCTTTTTGCGTTCCAAGGTAACAAGACCTCAAGAAGCTGCCAATACACACTGTATATTATATTAGACATATCTAAGAATTAAGAGTAATTATGTGCTCTTAAAATGGGATGATTTTGTAAAATAATTAAGTGAAGCACTTTTTCTATTCTGTTTGCGACATTTCCTCTAGAATCTACATTCTAAAAGTAGATCTAGCAGTTGACAAAGACTTTTTCCTCTTTGGTTTCAGTCAACCTAAATAACATTAACAAAGCTAATTTAATGATTTTCTTCAATATGATTAATTTGGGTAGCTAAATGGCCTGTAGCTTTTTTCTCTCTGTAGAGATTTAACAGCATCCAAATTTTCAGTGAATGTTAAAAGTTTATCTGGTTCATTTATACTAATGCATAGAATTGTAGTATTTCTGTTCTAATCACCCATTTTTAATAATTTCTCCTTACTAATTTGGAGTCTCCTTTGCTACATTCATCTGTGATTACAGGGACACATCAATGCACTGAATGACAAATTCCCTGATGGCTCATGACTATGTACAGTTCTGAATCTTCTCACCAATTTATTTTTAATTCTTTCCTCCTCTTTTTATTACATGCAGCTTTAGTCTGCTTTAAAAGTATTAGGGAAATGAATACACTGAGTATTAACTTAATACTTCTTTTTACTTTTCTTTCTCCATTAAGGGAATTCACTCCATAACTCTACACCTTACTTTGCAAGTCTTCTTCAAAACCTGTTTCTCTACTGTTAAACTAGTCACATAATCTTCTTCTAAACTTTTTTCTCTTTGTCTTTGAATGTCATAGTTTGGAATATTTATTCATTTTCCAGGACCCACAGTAATCAACACAGTTTCAACCGTGTAAGCAACATTCAATGATCCTTTCATGTAGCTTTGCTTTGTCTGCTGCATCCATTTGGTGCGATAGATAGATAGATAGATAGATAGATAGATAGATAGATAGATAGATAGATAGATAGATAGATAGATAGATAGATAGATAGATAGATAGATAGATAGATAGATAGATAGATAGATAGATAGATAGATATTACTACATGTAGCATATTCTAAAAAGTTAATAAAAGAATTTGTTTTTTTGAAGACATAGTTCTGATGGAGAGGGGTGAATGGAGATGTGTATAATTAAGTATACAAATACTCGTGATTTCGTAAAATTTCTGTAAATGCTGCACTTCTTATTCTTTCTTATTTAATTTTCTCAACTTGGCCTGGTTTCATGGATCTGGAGTGAGTATGTTGATTCCTCACTGTTCTTGCTGGCTGCCTCATTATGGAGATGTGATCTTGGGTTTTATATTTTTCTTGCTGTTTACTCAGTGATTATTTATTTAATTAATTTCTTATTATGGAATTAAAAAAAAACTGATCACAACTATAGCTGCTCATTCTTATGATAGTTAATTGATCTGGCAACATTGCTTTACAGTATACACAAACACAGAAGCTCTTCAAGCTTTTTTCAGTCTCACTTTAATTTAGGTATCCCTTATAGCTGTTAAATGTCTATAAACCTTATGAAAGTTTACTAATAAAATTACTCACAATTATTTAAAATTACTATTATAAATCATGAAACTCTTGAAGTATGCTACTGTTATTTTTTATATCATGTTAAAACAGCTCACAGTACACTTTATAACATGCAGACTGTCAATAGTCTGTCATAATGGACACTAAAGTGTTACCCTTTTTTCAGTGGATGATTCCATGATTTTTCATTAATTTTGAAAACAGACCATTGTAATTTCAGTCTTGATGCAAATGTATACCTGCCGCTCCAGAGTCACCCTTTGGAGTGAGGGATGCGTATGCACATGTACAAACGGTATGTGGCTGGTGAAACAACTAAGCTCTGTTAATATTCAGCTTTTTACTTCATTACAAACAAATTAAAAGTACCATCTTACAATGTTCAAAATGTTCCTTTACTTGTGAAGCTGTTAAGTAATTGTTTCCAGTAAGAAGTCATTTCATAACTGATGGTCGAATTGTGTAACAATTTTTTTCTTAATATTCACATCTGAAAAACTTACAATTGGTGCTTTACAATGCTGGTTTGCATAGAGCAAGGTTTAATGGGTAGCTGCACTGTAAGTTAAGAGGAAGCTGGTTTTCTTTACTTGCTTAACATCAGAGGTGGGTAGTAACAAGTTACATTTACTCCATTACATTTACTTGAGTAACTTTTTTAAAAAATTGTACTTCTAAGAGTAGTTTTACTGCAGTATACTTTTTACTTTTACTTGAGTACATTTGTGAAGAAGAAACGCTACTCTTACTCCGCTACATTGGGGAACACTCGACTCGTTACTTTTTTCCATTTACACATTAGATACGCTACATTTTTGCCAGAGAGAATTCGCCAGTGGATCTACTGCATGACTGTTTCACCAATCACACGTAGCCATGCAGTCACATGAACACACACAAACTTCCTGCGTCTGCAGCCTGTGAGAGATTTTTTAGTCATGCAGGGCTCCTGTTTACTGCTAAACGGTCACAGCTTCACTGCAAGAACCTTGAGAGCCAACTCCTGCTGAAGCTTAACCATCACTTCACTGTGTGAAGAACAAGCACATTTTAACCAAACATGCACAGACACAGGCAGTCATGGTAAAGTGAGACTTATTGTATGTGCACAAGCTGCCTTGCTCTAATGTTATTTTCTATCAGCTGTACTATTTGGAGGGCAAGTGAATATGCAGTTTTATACTGTCAGTGTACAGTGTATCTTGTCACTGTAAGTAGTATGCACTGTTCAAACATACATGTTACCTACTGTAGGTATTGGCTTAAAAAGCTTTGTTGTGAAAAACTGAGATTTGGAACTTTGTGTTAGTTGTGCATTTTTATTTTTTACAGATTTTATTTATTTTTACTCATTTTTTATTTTATTATTTGGAAATAGCAGAATTTGCACATTTTTTTATATTTTGTCTGTCTTATTACAACATTTCTAAAAAATAAATCATTTATTATGATCAAACAGTTACTCAGTACTTGAGTAGTCTTTGCACCAAATACTTTTTTACTCTTTCTTGAGTAATTTTTTGGATGACTACTTTTTACTTCTACTTGAGTAATATTATTTTGAAGTAATGCTACTCTTACTTGAGTACAATTTTTGGCTATTCTACCCACCTCTGCTTAACATATTTCAAGTTTCAAAGACATTTGTTTTTTATTGTCAAATAATTGTCCTGTTTCTTTGCTTTAAAAAGCAGTTTAGAAAAATTGTTTTTTATCTGTACATATTTATTATTTATTTTTTAATTTAAACAATATTCTGCTTTGCTTTCTCAGGGTTGGAGTGCCAAAGGCCAAAGCACCAGAATTCAAGTGAGAATGATATTGAAGTCATCTCCACCGGAATGCCTGACAGCCCTGAGCTGTACATGAAGGGGACGACCCCTCCAGATCTCACTCCTGACCAGAGCCCAATGCCCAGTAGGCATTCTTCTCCACCCTCCAGCCCATTGAAGTCCTTACATCACACCAAGAATGCCAGGTTCTTGCGGCAAGCTGCAGTGGATGATGAACGGGGGGCTGGGGAAATTCAGGTGCTCCTTGAAGGAAGGAGTGCTGGAGCAGGAGGGGAACATTTAAGACCCAATAGTTGGAGTGAGGAGAAGCGGCCGGCACCAGGCAATACCACCAGCAGAGGGGGAAGCCGAGGAAGCAGTCGTTCCAATACACCATCAGTAAAAGAGGACACAAGAACCCGGAGCAGCAATGGTCACAAACACGTATCCACCAATCATAAGCCTCGGGAGCGATGGGCAGACTGCCCAACCACGGTTTCGTGGACTTCCCATCGCACCCATTGTGAAACATTGGCCAGCTCTCGTCTTCTTGAGCAAGATGAGGAAAAACTGAGCAACTATGAAATGGAGATGAAGCCACTTAAAAGAATGGATTCTTATATGCAAGAAACACACTCTCAAAAACATTATGGCAAT
The DNA here is from genome assembly GCF_900747795.2 of Erpetoichthys calabaricus. Classification (NCBI taxonomy): domain Eukaryota; kingdom Metazoa; phylum Chordata; class Cladistia; order Polypteriformes; family Polypteridae; genus Erpetoichthys; species Erpetoichthys calabaricus. Next base: position 120,523,269 of record NC_041402.2, read on the forward strand.
CGCAATTCGCCAGTCCCTACAGAGGATTACCATTCTGAAAACAGGGCCTTTGGGGTTCAAAGACTGAGACCCAAGTCCCAGAACAAAGAGAATTTCAGACCTGCCTGTGTTTCTGAGCCCACAGTTCAAAAGCTTGACAGCTTGAGACTGGGGGATAAGATTGATTCTCGGCCTCTGAGGAGGGATTTGACCCTCTCTCCACCCCAGAAATCTTTACCCATTGCACTAGAGCACGATGAGGAAAATTTAATTGAAATGAAATCCAGTTCAGTAAGTATTTTCTTTTCATACAACACTGACGCATGAGAAAAGAGTACAATGCCCTTCAAGTAAGATGTATGGTTTATTTGAGATATGGCTTATCTGATTTGCGCTTCAGAATGCAATATTTCGTTTATTTCCTTTGTTTGGGGATGACTTGTTTGTTCTTTCTATGGCTATCAGGTTGTCTTATGAAACCATATAATGTAAAGCTGTATCATCCTTCGAAAGCAAAATGGAAGTCACATCATTTTAACTTTAATTTTTAATTGTTTGCAAGAGGATGGAGATCAAGCATGCCAATTATCTTTAAACTGTGAAGTCATTGACACTGAAAGAGTAGATCTCATCAGGCTAGTGTGAGTCATTGTCATCTGTGTAGTCTCTTATTTATTGCTGCTTATCTAGGTTAATATTTGTCATTTTAACTTAACAATTGTTCAAGATTCTACAGGCAAGTGAACATCATATTGAGTTTGCAGAATGGTTTCTTCTCAGGTAGAGATCTAGTAAATCTAGTAGCTTACCTGTACAAATTTTATGGTAAAATCCTGTGGCCTCACTATTGTGTAATCACAGAAAGGTACGGTACTTACAGTGCAATACAGATACTTACACAAATTTGACATAAAACATCCTGCCAAGGCATGAAATTTGTATTGTTCATCCAAATTGTGCAGTGGCATATTTATTTGTGAATTGGTATATTTAGTACCTAGAATATCCTCTATAGATATATATTGGCGTCATCTGCTTACAATTGAATTTTTCTTTTTTGTAACTTCGGAATTATAAAAACGAATTGCTTTTTTTTCTAAACTATTTTTATTTCTAGTCTGTCAATGGGAAACAAAATTGCTAAATAATTTCCTTTTTTGCACATCGTATGAATATATCAGTGCTAAGCAAGTCTTTACTCTTTTTTAATATTGTAGTAACGCACCATTACAATATTTAGCAATGACAGTTTTCAGGCACAGAGCTGCCAGATTGTAAATGTATAATATTGTGCAAAGCTTATCCCTGCCCTTGCTATTATTTTTGTGTAAATCAGCTGAAACAACTTTTTATTTAGATAGGAAAGTATACCTAGATGGTAGCCTAGAGATTTCTTTGCAAAAAGGTTAAGTGCTGGATTGGGGATTACAAGAAAAGCTCCTTCCTTCTTGCTAATTAATGACCCTGGATGTACAGCAGAAGAACAATTTCACAGAACTATTATGGAAAAATGGCTGCAGTATTAAAATGAAGAAGTAAATTCAGCACCAATGTTTACCAATGTAAATATTGGCAAAAGGTAGTTATTGTAACCATATAGGGTTGAGGCCAGAAATATTGGCACTGCTGCAATTTTTTTAGATAATGTATCAATTCCTCCACAAAATATATGACTTTACTGAATGATTGGTGTTAATATATGTATTTTATTTATTTGCATTGCAAGAACACAAAAAAATCTAGGAAAAAAGTCAAATCTAATCTTATTTCACACACAGAACCCCAAATTGATTGCCCCAATTGACTTTATTTTTGGTGGCGCAACCTTTGGATAGAACAACTGCAGTCCTGTAGCAATGTGCTTTCTGCAACTCTCCAGCAGAATTTGTGACCACTGTTCTTTTGTAAAGTCTCCTAGATTTGATGGGTGCCTTCTCCCAACAGCTCTTTTCATATCTCCCAACAAGTGTTCAATGGGATTTAGAGCAGAAACTTCAAAACAGTCAAACATTCATTTTGAAAACCATTTCTAAATACTTTTTGAAGTGTGCTTTGGATTATTGTCAAGTTTAAAGTTCCATGACCTTCAACAGAGACCAAACTTTAAAACACTGAGTCCTACACTGTGCTCTGAAATTCCTTAGTAATTTTCAGATTTCATGATACCATGCATAGTTTGAAAGCTTCCATTACTAAAGGCAGCAAGCAAGCCCAATACATCAGTGATCCACCTCCATGTTTGACAGTAGAGATTCTGTTCTTTTCTTTTACTGTAAACATAAACATGATGTGCTTGTCTCATCTGTCCAGAGTACATTCTCCCAGCAGGATTTTAGGATGTTGAAGTGTGTTGTGGCAAACTCCAGTATGTCTTTTTTATGCCTCTGTGTCGGAAATGGGTCCTCCATCATGTCCAACCGTAGAGCCTTTTTTCATTGAGATGGCAACTGATAGTGCAAGTTGACTCTCTTGTAAAAGGTGTCTGAAGGTCGGCTTGGATCATTTTTGTAGTTAATTGAGGTTATTTCTTCACCGTTTGTGCAATCCTTCACTGCAATCTTATTCAAATGAATACATTAGGAAAAGGGTAAAACCCTGACTTAAACACATGATCAATTTCACATTTTTTTTAAGCAATCATCAAAATTCAAGTAAGATTCATGCTTACAAAATCGCTTAACTCTGAAGACTTATGTCTCTCTTTTAAATAGGTTACTGCAGTATTGTGTTGTTATGTTTATTCTGTACACTAAACTGAGCAACATCATTTAACTTGCTGATGTAATAAAAAATATGTAGGAATAATTATACTCATAGGGTAGCACAATATTTAAAACTATTGCTACACAGCTCCAGGGAAATGTGTATGAATCCCAGCTCAGTCATTGCCAGGAAGAGGTTTTGAGTTTTATTCCATATCTATTTGTTTTTTTTAGGTACACCAGATTGCATCTACAGTACATCTCACTGATGTTCAAGTTAGATTGACTATTGTCTCTACGCTGCCTCTGCATGAGTGAGTGTGAGTTATTTGTAAGTGAGGTGGGTCCCTGTAGTAGGATAGTGTTGGTTCCTACCTTGTGCATAACGTTGCTGGGATACACTCAGAATGTATTTTTGTCAGTCCCGGATATTAACACCAGTTCATCACAGGACCAATAAGAATATGAACACTGTAATATTTAATCTTGACTTACTGTAGTTAGGATCCATTACCATTAGAAAAGTTGAAATAAATTTGATCCCTGTGAGAGCAGTGAACTTACAGCAAGTCTTTTTTTTCTGTTCATTCTTTTTCATTTCTAATGTGATGATTTTTTGTGTTTGTGCTAAGGATTTGTATGTAGACATCATAACAGTTAAGCTAGGGTGTACATCAGAAGTGGCAAAAAGGCAGGAGATTTTGCTTTACATGGCTACAAATAGCTGTGATATTCCCTTCAGATTTTAGTGAATTGGTGGCAGTACTGATTATCCCACTGAACATATGAATTTTTCTTGGCATCCAGAATAAATCATTTTCTATAGATATATCTTGCTTATGTTTCGTTTAAAAAGAATTGAAAGAACTTGTCCTAGTTTGTGTTATTATTGTTATTCTTAGGTTTTTTTCATTCACTATTAGTTATTCAGTTTGCATGTTGCCCCCGTGTGCTTCTTATATTTTACTTGGAAATGTGTATCTGTGGCCTACCATTCAACTCATAATCCCACACTCTGGATTCTCGTGGCCTATAAATACTTTACACAAAAGACAAACTTTGTCTGCCCTCAAAAAACAAAGAAGTACACAAATTCTGTGAGTTGTTTGCTAAGCATGGTAAACTCATCATAGCTTGTCGAATTTGGGCATTTATGAATATTCAAAGGAAAAGGGTGGAGGAGTACGCTTGGTCAGTTTTATCCCCTAGAGTGTGAAGGAATGCCCAGAGAGTATGTGGATAACTAATAAAATCAACTTTAACAATATTTGGAAATAAACTACATTTTTGAAGGCTTAATATTAAGTGTAAACATATATAAACGTGTAATTTGACGTGTTCCAAGATTCAGCACATTAGATGGTAAATTTGTTAATCCATAGAATTTACCATGCAACATAATACTTCATAAATGTACTCTGACTGTGGATTCACTGTGTCCTATTTGAGAGCCACACATAGAATCATTCCTACATGAAATTTTCTTTAACTCTCCAAAACTGAGCCAGGGTCATGCTTTATAGGTGTGAGCTTCAGGTTTATCGAAACTTGTCTAAATACATTTATGACTAGTGATGAGTGAATCTGAGTGTTTCGCTTCTCAAAACTTTGGCACACAAAGGAAAGTGTTCATTTCCATTTTGGAAGCGTCTTAATGCATCAGTTCTACATGTTTTATTTGAATAAAGATCTCTAGTGAAAAAACAAATCACCAGACTAATTTCCTGCCATGTGTAGACGATTTCTTGTGCCATCAGATGTGTGTTTTGTTTGTACTGGTAAGAAAATGCCCACTTTGCCAATTATGATGGTGATTGCACCCCTAAAGATGCATCAAAGAAATAACTAGAATTGATTTTACTGATGATCAGGAGATTATCTGCATTACACAGCTGAGGACAAAAACATGGGTAAACATAGGGAGCACAATTCTTTGATTTCTACTCTCACAAATATTTAAAAACCACCGAAAACTCTTCTTCAGTGAGTTTTGTGTTTTGCAATTGTGCAATCACTAGTGAAATAAGTTACAGTTTTGTGAAACTGCATTCAAATTAAAACTTGGCTGTTTCACTCATCATTGTTTATTACATAATGAATGCATATCACTAATATCATGTAGAAAATTTACTTTTCTGAATTATCTCTCTATTATAAAAAAAATCTTGGAAAGCTTGGAAGGAGATGAGACATGTTTTTTTTTCTCGGAGACACTTTAACATCCCACGAGACAAGGCAGTGAGACAAAAGGACAGCTGCTGTACAGGCTTTTAAATGTTCAAAGCGCTCTGTGACATGCAGATCACGCAGCACGGCAGCAGCAGCAAGCCAACAGGTATCACCATTTAAGAGGGGGTTTCGGAGGAGCAACTGCATCTCCTTAGCGTGCATTCAGCCCCAATCTTCACAACGCGAGCGGCATAGACGCAAAGTAGTTGCCGCATATCGCACCCTGTTGGGGGGGGGGGGGATTTAGGGGGTTGGCAAATGAAGCGAGCAGGGGGCAAAGCCCCCGTAGTTCTTCTATAATAATGGAACTGAACGGTTCGATCCAAAAATCCAAGTAATCAATCCATCCATGTCATGAACCCACATGCAAAGCCCACATAGGGAAAAGCCAGGTTGTGAACTGAACCTTGGTACCTGGAGCTTTGAGGCAGCTGTACCAATCTCTGTGCTCACCAACCACTATGTAAATCAAATCGAATTTTTTATGCATCCATTTCTTGAGCTCACTTTATCCATTCCTGGATTGTATGGATATACAGCCTTTCTAAAAGACAAAGCAAGAACCAGCTGCAGACCCAAAGGTAGTTCATTCCACTTGGAAAAAATTAAACCTGTATCCAGATCATGACAGAAGCGTTATGTGACCATATCTGTCATATTTCTGTTGTTACAGGATGTGGTGTTATAAATGGGGTGAGTGTCACTGTATTCGTTATGCCTTGGTGGATGAAACTAAATCTCAGTATCCATAGCATAATTATTGTACTTTCCATGTAGGGCCTAGTGTTAAGTGTGTTCCTGGTACTTTTGACTTTTGCTTTGACTTTGACTAACATTTTTCCCTTTGGTTTTTGGTTTCCTGATTTATTTCTTGATTACTCAATTTTGACCTTTGTCTTCCCTGGCCATGTCTTTTTGCCTAAACATACAATCTCCTGGTGTTTTGTTTCCTCACAAAAATCCTCAGACATATTTTGTGTCTCATAACAAGTGCTTGATAACAAGCCATCACGTCATAGCAATGGACAGTGAAAATGCCAGTGTCCACTAAAAACAAAATGTCATTTTGGTAAATTCAAAACACATCTATTAAATTAAACAAAAGCAAAAAAATGAATGTGAAACTAAATTCCATACAATTCAGAACCCAATTAAAGAATAAAGGTTTCAAAAGAAAAATATATTAAGTGTGGTAAAAAAAAAAAACCAATATTACTGACATTCATAACATACCGTAACAATATTGAGCACTGAGGTGATTCTTTCCAATAGTCGTGTATACCATATAATTCTGTTTAATATTTTTTTACAGAGCATACATTCTTCTTACTCAGATGATGTTTGTCTGAAGCTTTCAAAAAATGAGACACCAGTCATTCATGAGGTACACACAACAATATTGTGGCCGTTTACTGTAGTGGTGCTGATTAATCTAACAGCATGGAGACAGCATTGACAGTACACAAACTGCACAAATAAATATTGGATATTGAGATCTAATTCAAGTGCCATGTCCTAGTATGCTGCCCTCATGCTTTATACTCGCACTTCCTCACAGCCACCCATGCTAATAAAAACAAATGAAGTTTCAGGAGGACCGTGTCATTTAAGCTTCATTAAAGTGTTAAATGAAGCAGATTGGCTTATTGCAGACACCTACATTGGTAGCCATGATTAGTTTGTACCAGTGATAGTTTTTTTTTTTTTTTTAACGGTCAAATTTTTATTGATAACTAGAAAAGGAATACAGCCAAAGAATTCCAACAGAAATAACTGATTTTGAGCTATAGAATAACAAACACAACAACACCCCAGACCCCAAAACCGGCAGATCTGAGATTAATATTTAAACAAATACAAAAGGGATAACAGAGTGAGTGAGTAAACTGACATCCATTGGTGATAGGTAATTATTGCTGACACATCTGACTCATCTTGTTAACTGCTAGAATTATGTCATTTTTCCCAAGCAGATCTGAAGATCACACACATTGCAGGGCCATTTACTCTATATCAGTGAAGTTGTGGGATGCTGGAGATCATCATGGAGGCAACTGGCACAAGAGGGGATCTAGCCCTGAATGGCATTCCAGTCTAGTACAAGGCACATCCACACACACCAGGCCAGTCAGCCAAACACCCACGTCTTTGGGATATGAGAGGATAACAGACTGTCTGAAAAAACTCAAACAGACTTAGGGAATGTGCAAACTCCATGTTAGGCCAGGCTTAAAACTGTGAGGAAGTTGTTCTCACCAAGAGAGGAACATTTCTTTACATTTTTAAATGTAAAACTCAATTATAAACTGTTTCACAAAATTCATGCCTCCTGTTACTAGAGAAAATAAGCACTGTTAGAGAGGTGCACTGGAAAAATGTTTCTTCTCAGCTCTGGAAATGTTTTCAAATCCCGGCTCAGTCAATGTAGAGTCTGCATGTTCTCCCCATGTGTGCATTAGTTTGCTTCCATATATTCTGGCCTCCTTACATATTGCACAAATGTGTATGCCATATTACTTTGCAACACTAAACTGAACTGATGTTAGTGAGTGTGGCCTGCATTTGACAGGAGTCCAATCAGGGATTGGTGTCCGGCATGCAAGCAATGCTACTGGAATAGGCTCTGGTCTCCCATCAACATGAAATGGAAAAGTAGGCTAAACATTATGGATGGATAAAGTCATTAGTTGAGCACACAATGAGGCAGCAACTGAAAGTCCTTACAATACAATACAACACAATTTATTTTTGTATAGCCCAAAATCACACATGGAGTGCCACAATGGGCTTTAACAGGCCCTGCCTTTTGACAACCCCCAGCCTTGACTCTCTAAGAAGACAAGGAAAAACTCCCAAAAAAAACCCTTATAGGGAAAAAATTAAATAAACCTTGAGAAAGGCCATTTCAAAGAGAGACCCCTTTCCAGGTAGTTTGAGCGTGCAGTGGGTGTTAAAAAGGGGGGTCAATACAATACAATACACATAACAGAACATAAATAATCCTCAATACAATATAATAGTGCAATAGAAATATTACAAGTACAGCGCAGAATTCAATAGTAGATGATATTACATAATATGATTTGGATTTCTTCAGATTCCTGGAGACCTCAGCCATCAAACTGCCTCCCCCTATTGGCCATTCCACAGCTGAGTCAGCACTGGGCCAGCCAATCCGATGAAAGGACTCCTCTACCTGACAATTTCCATGATCCTCCATCAGGGATGACTTTACCTTAGGCACGCCAATCAACTTGGCAGTAGGGCAGTAACACCAAATGCCACATTTGAGTACTGAGAAAACAAACAGAATAGATGAGGGTTAGTAACAATTAATAACTATCAAATTATTTATGTTTTAGTGCTAATGACTAACAACAGAGATGCAGTCTGTACAGTTAATCAGCAGCTCTAGTCAGGATATGCTAAACTGAAGTAGTGAGTCTTCAGCCGGGATTTGAAAGCTGAGACCGAAGGGGCATCTCTTATAGTAGCAGGCAGACTATTCCACAGTTTAGGGGCCCTGCAACTAAAAGCTCGACCTCCCACTGTTATTTTACTGATCCTTGGAATCATAAGCAGACTGGTAAGCCGGACCTTGGCCATTTAAGGGTTTATATGTTAAAGGGATGATATTGAAATCTGCCCTAAACTTAACTGGGAGACAGTGTAAGGATTTAAGAACTGGAGTTATGTGTTCGTTTTTTCTTGTTCTTTTAATAATTCTTGCAGCTGCATTTTGGATTAACTGGAAGCTGTATATCCAGTGAACATCGAATTGCAGCAGTCAATCCTACTAGAAATAAATGCATGAATTAAGTTCTCAGAATCTCACTTATTTAGAAAACGCTTTAATTTCCTAACATTTTTAAGGTAGAAGAAATGTGACTTAGATAACTTTGTAATGTGTGCTTTAAACGACATGCAAGAGTTAAAGATAACTCCTTCTTATGAGATATAGGGATCATTTAAATTATTTGCTTAATGAAGATCTCAAGACCAGATATCGGAAAGTGATAAGAGTTTATAGGAGACTTTATACCTTCTGGACTGGTTTGGATTTAGAGGATAAGAAACAGCAAGGTGTAAAGGTGAGAAAATTCCCACCTGTTCTAGCATAGACATTAACTGGTGGTAAAAGAAGAAGGTGGAAATAGGAACAGCAAAACTGAACTGCAAGGATTAGAAGAACTTATGACCTGAATCCTTGAAAGTGTTTCCTAATATGTCAATGCCCTTTCTAGAGCAGCTAGGGGAAAAACAATTGGTTTGCCTACTTATAGTTAATGCCAGGTTGTTAAAGAAAGGAGCATGGAGCTATACTGTAGCATTCCTAATAATTTCCCAACATGACACCATTTCCAAATGGCATAGGAAATAAGAAGGCCTTGATTGGGGAGGAAAACCTTAATATGTTGCATTTCATATGTTGCCAAGAAGAGGACTCAAAGGAGAGTTGATCCAGTGCCAAATTGGATCGAGGGCATTGATCCAATAATACAATTCAAAGTCAGGAAGGGAGACATCCCCATACAACTTATTGTGGAGCAATAACTCAAAAAATTCAATTACTGTATAGATTATATTTCAGACTAGAATTAGGAAAGGGGGAATAGAGGGAGGATATAACATAAAAATAATAAGAGGGAATATATTTGTCTTAGTGAATGAAATTGTGGGGATGGAGTCTTTAATGCCCTTCAAAATATAGTGGTTGGTTGAGGTTGTAAGATCATATAGAAAAAGAGACATCCACATTCAGGTACAGTACCTGAAAGCCCCTGTCAAAGGTATGGAAAGAGGAAGAAAAGACAAGCAACATAATTGATTTACAGTGGGGGGAGGAGGGAAGACTTATTCCAGATGATTTCATAGCTAGACAAGGCTTCATAAGTATCAAATAGATTTAGTACATGGGTAGGTAAGGTTGGAATTTCTCTAGTATAACATCATCAGTGTATAAAGAAATCTGAGATATGAGAAGCTCAGGTGAAAGATTGTGGAAAGGGGCAGCCTTTTCTGTCTCTCTTGAAAATAGAAAGGGTGGAAATTGAATTAGTAAACAATAAAATAAATCAAAAAACAATAAGTAAAAGGTTTTAGTTATGTGAATGAGACTTTCCCCAAGGCCCATTGTACTTGGGACCTGCCAGAGGAAGCACCAATTAATTCCATCATCTAAAGAAAGTAGTGCAGATGGAAGCAAAAGAGATCATGCCACATGGATGACATGGAGAAGGCGGCATATATTATCAGCCACACATTAGGATTTAATAAAGCCTGTTTGGTTGGGGTGAATTAATTCATGCACCACTGACTGCACCCATTGAGCTAATACTTTAAATAACAGCTTGATGTTGTGGTTTATTAATAAAATTGGCTGATAATTTACACATATAATCAGGTTCTTACCTTGTTTGGGCAAAAGAGAAACCATGGCTATATTAATAGATGGGTTAAAATGAGAAGTTGAGATGGAAGAGCGGGGCAGGCAGCTGCATCAAAAAGTAGAAAGCATTTCAAGAAGTAACCCATCAGGACTTGGAGATCTCTTAGAGCTCATTGAGTACAAAGCCTCCTTCATGTCAAGTAATGCTACCAGTCTGTCAAGGGGGGAAAAGTCTTCGTCCCCAGTGAGAACCCAGAGAGGAAGATCTCCAGGAAAGAGGTGATGACTAGAGGATGACTAGACATGGAGGGAGGAATCTGACATATAAAAATTTTAAAAATGTATTAATTTCACAAGGGTTATTTGTAAAGTGTCTCGTCATGGTTTTGGTAGTCACAATTGAAGTGAAAGTGTCACATTTCCTCAGTCCAAAGGCCTAAAATGTACTTTGTTTAGAATAGGAAATTAGGAGGTGCAATGGACCATAAACTAGAATTCTAACTGTGTGAATAATGTGATTGAATACTTCTGAGTTCAATCCATGTCAGTGAGCACTCCTTTGCCAAGAAGACCCTTCTTGATTTACAGTATGTTGCATTGCAGTACTTCTGTTTCCCTGAACAACTGAAGTTTGCCCTGCATCTTCCATTTATTTTTAAGTTTAGAACAAAGTGTGCGAATCCATGCATTCAAAGAGGGTCCTGTATGAAATTTGTTTAGCACAACAAAACCAGCACACTTTTAATGTGACAGGAGCATAAGATTAATGTTAACTACATACTGAGAAATAACACAGAAAGTAAGAAACACAATCTGTTATACATTCATCAGTCGCATTGAAAATACAAATCAGCTATCCTGATCCTAACTAATGCTGTTAATCATGCCCTACAATGTACACAATATTTTATTTTGTTTACAATACACAACAGGCAAATCCTTCCGTGACCAGCTCTTCATGATCCTCTCTTCTGCATATGAAACCTTAAAGTTCCTGACTGCTTAAGTAGGAGGTGAAGTGCATCAGAAATAATAAAGGGGAATTAAAAGATACAGACAATGAAACAGTGAACCCTCTAAACTTGCATTTTTCTGAGGTCTTCACAAATGAGTAAGTGGGACTACTAAGGAGGTACTGAAGGATTTGGAAATTGTAGAGGGAGAGGTACTGCTCAGATTAAATAGGCTGAAATCAAACAAATCACCAGGACCAGATAATATTTACCATCCATCCATCCATTGTCTCCCGCTTATCCGAGGTCGGGTCGCGGGGGCAGCAGCTTGAGCAGAGATGCCCAGACTTCCCTCTCCCCAGCCACTTCTTCTAGCTCTTCCGGGAGAATCCCAAGGTGTTCCCAGGCCAGTCGAGAGACATAGTCCCTCCAGCGTGTCTTGGGTCTTCCCCGGGGCCTCCTCCCGGTTAGACGTGCCCGGAACACCTCACCAGGGAGGCGTCCAGGAGGCATCCTGGTCAGATGCCCGAGCCACCTCATCTGACTCCTCTCGATGCAGAGGAGCAGCGGCTCTACTCTGAGCCCCTCCCGGATGACTGAGCTTCTCACCCTATCTTTAATATTTACCCACAAGTTCTTAAGGAAGCTAGCAAGTACATATACTGTATAACCCCTTGACACATATTTTTAGGGAGTCACTGCGCACTGGGGAGATTCCGAAAGACTCAAAAATGGCAAATATTATCCCTTTTTATAAAAAGGGTGATCGGGCAGATCCAAGCAACTATAGGCCAGTAAGCTTAACATACATCACAGGAAAATTAATGGAAGGAATTTTTAGGGATAAGATTGAGAAACACCTGGCAAGGACTTGAGTTTTTCTGAACAATCAGCATGGGTTCAGTAGAGGGAGGTCATGTTTTATTAACATGCTGGAATTCTGTGAGGAAGCAACAAAAGGATATGATCAAAGTGGAGCATATGATATTATTTATCTTGACTTTCAGAAAGCATTTGATAAAGTGCCACATGAGAGGTTGGGCATCAAACTAAAAGAAGTGGGAGTTCAGGGTGATGTTTTCAGGTGGGTGCAGAATTGGCTCAGACACAGGAAGCGAGGGTGGTTGTGCCAGGAACCTTATAAGAATTGTCTGATGTTAGGAGAGGTGTTTCACAGGGGTCAGTACTGAGGCTAATGCTATTTTTAATATAAATGATTTAGAGAGGAATATAAGTAACAAGCTGGTTAAGTTTGCAGATGACCTCAATCATAGGTGAATTGGCAGATAATTTGGGATCTGTTAAATCATTAAAGAAGGACTTGGATAGTATACAGGCTTTGTCAGATTTGTGGCAGGTGAAATTTAATGTCAGAAAATGTAAATTATTATATATAGGAAGTAAAAATGTTAGGTTTGAATATACAATGGGAGATCTGAAAATTGAAAGTATACCTTATTAGAAGGATTTAGGAGTCATAGTGGACTCTTAAATTATTGACTTCCTGGCAGTGTTCAGAAGCCATTAAGAAGGCTAACAGAATGTTAGGTTATATAACACGATGTGTGGAGTACAAGTCCAAGGAGGTTATGCTCAAGCTTTATAATGCACTGGTGAGGCCTCATCGGGAGTACTGTGTGCAGTTTTGGTCTCCAGGCTATAAAAAGGACATAGCAGCACTAGAAAAGGTCCAGAGAAGAGCGACTAGGCTGATTCCAGGGCTAAAGGGGATGAATTATGAAGAAAGATTAAAAGAGCTGATCCTTTTCAGTTTAAGCAAAAGAAGATTAAGAGGTGACATGATTGAAGTGTTTAATATTATGAAGGGAATTAGTACAATGGATCAAGACTGTTATTTTAAAATGAGTTCATCAAGAACAAGCAGACACAGTTGGAAACTTGTTAAGGGTAATTTCACACAAACATTAGGAAGTTTTTCTTTACACAGAGAACCATAGACACTTGTAGTAAGCTACCAAGTAGTGTGGTAAACAGTAAAACTTTAGTGACTTTCAAAACTCAACTTGATGTTTTTTAGAAGAATTAAGTGGAGAGGACAGGCGAGTTTTGTTGGGCTGAATGGCCTGTTCTCGTCTAGAGTGTTCTAATCTATATATATAATTCACTAAGCAGCCAACAGGGCACGCAAGACAACCATGGGATACGCATGATATAGCCACGCCTGCCAACTCACAGAGACCCGCCCACCAACTCTAACACTATGGGATATGACGACAACTCACAGAGCCCCGCCCACCAACAATTCACTAAGCAGCCGACCATGGCATAAGCACGACAGAGCCACACCCAACAACTCACAGAGCCCCACCCACCAACAATTTGAGCAAGAGCGAAAGAATTTGCCAAGAATGTTTTAATTAATCAAGAACGAAAGTCGGAGGTTCGAAGACGATCACGTACCGTCGTAGTTCTGACCATAAACGATGCCGAATGGTAATCCGGCGGCGTTATTCCCATGACCCGCTGGGTAACCAAAGTCTTTGGGTTCCAGGGGGAGTATGGTTGCAAAGCTGAAACTTAAAGGAATTGACGGAAGGGCACCACCAGGTGTGGAGCCTTTCGCTTAATTTGACTCAACACGGGAAACTTCACCCGGCCTGGACACGGAGAGGATTGACAGATTGATAGCTCTTTCTCGATTCTGTGGGTGGTGGTGCATGACCGTTCTTAGTTGGTGGAGCGATTTGTCTGGTTAATTTCCGATAACGAACGAGACTCCCTCCTGCTAAATAGTTACGCAACAAAAGAGCGGTCGGTGTCCAACTTCTTAGAGTGACAGGTGGCTTTCAGCCACGTGAGATTGAGCAATAACAGGTCTGTGATGCCCTTAGATGTCTGGTGCTGCACGCGCGCTACACTGAATGGATCAATGTGTGTCTTCCCGGCACCGAGAGGCGTGGCTAAGCCGTTGAACCCCATTCGTGATGGAGACTGGGGCATGCAATTGTTCCCCACGAACGAGGAATTCCCAGTAAGTGCGGGTCATATGCTCGCACTGATTAAGTTCCTGCCCTTTGTACACACCCCCCGTCGCTACTACCATGGTCGGGTGACTTGGTGGATTATATATAGAAAAGCAGCCAGAACCACAAAGAACAATGATAAGTCAACGTGGCTCAGAGGTGCATGTGGAATGTAGCAGAGACGAAAGCGAGTGAGTCGGCGTTTGGAAAATAAACAGTCAACATGACTCACAGGTGCATGTGGACTGTACACAGACGAAAGCGACTCAGGTGAGAAGTTGGGGGCAGGCACATGAGCAGGCAGTGCGTACTGAACGATGACTAAGAAATCAGCAGACTAGAATGGTGGGGGGGCCAGGGCGGAGGGGGCAGAATGGGCGTCCTTCTCCTCTCCCTCCGTTCCGCCCTCCACGCCCGAGCACCATCCAGCCCCGTCCCTCGCTCTGGGAGGTGGAGGCGCGACGGCGGTCCTCCAGTTTTGACTCACGGACAATTGTATGTTGCCCTCTCCAGAGTTCCATCTTTTCATTCACCTACAATCGTATCCTCAAACCCACCCCATTTGGACAACTGTGTCTTTCAGGAAGTGTTCACCCATCAATACATAATTATGCGGCGTTGGCTAGTGTTCTAATAATTGTGGTTAAACTTGTTGGACAATGCTCTCTAGAACTTTGCTTTTTTGAGAGTTTGCTGTCAGTCACATGGCTGACTCCACTACATCAGCATGTAATCAAATGCTACAAACTATATTAATTACACATTCAACGCTAGAATAGAGCATCACTAAGGCAGGCAAATAATGTACATACAGAATAAGCAGTATAAACACCATGGTGAGTGCATGAAGAGCAAACACAGAGCAAGGCAGAGAGAGACATAAATGACAACACACCATGTGGTGCTCCTTGTTCAGTATAACTTACTTAGGATTACCTGTGCCTATGTCATCCATCATGAACAAACCGGGCACTTGTGACTTAGTCTGAGTCTGCACAATACCTTCTTTGTGGGTAATAGTAAAGCAAGCCCTGTTCCTACCATTTGTTAGCTGCATTCTGTCACCATCAATGTGGGGGTCTTCTATCGGAATATGCCAATTTGGGAAAGAAACATGCTGTAATTATGGTCTCTAGAAAGGTGCCTATCAAACAGTCCAAAAAATATATGTGTATTATTATTTTTAGTTATGGTTTAAAAAATCATTAAGGGAAGGTCCCATCAATCTAGTAGGCTCCCCTGAGGTCCGTCCACAATAATGGGTCTGTTTACACATGACCTTATTACATTGTGAATTTTTTTAACAGTTTGTGGAATATGAAGTCTTGCAATTTAATTCTGCTACATATTGCTGTTTATTATTCCTAAAGTTGAGTCCATTATCACTATGAGCAAAAATGTATCAGTCCATTACACCTAATAAAAAACTGCTTATGATACTATTTCCATCTCGTATGCCCTAGACCAACATACTGTATATAGTCATTATCTATCTGTTTCATTCATTTAACTGAAAAAAAACAGCTTCAGTTTTCAATCATATGGCACATCTGAGTGGAAAGTACATCTGATGTCAGGTTCAGCACAAGCTTAAAGGAAGACAAACCCCTTTTACTCACATGAAGCTAAGTTTCTTATAGTTTAGTCAAATCTTTCTTCGAAATTTCTCAGTTGTCCACCCTGTGGAATATATCGGTTTTCTGCAAATGTTGGGAACAAGTGTAATTGAAAGAAACAATAGAGAAATATGGAAAAAAAACCTCATAAACTCAAGCTTCCATTCTTCATCCAGTCATTTAATAATGAAGCAAGAAGGGCAGCAGATAAAAGATTCATCAATGTTTACTGAAATTTTGTTCCATGTGGTGTTTTCTGAAGGAGAATTTGATTTCTACATTTTATTCCCAAAAGATTGACAATTAAAGACCAATGTATGCCACTTAGAATTATAACTGGCACCAAAGGACCAGATTTCGATATTCTAAAAACATTCAATTATCTCCAACATTAGCAAAACAAAACAAAAAATAAATGAATAAATAAAATATTCATTTGCCACACCAGATTCCTTTTTTGCTGCTCCTTATCACTTCTCATAGTATCACCATATTTGTTAACTTCAGCCAAGTGTAGCATCTAACTGAATTTGTGAATATGTGTGCATATGTCCAACCTGAGATAACACAATTGATTATTAAAAAGATTATTAAAAGTATTAACAAGATTATTATTATTATTATTATTAAAAGATATATTGAAGGCAAATGTTGGAATTTCCATTAATTGATTAGTGAAGAGCCCACACTTTTTTAAATGATAACTTTAGACATCTGGTTCTTTTAATAGCAGGTGCTGTTTTTATATTTTTAGAGTTTACTTGATTCCAATTTTACTGAAATTCCTTCTGAAGCAATTCAGTGAAAATATCAGATCTTGTCTGACTATTTTGGAAATTAGTTTTCATCTACTTTGACTGTGCAGTTATTTTGTTTTGGATACATTAGGAAGAATTAGGGCACTGCAGGCATTCTCATTACTGTTATATGTATTACAGTAGAAAGTCAGCAGTTTTCCTGATTCTTGTACATGTACGTGTATACAGTATATACAGTATATTTCATGATCTAAATGTGCCAGTTTTATACTAACTTCGCAAAATGCAATGAATGCATAAAAAAATTATCTCTGAGAAAATCTGTTTATTTGGAAGCCCACACACACCAATTTACTTTTCTCTATTCACTCATTTTCTTAACATGCTTAATCCACTGCATGGTCACAAGGAGATTGAGCCTGTCCTGACAACACAGGATGGAATTCTGGCTCACTGTCACTCCCAGCATGACAAGCATAAGGCATCAGTTAACTCAACAAACATCTTAGAAGGTTGAGAGAAGTCCAGAAAAAAAATAAAAGCAGTCTTGGGAGGGACTTGAAGAACTTCACAGAGCGACAGGGTGGGGAATCAGTTGAGGTCAGCGGAACTATGACGAGGTAGCGCTAGCCAATGTACATTCTGTTGATAAGCACAGCACCCTTTTACACATTTAACATGCACTCATCTTATTAGATGTAACTGCCAATTAAAACAAACATCCTCTTCCTCCAAAAATCCAAACATGTGGATGCAATTCAATATATGTGTATGAAGACATTGTGAAGAAGTATAAGTGGTTTTGGTCGTGGTATGATTGTTGGTGCCAAACATTGTTTCTGAAACGGCTGCAGTTCTGTAATTTCCATGCACCGCAACACATAGACGGTAAAACATTCTTTAAATGACGCCTTACTCCCAGATCTTAAGAACAGTTTTGGCACAGACAAACCATTTAGCCCAACATGGCTCTCAGTCTCCAACATTTACAAATTATCACAAAGTTCAGACTAAAGTCTCCTAACTACTGCTATCAACTACACTAGTTAGTATCTTCTCCCATATATCTATGGTTCTCAGTTTGAAGAAAACATTTCAAATGTTTGTGTGAAATTTATCATAAACCAGCTTCCATTTGTTTCTTGTGGGAAAAATTCAGTGGAGATGGTGATAGATTTCAGGAGGAGTCCACCCCCATTGACCCATATGACACAATGTGGCATACCAGTAGACACAGTGGTCTTTCTATTTCCTTAGCAGTATTACTGCTTAGGATCGTGGGTGGCAGGTATAAATCAGTTCACTCATTAACAAAGCTCATCAGAGGATTTTTTTTTTCTCTGGCAGCTGAAGAAGTTCAGCTTGCTATTGATAATAACAGTATGTTTTTACACTGCCACCACGGAGTCCATGCTCACTTCAGGCTGGTATGCTGCTGCTGCTACCACAGTCAAAGAAAAAATCAGACTGCAGTATATCACTCCAGAATGTACAGGCTACCAGGATTGATGGACGTGCGAGTAAGATCATAGCTGAAAATAACCAACCTAGACATGGACTGTTTAGGACCTTACACCACAAGTTTATATTTTCCCAGCTGCAGTACTTTATATCAGTATTCATGGTTCCTGTTAATTTGTTTATCCACTCATAGTGTCTTAGGGAAATGTATTCTTTTTCTTTCTCTTTCATTATGTGGGTAGCATCAAGTGCACCAAGTCAAATTCCTAGTACATGTAAATTGTATTTAACCAATACATTTCAGTAATGAAGCTTAATTTAAAGTAACTCTGGTATTCACCATAGTAATTCACTTCATAAGTGAAAAGGTGGAATTTTCTCCTACCGGTTATCCTGGTGTCCTGGAATAAGTCCAGTCAGTCTTCTCTGGACTTTCTCTAGTGCTGTAATATCTTAAGAAATGTGTTAGCAACTGAAGGAGTCAGAGTGAGAATCAGAGGACAGCCAAGCAAATATTCTTTCAGAGCCTTTATTTATTAAAGAAATGCTTCTTTTGGAGAGAATGAAATAATGTAAATTTCAATAGTCAAACTTAATATTCCCAAGACATTAATTCACCAGATAAGTAAATAGTTTTAAATGAAATGAAAACCAGATAACAACTGTGTATTTTTTTCGGCAAAAGTAAGAGTCCAGTCCTCCTCCCGCTTGCAGCTATGTCACTAGTCTGTCATACAGAATGACTGCACTAAAGAAATATTATTTTTGCAAAAGCAGCATTTTTGTTCCAGATCTCCTGTGTAATCTATTTTTAATACCTTAAAAATATCTTGGCTTATCTGCACTGGCACAAATTCTTCTAAGAAAGACGTACTGACACCAGGAGTATCCAGCTCTGTTTCTGAAAGGCTGCAGGGTCTGCAAATTTTCATTTCAGCCACATTTATAATCGGAAGGCAGTTTGACACCTTTTTTTTAAACTGATTTGTTCATTTCATAGTTGTGAGGTGCTGATGGGTGTAATAATGGGAAAGGCGCTATATAAATAAAATGTATTATTATTTCATTATTAATAATATTTATCAGCTTTTAAGTTTTTGTGTATTTGTAACCTAGTTACATCATTTCCTTATATAATGTTAATCAGGTAGGACAGCTAAAAACAGTTCATGAAGAACACGTGTTGGCACCACCATATGAGCTGCTCCAAACCAGGATGAACTGTCACATGCACCCAGGTGTCTGTATAATTGAAATCATCTGCTTTACACAGAACTGCAGTGAGATATTTCATGACAAAAGAGACTGCACTTTCTGGAGCTTTGGGCATTCCCAAAGAGAAACAATACAGTTCTGCACAATGGTATTCATCATTATAAAACTCATCTTAGATCATAATAAAAATGTACCGGTGAGTTATTTTTTAAATTCTCAAAATGACAGAAATATTAGTGTTTAGTTGATTTTTCCTTAACTGTGGAACTGAAGCACATAACACAAATTTATGCAATTATTTATCTGACCAATCACTAATAATACTGTGTCCAGTCTGCACAGCTGCAATGACAATGACACACTATGAGAACTTCTCTTTGGTGTTTTTTCTCTGTGATTGCTGTCAGTTTATTTTACCATATGTCATCACTCATGTTATGCCCCAAGTTAACATGAGAGCAAAAGCAACAACCAGTATAAAATACTCAGAATTTGCATGAGAGACCCAATATATACATTTGTGTAAAGTGTCTGCTATAGCTCTACCTTTATTTTCAGTCTGGCAACATCACCTCCCTACACATCCCGTGTCACAAAAAGTTGTATTTAATAACATCTTTGCATCCTTTAAAATCCTAAATTATCAGCACATTCAGTTTAAATTTGTACATTGTTTGCACCTTGTATGCATGTGGCAGCTGATCTGATCTGTCACTTTTGTTCCTTAAATGCTCCTGTCACTTGGATTACCCCTCCAGTCTCAGCTTTTTGGTCTGAAGTCTCTAACTGTCTGCAGTCTGTTCTCTCTGTTAATGTTCCCATTCTGAGTTATACTGTTCCTGGACCTCTCTACTCTTACTCTTACTCTTTTGTCCAGCAGAGGTTATTTTTCTTGGTACAATTGCAACAGTAATAATTCCACCCTCTTACTTCTTCATTTCTGATTGTACATTTTTGGAAATCATCTTTCTTTAATCTAGTCATTGAACTTTCAGCAACACAGATCAACAGATCATCTGGCTTCTATACAGAGAAGTAGCAGACTGGTGGTCAGCATCATGTTCCTAGTTTTATTTCCAAATTCTCCTACTTTCCATCTCCTTTCTCCGCTTTTGGGCTGTCTGTGTCTGTCATGTTTAAATGGCATCAGTACATTTTAGTCATTAAGGGCCAACTTTAACAGGGTGATTTTGAGAGGAATGAGTGGTTGCTGTGGGGGCCCTGTTGTTTCTTGATTTCATTGCTAATATTTGACTAAGATCATGGCTGACTTTCCTCCTATTGAAGTCTAATAAAAAAAATCATAAGAAAAAACATTAACGCACAGTCCCCTCAGAAACCAAGTTCAGCAACTATGTTGGTTGCTGTACAACACTTGGCATCCAATATTGACTGAAAAAGAACTTGTTTCTAGTAGTAGTGCCATCAAGGACATAGAAAATGGTTCAGGTGTGCTTATTTCAGTAATCGAGTAGAAGAGATTAAGAGGCTTTTTTCAGTTGTCAGTTGTTGCATGGGTGAAAAAAACTCTAAAATACTGTGACCGGTTGTCAAATAAATGAGGGCTGCTAACACTGAAGTCAAAAATAAGTCATAACCTAACTGAAACCAAAATTGATAGTTTCAGAACTAAAGTCATTCACCCAGTCTTTTGTTTATTTTTTTCTATGACACTAATTTAATATACAACATGACTTGCACATCCTACACAACATCATAAGCCTCATGAAAAGTGCACCGCTGGCGCAGCAGCCACACAACATCACATTGATCAAACACTGCTTTCTGTGAAAACCAGAAACTCAAAACGGGCATCCCTATAAAATACAAAATGGTATTGTTTTGAATTACAGTCACAAAACATAGCCAAAAGGAAGCAAGGCCTCCTAAAATGACCAGAGAGGCAGGCCCTAACCTAAGCAGTCTTACCAAGGAGATTCACCCCAAATCCAGCTAGCCTCAAAAACTACTAACTGTAGGCTTCTCTCTTACTAAACTCCAAACAAGGTAAGCTGCCAAAATAACAAGAAAAGTCCTCAAAAAATAAATCGAAAGCCCCACAAGAGAAGGATGACTGAAAACCTCAGCTTGTGCACAGAATGGCAACAAATAAGCTTTATAAATGAATGGGTTTAATAGAAGAAATACAAGCAAAATGCTCAAATGAGCAAAAACAGGGAAAAAAGAAGATGACTAAAAGGCACTCCTAACTAAACATTTCCAATTCACAATCCAGAAGACAAAATCATTAAAGAGACATGAGAAAGTTACACAAATCAGAAAATACAAAGAAAGTAACAGTACTTACAAAGAGAAGTGCAATGATCCCCTGGGGCCTCATTTATAACGCTGTGCGTAGAATTCACACTAAACATGGCGTACGAACAAAAGTGCAAATGTGTGTATGCAAAAAAAAATCTACATGCATAAATCTGTGCGTACAACAAGTTCCACACACTTCCCCTTTACAAATCACTATGAATGTGAAATTTAATGCACGTGCCTACAGTCCCACCCCTACTCCTCCCAGAATTTTGCATATTTTGCAAAATCATTATATATATCACCTTACATTCAGTGTTTGGTTAAAAAACAATGGAGAAGGCACGTGAAAAAAAGAATTTTAGTGAATGCAAAGCGGAAGCAAGGAAAGACGTAGTCTTTGTTGGCTTACGCAGTGGTATAAGCAAAAAAAGCGTGCCAGAGACACTCGAAAGTTCAAGTTCAGAAAGTCACACAGTACCCAAAAAAAAAGAAGTGGTCAGATATCACAGTCAACGTGGAAAGGCGAGTCACAGCACACTGTCTGTTTATTCTGTTTCAGACAATATTACAAAAGCTAACCCCGTGCAATGCTCAGGCAGTAACGGTGCTGCTGTGCCGAGCATATCTTAGGGTGCTGGCTGCATACACAACACTGCCCCAGAAACCACTGGCCATCTGGCTGTGTGCTGACAGACGCTGTTCTGGAGTCACAAAATGCAATAATGGATGCAATAAGAGATGTGGCCATTGAACTAAGGAATATACTGTAAATGCTGTACTATGTAATATTGACTACAAATTAAATGAATTAGTTAAAAAAAATGCTGCATCTGATTACCTGTTTTTACATTCTGTCAGTTACATTCAAACAAAGTTGTAACACTGTCCAACTTTGTTGATCATTTGGTGGGTCAGAGTCAGGTTCATCATAGTGCATCTCTTCAAGTACATGCTTGTACACTGTGACACACTTTCTGTGCACTATAGAGCAGCACATTAATAGAGTGGAAATGCTTTCTATTTACATAAGCATATTCCTTCTCTGAAGGTGCCTTTATAATGTAGTGACAGCACCGAGCACCAGCAACAAATTGATTCTCTGCTTGCCTTTTGCCGTACTAGTTGGAAAAAGCACCCAAAACTGTGAAGAGCTGCCATTTTTATAGATTCTCCAGCTATATATGATGTAATGTCAGCTCATTCTTTTGGTGATTCATCCCTGGCTGATGTAACTTGTACAGAGCAGTTGCAACAGCAATGTGCATGCAGTTGACCTCTCCAACTACATTTGCAAAAACCGTACATTGCTGCGAATTGTGCTTTTCTGTTTTCCAGTTCAACCACAGTGTAAGGAAATCTTATCTAACTGGATAATAAGCGGATAATGCCATCCTATACAGCTGGCATGGCGTGACTCAGTGATGTTTTTGAAACACCCGATCGTCAGCAAGTTCACGTTGAAAAGCTCCTGTGGCTAAAAACCCAAGAGTAGACATAACTTGGAAAGGAGCAGGTAGAGCACAATTTCTCAAAGTCTGCCTTTGTAAAGCTGGGGCCAGCTCAGCACACAGCTCCAAAAGGATAACTCTTGGAAATCAAAATCAACAGTCATCATCATCTGTAAATACGCGCTCTCTTCTAATTCTTCCATTTGCGATGTCTTCTTACAACGGTAAAGCAGCCATAGTAGTTGGAATAGTTTAACCATTCCATGCACCATTATATTGTTACAGAATGATTATGATCATCCATCCATCCATCCTCTTCTGCTTATCCAAGGTCGGGTCGCGGGGGCAGCAGCTTGAGCAGAGAAGCCCAGACTTCCCTCTCCCCGGCCACTTCTTCTAGCTCTTCCGGGGGAATCCCAAGGTGTTCCCAGGCCAGCCGGGAGACATAGTCCCTCCAGCATGTCCTGGGTCTTCTCCGGGGCCTCCTCCCGGTTGGACATGCCCGGAACACCTCACCAGGGAGGCGTCCAGGAGGCATCCTGATCAGATGCCCGAGCCACCTCATTTGACTCCTCTCGATGCGGAGGAGCAGCGGCTCTACTCTGAGCCCCTCCCGGATGATTGAGCTTCTCACCCTATCTTTTAAGGAGAGCCCAGACACCCTGCGGAGAAAACTCATTTCAGCCGCTTGTATTCACGATCTCGTTCTTTCGGTCACTACCCATAGCTCATGACCATAGGTGAGGGTAGGAACATAGATTGACTGGTAAATTGAGAGCTTTGCCTTATGGCTCAGCTCCTTTTTCACCACGACAGACCAATGCAGAGCCCTCATCACTGCGGACGCCGCACCGATCCGCCTGTTGATCTCACGCTCCATTCGAACCGCCACCTTATCGTGGTGGAGGGGTTTGCGTGTCCCAATGATCCTAGGAGCTCTGTTGTCCAGGGCTTTATGCCCCTGGTAGGGCCACCCAAGGCAAACTGGTCCTAGGTGAGGGATGAGACAAAGTGCGGTTCAACAAAACCTCCATGATGAATACAAAATTTGGACAGCGTTTTCCCTCGCCCGGACGCGGGTCACCGGGGCCCCCCTCTGGAGCCAGGCCTGGAGGTGGGGCTCGATGGCGAGCGCCTGGTGGCCGGGCTTGCACCCATGGGGCTCGGCCGGGCACAGCCCGAAGAGGCAACATGGGTCCCCCTTCCCATGGGCTCACCACCTATGGGAGGGGCCAAGGAGGTCGGGTGCAGTGTGAGTTGGGTAGTGGCCGAAGGCGGGGACCTTGGCAGTCCAATCCTTGGCTACAGAAGCTGGCTCTTGGGATTACGATCAATTGAATTAAATTTGTAAACCATATGCAGTTCATTTTTGGTACATTTGGTAAAACCTGCATCATAGATGTTTATCTAAAAAAGAAAAGCAGACCACAGAAACAGTAACACTGCTTTGACACTTTGTGCTGCCAGTTTGCAAAACTGAGCATAAACGTGCGTACGCAATGGGTGACCCTGGCGTGAAAATGTGTGTGGCTTTACCCCAAGTTTAATTTTTATACATCTGGAAGTGAGTGTGGAAACGGGCATATGCAAAATTTTAGTGCGTACGTTCCGTTTATGCATGAGGCCTCTGATCTGAGCTTCCTCAGCTGTGGTCTTAAATAGCGAGAGTGAGAGCTCAAAAGCAGTGATGCCATTTAAAGTCATAGAATACAATTAGAAAAGGAACTGCATAAAATGTGAAAAATAATAGTTACAAAAAAAACAATACACATACAATTCACATAAATTCAGACTTATATAACAGGTACCAGCAGTGATATCACTGTAAAATAACAAACAAGCAGTAAAACAAAGAATTTGCACCTCAACTTGACATAACTGATGCTGATACTTCAGGCCATATGCCAGTTACATGGATTTGAGAAGTCAGTGTCTTCCAGGACATTTTTGACACAAGCACTGAGTTGCCACTGATTAAATTGAATAGAAAGACTGACTGAACTTCAGGATATGAACCTGTTGTTGCTAATATATAGCAAAGAACATTCTTTGAAAGGCTAAACAGCATTTATAGTCAAATAATTAAACTCTACGATCAGAATTCTACAATGTAATTTAATTTCTACATTAAATTTTGAGTAAATCAGGCTCACCATTCTTTGTACCTTCCACTGTTTGTGGGTTTCTTTATAAAGTACAGGAGCAACAGATGATGTTGTCTGTGACCATAGCTGCATGAAAGGGCATGTGTTAGGGTCAGAACCTGACAGAATGAGTAGTGTGATAAAATATTTTTCTCTTTTTCTTGTACACTATATGTCAACAAGTAATAGTCCCATCTTGATACTTTATGTTTTGCCTGTAGCAAGGGAAGGCAGCGAAGGGAGCACAGTGAGGTCTGCCTTTCCACTTTATTTCTGTCAATAGATATTCAGTAGTTGAAATTAGGCTTAAAACAGCAAGAAGAGCTAAAAAAAACTTTTTTTCTCCCAACACAGGTACTAAAATACAATATATGGAGTATAAATGTTTGAGATTTCTTTTTTATTTGTTTTTCTAATATAACATGTAAAATTCAGACATTTTAACTGTGTAGTTACTTGCAAATACTCTAAGATTACAATTTAAAGAATAGTTGGCAAAGAAGCACTGCTAGGTGTCAGATTAGCATTGATTTTTATTTAGATGACATACTTAAAATCCAGAGCAGAAAGCAAAATGCCTACATACACCTTAGTCTTCAAGGTGCCCTATACAGTATATAACAAACAGGACTGAGGGCCTCAAGCAGTTTCTACAATAGACCATCTTGTTGTCTCTCCTCTATAAGCTAAAGGATATGTACATTACTATTTATGCCAATTATTTTAAAGTAAGGTGTACCAAAGCAAACTCGGTAGGACCTGGCAGCAGAACTAATCTATTACCACTGGTGCCTAAGAAATCCAGCAGCAGGAGTTATATGCCAAAACCACAAATAAGCTGTACACATACATCAACACAAGGTCTAAACACTCAAAAGCAGATACAGTGCCTCCAGGGAATATTCAGGCCCCTTCACTTTTTTCACATTTTGTCATGTTGCAGTCTTGTACTAAAAATTAGTTTTTAAAATTAATTTTTCCCACATTAAACAACATTTAATACCCCAGAATGACAAAGCAAAATCAGCATTTTGGATTTTTTTGTACATTTATTATAAAAATTGAAATATGATATGAAATATTCAGACCCTAAATTCAGTACTTAGTAGAAGCCCCTTTTGCAGTGATTATGGCATGGAGTCTTCTTGGGTATGAGACAAGAAAGTTTGCATTCCTGGATTTGGGCATTTCCAGCCATTTTTCTTTTCCGCAGATCCTCTCAACCTCTGTAAGGGTGGATGGAGACGTTGGAGGTGGAGATGTTTGATTCGGTTCAAGTCTGAGCTCTGGCTGGGCATCTCAAGGACATTCATAGAGCTGTCCCTTTGCCACTCCCGTGTTGTCTTTGCTTTGTGCCCTGAGTCATTGTCCTATTGGAAGGTGAACCTTCAGCCCAGTCTGAGGACCAGAACATTCTGAAGTAGTTTTTAATTAAGGATATCTCTTTACTTTATGTTCAACTTTACCTTCACCCTGAGTTATCTACCAGTCACTGCCCCAAAGCATGATGCTATCAAAATCTAGGTACACCACTGGAATGGTAGTGTGCAAGTGATAAGCAGTGCCTCATTTTCTCCAGACATGACACTGAGAATCAAGGCTAAAGAAATCAGTCTTGCTCTTCTCAGGCCAACAATTCTTGTTTCTCACAGTTTGAGAGAATTTTGCATGATTTTTGTATAATCCAAGCAGACTTTCATGTATCTTTTACTGAGGAAAGGCTTCTGTCTGCCCACTCCACTGTAAAGCACAGATAAGTGGAGTGTTGCAATGATGGTTGATCTTCTGGAAATTCCTCACATCTTCACATAGGTTCCCTGGAGCTCAGCCAGGGTGGCCATCGGGTTCTGACCTGTCTTACCAAGACCCTTCTCCCCTGATTGTTCAAGCTGGCCCAGCCTCCAGCTCTAGGAACAGTTGTGGTTGTTCCATTTATCTTACATTTAAGAATTATGGAGATTACTCTGCTCTTGGAAACATTCTATTCTGTAGGAATCTGTATAGCCTTCCCCAGATCTGTGCCTCGACGCAATCTCATCTTCAGGCAATTCCTTCAACCTCATGGCTTTGTTTTTACTTTAAAACACATTATCAGCTGTGGAAACTTAAATGGACAGGTGTTTACCTTTCTTAATCATGTCCAATCAATTAAACTGACCACAGGTGGACTGCAAACAAGGTGCAGAAATGATGATCAGTAGAATGGGATATACCCAAGCCACATTTCAAGTGACATAGCAAAGGGTCTAAATAATTAAATTAATGTGATATGTCAGTTTCTTATTTTTAATAAATTTGATACAAATGTCTAATATCCTGTTTAGGAGAGATGGCAGTGGAATTTTTAACCAGATTGTTTAATGGAATCTTGGAAAGTGAGAGGATACCTGAAGAGTGGAGAAGAAGTGTACTGGTGCCGATATTTAAGAATAAGGGGGATGTGCAGAATTGTAGTAACTACAGGGGGATAAAATTGATGAGCCACAGCATGAAGTTATGGGAAATAGTAGTGAAAGCTAGGTTAAGAAGTGAGGTGATGATTAGTAAGCAGCAGTATGGTTTCATGCCAAGAAAGAGCACCACAGATGCAATGATTGCTCTGAGGATGTTGATGAAGAAGTATAGAGTAGGCCAGAAGGAGTTGCATTGCGTCTTTGTGGACCTGGAGAAAGCATATGTCAGGGTGCCTCAAGAGG
Organism: Erpetoichthys calabaricus; assembly: GCF_900747795.2. Lineage (NCBI taxonomy): Eukaryota > Metazoa > Chordata > Cladistia > Polypteriformes > Polypteridae > Erpetoichthys > Erpetoichthys calabaricus. The sequence continues at coordinate 120,551,108 of NC_041402.2, forward strand.
AGCTATGGTATTGTATGAGGAAGTTGGGAGTGGCAGAGAAGTATGTAAGAGTTGTACAGGATATGTACACGGGAAGTGTGACAGTGGTGAGGTCTGCGGTAGGAGTGACGGATGCATTCAAGGTGGAGGTGGGATTACATCAGGGATCAGCTCTGAGCCCTGTCCATGATGATGTACAGGTTGACAGATGAGATTAGACAGGAGTCCCCGTGGACTTTTATGTTTGCTGATGACATTGTGATCTGTGGCGATAGTAGGAAGCAGGTTGAGAAGACCCTGGAGAGGTGAAAATATACTCTGGAGAGGAGGGAAATGAAGGTCAGTAGTAACAAAACAGAATACATGTACTTAAATGAGAGATAGGTCAGTGGAATGGTGAGGATGCAAGGAATAGAGCTGGCAAAAGTGGATGAGTTTAAATACTTGGGATCAACAGTACAGAGTAATGTGGAAGAGAGGTGAAGAAGAGAGTACAGGCAGGATGGAATGGGTGGAGAAGAGTATCCGGATTAATTTGTGACAGATGGGTGTCAGCAAGAGTGAAAGGGAAGGTCTACAGGACAGTAGTGAGACCAGCTATGTTATATGGCTTGGAGACAGTGGCACTGACCAGAAAGCAGGAGACAGAGTTGGAGGTGCCAGAGTTAAAGATGCTAAGATTTGAATTGGGTGTGACGAGGATGGACAGGATTAGAAAGGAGTAGATTAGAGCAGGCATGTCAAACACGCGGCCCCCAGGCCGCATGCGGCCCGCAACAGATGCTAGTTAGACAGATCCTAGTTAGAACTGAACTTGTACAAAATGATTACTATCGTTTGTGATTGAATCATTCTGCATCTTCGGTGTTACTTATTGACTTCTCTTACTTCTGCCTTCTGACAAAAGCGCGTTTTCCCATGGCATTACGTTACCGGAAACGTCATCTGCTAGTATAGCCACGAGCCTTGACCAAAGTTAATGAGCCGCAGCGTCACAACTGAAGTGTTAGGCTGCAGCAGGGGTGGCCTTAGGCATATGCAAACTGTGCACCTGCACAGTGCCGCCAAATCCCAGGGGCCGCCACACCAATATATATTGAATATAAAACAGAAAGAGAAAATAACGACACAGCTGATGGCAATGTGGCTGAAAAACATTCTGTTTCTTGTTAATTAGCACGCTGTATTTACAAATGTCGCTAGAGTCGGAGCAGTAAGCTATATGTAGTATTAAAATGTTTTGCTGTAATGAGAATATCATGGGCCGCCACTTGGTTTTCAAGTTACGGACATGCGTATATAGAAGGGTGTCACGAGCACGAGGTGGCTATGCAGTGTCCGCAATGGATATGGCCATCCACCGTGCATACGATACCGTATTGACATTGCCAGGCGAAGGGGCCAATGATTCTTTCTCTGCCCAGGGCCGCCACGAGCCTAGAGCCGCCCCTGCTAAGGCTACACTACTGACTGGGCTGCTGAGACTGACCACTGGGCAGAACTGACCATCACGAGTAGTAATAGCCCGCATATTTTCACGTTTTTTTGCTCTAGTTTCATGTAATTTTGTGCTAGTATTGTAACGAACAGTTAGTGCAGACTACAGCTGAAGATCTGAAGTGGACGCGAGAAGTTGGTGAGTTGTTTATTAACATATTTTTGTGATTTTGAGTTTGTAAAATTATTGTAGGTCAGGTGGCTTTTTGCATATCGGCTTATTTTACAATATAAACTTTAAAGTAAACTTAGTAAAGTAAAATTTGATTTTTGGAGGATTTGTTTTCCAGCTTGAATTACTGAGCAATGAATTCAGTGAGCATTTTCGTGATTTCAGTTCACACAAACATGCAGGGCATTGCGCTGTTCTCTTACAACGTTGAGAATGCGCCTGAGACTATCCAAATGGAATTGATTGAAGTGCAGTCAGATTCTATTCTGAAGGCAAAATACAATGAAGTTGGTGTGCCAGGCTTGTATGCTTACCTGCCACCCTCATGTGTGCAGATCCGTAAGTTGGCATCGAGTGTACTGTCAATGTTCGGAAGCACTTACCTTTGTGAGCAATTGTTTTTGTTAATGAAAGCTACCAAAACCCCACATCGCTCAAAACTTACCGTCGAGCACCTTTCATCCCTCATAAAAGTTGCAGCTACACAAGATTTCAAGCCTGATATTGACGAACTGGTTACTAACAAGAGATGCCAAGTGTCGGGACAAAAGAAATAAATCTCACACTGTAAGGCTCCTATATAAGCAATGAACATAATATAATGAATATCAATCATCAAGACACTATATAAAAGCGGTCGGGATTGTCCTTCCGTCCCGTGAGTGCAAAGCGTAGCGGTATTCTGCTTATCACAGACTTACTACTTGTGGCTTGCGGTACGAAGCGACGCCATGTGAGCAGAGTTCTGGTGCTCCCATCGTTCCCTTGCTTTTGTGCGCGATGCGCTGGAAAAATAGACAAAATTATGTCTCTGGAAATAATTAATGTTGATGGAGTACAAATGCCTCACTGCGTAGTAAATATCAGGGGAGATGGTGCTTGCTTATTCTCATCTATAGCTTATTTAATGCATGAAACTCTGTCTTTAGCGGTACAGATTCGGGCTGACATTGTACGACATGTTTTAAGTAATTGGTCAAGGTTTCAGCCATTTACAATGATGCCGTCAGGAATCTCTTATACAAATGAGCTTCAGTATCTCACTGAAATGTCAAAGTCTCAAACTTATGGTACCATTTCTGAGCTAATGGCAGCGGGAGAGTTGTTCCCCTATGAGTTTCAAGTATATTATTATGGAGTCCTACACTCCAAGTTTGGACAGGCACTCCAGGGGATAAAAAAACTTAGGTTTTCGGGAGATGTTATGAATGGGCACTTTGATGTTCTCATTCCCTACACTTACATGCCTGATGTACACATGGAGCACACACAAATTGAGGATAAAAGTCGGTCACCTTAAAAGGCGGGTGAGCCTAGTAATATAATAAGGACCTAGCTAAGAGGTTAAGACTCTAATTCTACACTGTTGTATGGAGACTGCATGGAAATAAATTGCTTTTCTTTAAACTTTAAGTGTTACATTTTTTAAAGTTTTCAGTATTGGAAAGAAAGCTACAGTAACTTTGTATAATAGTATTTGTTACAGTACGGCCCGCTGACGCACGTATGGTAGTCGAAGCGGCCCACCAATGGTAGTGAGTTTGACATGCCTGTATTAGAGGGTCAGCTCAAGTTGGATGGTTGGGAGACAAAGTCAGAGAGGCAAGATTGCGTTGGTTTGGACATGTGAAAAGGAGAGATGCTGGGTATATTGGGAAAAGGATGTTAAGGATAGAGCTGCCAGGAAAAAGGAAAGGAGGAAGGCCTAAGAGGAGGTTACTGGATGTGGTGAGAGAGGACATGCAGGTGGTGGGTGTAAAAGAGCAAGATGGAGAGGACAGAAAGATATGGAAAAAAAGATCCTCTGTTGCAACCCCTAACGGGAGCAGCCAAAAGAAGAAGAAAAGCATAAGACTGCAAAATAACAAAATGTGAAGAAGTTGGAGAGCTGTGAATACTTTCTGAAAACACTGTATATACGTAGTACATACACACACACACACACACACACACACACACACACACACACACACATATAAATACATACTGTATATAGATATACAAGGGGCAGTCAAAAGGTTCCTGGAATTGTAATATAGCAGGAGAGTGAGAGATCAGATTGATGTGGAGGGGAGTGCAGCATGTCTGTAGACCAGCTACAACAGGACTGAATTGGTTTCAAATTGTTTAATTACCGTTTGAGTTTGACGTCTGCATAGTCATTTGGCACAATGTCGCAGTTTGAACAACATGCTAACATCAAGTTCATGTGCAAATTGGGGAAATAAGTTTCAGATAAGCTAGGAGCACTCACAGATGTAAACCTACTTTTGCCCACCCGTGTATTTATATGTCTGGTGCAGAATGGCCATTAAAGCAACAAGGACAGGCCTGACAAGAATATACCTTACATTCAATGAGCAGTAAGCTCTGTAGCTAGAATTAGTCAATGTCCTTGGAGGATCAATGGGGGCAAAATAATTTAATAACCTAATAATAATAACTTAATCAAGAAGGTCAGACAATTTTTCTCTGTAAAGAGAGCAAAAAGCTCACAAATACTAAAGGATCCTCACACATTTGCAAGAGGAAACAGTCTCAGAAGTGCACATGTAGCAGAACTGACCATATGGCATTTTAATAACAATAATATATTTTATTTATATAGCACCTTTCCCATTTTCTTTTTGAGTTGCTGGGTCTGGAAATTTGTAAGGACACCCCTTACCATGAAAGCTATTCTGAGAATGGCCTAGGGTGTGACCCCTGGTTAGGGGTTTAGAGGCCACTCCCTGGCAGGACCCCTTTAGTGTCTGAGGTTAGGACCTCATTTTGCAGGAAAGGAGGCAGTGCAAATAGAGCAAGATAGAGAAGGGCAGACTGAACAATTCCTAATGTGACTGACAACAGTATGGTGTAAGGGGCCCCACCCAGAAAACTCACCTGGCAGGGACACCCACAACCTTAACAGACAGGGGGAGACTGCTTGTACAGCTTGCTTCCCTCTGGACTACGGCATTGCCATGGATTCACACAGGACATCTGGGGAATTGGAACTGGTGCTGAAGGGACTGGTGAGCCCTACTTGGTCAGGCTCCAGTATCACCTGGAAGTGGTTCCAAGCCACAGCTTTGGGACACCGGAAATACTTCCAGAGATTACATAAAATGAGCTGCCTGCCTCAACTACGGGAGCCAGAGTCAAGAGGAGGTGGACAAAGCTTGCTGGAGGAGCAGACAAGGCTGAAAGAAGGAGACAGAGACAACAGAGTTGCAGAGTTACAGAGTGCTGTATATTAAAATCTCAGTTGTGGTTGTAGGGTGGGAAATGCTTAAATTGTAAGAGTTGCCCATGATAAAAAGAGCATTGTGCTTAGTACTTGTACTAATGTGTTTTGCGAGAAAGAATTCCTTAACACTATTTTAAAGTGGGTCGATAAATTTTCTACTGTTAGTGTGAAGGACATATTTGACTATTGAAAACTGTAAGAACATCATAAAATATGAAAAGATTGAAACAAGCTGTAGACATTCAACACAACGTCAGTCAGTAGCATTAAACATTTCAAACTGGACTGCTTGCCTAATTATTCATCAGATTTTATCTTATCACCCATATAAAAGAAGAATGCATACATTTTTGGAATAATTTAGCTACTTTTAATTTGCTAAATGAAAACCAGGATATGTTGAAGTACTGTACTGTATATGCAAACTCATTTAAAAAAATATTGTTATAGAGGCCTATTAATGGCGGAGCTCATTTGAAAACCGTTATTTAAGACAAGATGAATAAACTGTGACAATTTTGTTGATTGCTTTATTCCTTATTCTGTGCCATAAGTTAACTGGCCATTCATGGTATCCTTTCAAACATCATCACATCCTCACATTGCACACCTAGAATTTACATCTGTTAGCTTCACTAAAGCTTCTACTAATCATTTATATTAATTAATCAATTCCCTGTTTTGAATGATAATTCATGATTTATTAACAATATGTTTTGCTTTTCATTTTTCTCTTTTAGTAATATTTTTGTGAGATAAATGTTTGAAAGGAAACAGAGACATTCACTGTTTTATATTATATGGCCATTATTTTTGTGTATGTAGGCCCTGCAAAAATTATGATAATTTTCTTCTTGAGTCCCAGTAAGGTATTCGTTTTCCTTTTTTGGATCCTCTGATTAAAAAGTTTAAGAACTCCTGTCCTAGATGATTAGGCTTGTTTTGATGTGTCACATGTGCACACCTTTGTGGTGGAGAACATGGTAAAAGGAGGGTTGTGTGGCCAGACACTTATTTAGGGTGCTGCCTGTTCTATTTGATTTGCCGGATGAACTGTAAGTGGTAGTTTGTGCACTGCAGCTTTATTGTGATGTACTACATTGAGAAGTTCTCTAGGACGCACTTAATAAAACGGACTGCCTTTGCCAGAGACTTGAATTTGTGGACAGTTAATAAAGAGTCACTTGTCTGTTTAAACTATTGAACATCATGTTAAAGCATTATGAACTTTCAGCTGCAGTTGCCTTCAGTTGTAGGTGCCTTTCCTTTCATGCCAACATCACCTCAGACACAGTTCCTACCCCAGCAATCACCTTTTTTCAAGTTCATATAGCCTTTGTCTTCTATACAGGTTAGCCATGCTATAATTACAGATAATAAGTCGTGCTGTGCATTTTTATAACCAACCTCAAGCATGGTTCGGTGTTAACAATGTTAATTGGTAGGAGCCTCATTTACACAAATCTTGCCATATTTTACGCCTAAGCTTACATATATGCTGTTTATGTAGGAACAGAGAAAAGAGGGAAGAAAGCTTATGCATATTAGGAATGCCCGTGTTGATGTGTCAATATAAATATTCTTAATACTCTCTGTGCTGGAATGAGTAAGTGCTAATGAGAACTCCCTAGTAACTCACCAAGATCAGCTGAACTGCAACATCGGCATGCTGCATTGGTATTGGATGCTGCTGTTCTTGTTGCTAGACAACAGCTTATACCTTTCCAATTGGTCCCATCTGCTTAGACAAGGGCACCTGATGCAGTGGGAATTGCTTGTTGGGACTCAAAACAAAAGGTGTGCTCATGCAAAAAGGATTATCAGCAGGTCCTGCAGTGTGATACACACCATTTTAGGGGGAAAGAAAATTGCTGTTAAAATATCATAAAAGATTATTAGGATTGGCACAGCACCTGGGCAATAGTTTTCTGATGTGAGTAAAAACATAAGGTGATACACAGTGTATTGTTACTACAGTATATGATTGAAAAAGTTCAACAATAAATATATGCAAAAGTTACTTGCAATTGGCAGATAGATTGATAGATATTGCTTTAGTTTCTGCACATTTAATTTAAACAAAATATCAAGGTTCTGTTTTTACAGACCGTTAAATTTATTGACATTAAAATATTTCAGCGAATGTATCCAATTAAGTGTTGAAGACTGGATGTTACCAATTTTTTTTGTCCAACCATTTATAATTCCATTATCAGATTGCTGAAGTGTTTTGTGCAGAAATTGCATTTTGACTCAAGATAAGAAACATGTCCAGGATAAATCCCATTTGCTATTGACTAACTATTGAAAGGAATTCTGAATCTCAGTTAGGACTCTTTGCTTACACCCTTTTTAATTCTCAATTTTTGATTAATGTTTTGTTTTTGAATGCTAGGTCATCTGACTTCCTGGCTCAGACACTTGCTCATTTTTTGACGGTCGTGCAGTGGTCAATACTGTTGCTTTTCAAATTCAGCATCCAGAATTTGAATGGCCAGGTTGCTGTCTTTGTGGTCTGTATGTTCTCCTCAGGCTGGCAAGGAATTTTCCTCGCACATGCCAAACACATGCAAGTTCTGTTATTTGACAATTCCAAATTAGCCAAATGTGAGTATAGGTGTGTGCGTGTGAGTGGCTTCTGTCATCTTGTCCATTGTTGTTCCCTGCCTAGCAGGATAGACACCATGACAATGAATTGGATTAAGCAGGTTTGAAAATGTTAAAGTTATGTCTTTTGATAATACCTGCAATATAGATAAGATTTTAAAAATCATTAACAGGTATTTAGATTTATTTGCACTGATGATTTCTTAATGTAAGATTTACTCTGTGCAAATACATGATTATTCTTCCAGATTAAATCAGTAATTTACATGTCAAATTGATTTTGTGAATGCGCTTTTTTTCTTAACTTAGATTGTATATAAAGCAGCAATTGCACAAATATTTTTAAATGACATTTTTGGCTATCAAACAAGTAGATTTTCTCAAATGCAGCTTTCCATGTCATCTACTTCATGCTTACTTATGGCCAATATTATGTGTACACCTGACCATCGCATCTGTATGAGCTTGTTAGACCTTCCATTCCAAAATCATGAGCGTTAATATAGACTCAGCCCCCCCGGCTATAATTGCCCCCAACCCTCTGGGAAAGCTTTACACAATGGGCTTTGTGCCCATTCACTAACAGCATTAGAGAAGTCAAGGACTAATGTTGGATGAGAAGGCAACTTTATTCAAGAACATAACCAAAGAAAAAAGAAATTATTCAATTTCCATGTTGTTGTCAATATGTAAAAATGAAGCCCAAACATTAATTGTATGTTTGGTGTAGAGGTAACAATGGCTGCTTCTAAATCAAGAGGTGGCAAGTTCAATCCTGGGTCTTCCCAACATTTACCATTATGAGTAGTGAGCTGCTGTTATTATTACTATTATAAACTGTTCAAAAAAATCAGAGTATAGCATAAAGTCAATGAAACTTCTGGGATATCGATCTGGTCAGTTAAGTAGCAGAGGGGGTTGTTAATCAGTTTCAGCTGCTTTGGTGTTAATGAAATTAACAACAGGTGCACTAGAGGGGCAACAATGAGATGACCCCCGGATGGAAAACAGGTGGAGGCTACTGACATTTTTCCCTCCTCATCTTTTCTGACTGTTTTTTCACTCATTTTGCATTTGGCTACGGTCAGTATCACTACTGGTAGCATGAGGCGATACCTGGACCCTACAGAGGTTGCACAGGTAGTCCAACTTCTCCAGGATGGCACATCAATACGTGCCATTGTCAGAAGGTTTGCTGTGTCTCCCAGCACAGTGTCAATAGCATGGAGGAGGTTCCAGGAGATAGGAAATTACTCTAGGAGAGCTGGACAGGGCCATGTAAGGTCCTTAACCCATCAGCAGGACTGTTATCTGCTCCTGTGGGCAAGGAGGAACAGGATGAGTTCTGCCAGAGCCCTACAAAATGACCTCCAGCAGGCCAGTGGTGTGAATGTCTCTGACCAAACAAGCAGAAACAGACTTTATGAGGGTGGTGTGAGGGCCCAATGTCCTCTAGTGGGCCCTGTGCTCACTGCCCAGCACTGTGGAGCTCGATTGGCATTTGCCACAGAATACCAGAATTGGCAAGTCCACCACTAGTGCCCTGTGCTTTTCACAGATGAGAGCAGGTTCACCCTCAACACATGTGACAGACGTGAAACGGTCTGGAGAAGCCATGGAGAACATTATGCTGCCTGTAACATCGTTCAGCATGACTGGTTTGGTGGTGGTTCAGTGATGGTATGGGGAGGCATATCCATGGAGGGACGCACAGACCTCTACAGGCTAGACGATGGCACCTTGACTGCCATTAGGTATCAGGATGAAATCCTTGGACCCATTGTCAAGCCCTGTGCTGGTGCATTGGGCCCTGGGTTCCTTCTGGTGCACAACAATGCCCAGCCTCATGTGGCAAGAGTATGCAGGCAGTTCCTGGAGTATGAAGGAATTGATACCATTGACTGGCCCCCACGCTCGCCTGACCTAAATCCAATGGATCACCTCTGGGACATTATGTTTTGGTCCATCCGATGCCACCAGGTTGCACCTCTGATGGTGCAGGAGCTCAGTGATGCCCTGGTCTAGATCTGGGAGGAGATCCCCCAGAACACCATCCGTCGTCTCATTAGGAGCATGCCCCGACGTTGTCAGGCATGCCTACAAGCATGTGGGGGCCATACAAACTATTGAGTACGATTTTGAGTTGCTGCAATGAAATTTCAGTAAAATGGACTAGCCTGCCTCATTATTTTTTAACTTTGATTTTTGGGGTGTCTTTGAATTTAGCCCTCTGTAGGTTGATAATTTTCATTTCCATCAAATGATGTGGCATCCTTTCGTTCCTAACACATTACCCAGTCCATATCAGTATAAAGAAACAGCATGATTTTTTTCCCCATTGAGATCTGATGTGTTTTCAAAGTGTTCCTTTTGAGCAGTATATAATAAAAAACATTTGTTTTGAGTCTGGAACAGCTGGTGTAAAGTTTTGCTACTTGTAAAAGATATCGCTGAAGGAATATAAGCAGCCACACAAATGCTGGTGAATCATGTCTTCTTGGTATCTTGTTACTTGAATTTTTTTAGTTCAGTTTCATTCCTGAATAAAAAACACACTTGTTTCGTTATACCTTTGTGTGTCTGTTTTATATTCCAGTAACCACTTGAATGATATCAAATCTGTCTCTCTCATGCACGCACACATACATCCATGCATGATAATGCAATTATTTGAAAACGCTGTGTCATTTGAACATTGGACAAGATTGACAAAAAAACAGTCTCCACGTTATGGTTCATGGTACTGGGAATACAGACAGACTTCTTTTTGGGTGCATACTATGTCAACATAGCACAGCCAGATCTAAATACTAGCGTGGAGAATTGCATGCGTAATGAAGTGACTATAGCTGCAGGTGGAAGTTCCTGTCCCACTTTATGGTGCCAAGCAAAGTTGTGTTGCAGTAATACAGTTTATTAACCAGTGAAAGCAACGTGAAGAAGTTGTCAGTTGTTACCGTTTTGCCTTAGTCCAGAAACGGCTTTAAGACCACAGTCTCGGAAGTTCCTTCTCCCGTGGGAGAACAATCTTTTCCTAAATAAGGAGTAGCATTGCACATGCACATGCAAATCTGTCATTTTTCACACATTCTGCATGGGTGCCTTTGTTGTCTGATAGCGGTCACAGGGCATCGTATCTTTGATTGCTGGTACAACAAAATACTTCTGACCAGGCATCAACCACAGCAATAACTGTGGTCATTGCTGCTGTTGTGAAAAGAATGGAGATAAGCGCCATCAACTCAGAGAGGGAAAGGCAAGTTCGTTGTATCATGTGAACTTGACTGAGAGAATAAAAATAAATAAAAATACACTAACTTTTACAAGTAGCAGAAATTTACAACAGGTGTTACAGACTCACTACTCAAAACTGAAAATGCGGGGAAGACATGGGATCGAACCTACAACCTGTAACCCACACATGCAGATAATAAATAGACTTCAGTTTTTACATACTGACAGCAACATTTAAATTGAATAATTTCTTTTTCTTTGGTTATTTTCTTGAATAAAGGCACACTTGTTTTGTTATACTCTTCACACATTATGCATTTCATGTCAGCATTTTATTTTTAATATGACATGAAAAAAGTTTCTGTTTTAGTTATATGTGCAACATTTCTTGCCTCACATTTTCTGTCATCCTACATTTCATTGTAGACACAGAATAGACATGAAATGTATGTATTCCAAATAACAATATATTTTTACCCAATACAACTCCAGGCACCTCACACCCAGAAAAAGAGACTTGAGCTGGGAAAACCTCGGCTGTGTTGATGGGGGATGGGATAGCAGGTTGCTTGCTGCTTGTGCTGATTGACACATTTGCAAAACAAAGATGCTGCTGACAGCGGATGTACAAACCAGTGTGTTTCTTTGTGTCGGTCCCAAGCCCGGATAAATGGGGAAGGTTACGTCAGGAAGGGCTTCCGGTGTAAAATTTTGCCAAATCAATATGCGGACAACAATACAAATTTCCATACCGGATCGGTCGAGCCGCGGGTTAATAATGACCGCCACCAGTACTGTTAGTCAACAGGGTGCTGGTGGAAATTGGGCTACTGTTGGCTAAAGAAGAAAAAGAGTGGGGAGACGTGTCCGGAGGCAGGAGGAGAGGAGGAAGGTAAAGAGAGTGGAACTGAGGGTAGGAACTTTGAATGTTGGCAGTATGACTGGTAAGGGGAGAGAGTTAGCCGATATGATGGAGAGAAGGAAGGTTGATATATTGTGTGTGCAAGAGACTAAATGGAAGGGGAGTAAGGCCAGGTGGATCGGAGGTGGATTCAAATGGTTCTATCATGGTGTGGAGAGGAGGAGAATTTGAGTAGGGGTTATTCTGAAGGATCAGTATGTCAAGAGTGTTTTGGAGGTGAAAAGAGTGCCAGAGTAATGATTATGAAGCTGGAAATTGGAGGTGTGATGATGAATTTTGTTAATGAATATGCCCCACAAGTTGGGTGTGCAATGGATGAGAAAGAAGATTTTTGCAGTGAGTTGGATGAAGTGATGAACAGTATACCCAAGGGACAGAAAGTGGTGATTGGAGCGGATTTCAATGGACATGTTGGTGAAGGGAACAGAGGAGACGAGGAGGTGATGGGTAGGTATGGTGTCAAAGAGAGGAATGAAGAAGGTCAGAGGATAGTGGATTTTGCCAAAAGGCTGGACATGGCTGTGGTGAATATGTATTTTAAGAAGAGGGAGGAACATAGGGTGACGTACAAGAGTGGAGGAAGATGCACACAGGTAGATTACATCCTATGCAGAAGAGTCAATCTGAAGGAGATTGAAGACTGCAAAGTAGTGGCAGGGGAAAGTGTAGTTAAGCAGCATAGGATGGTGGTCTGTAGGATGACGTTGGAGATCAAGAAGAGGAAGAGAGTGAGGGCAGAGCCAAGGATCAAATGGTGGAAGTTGAAAAAGGAAAACTGCATGGTTGAGTTTAGGGAGAAGGTGAGACAGGCACTGGGTGGTAGTGAAGAATTACCAGACAGTTGGGAAACTACAGCAGATGTAGTAAGGGTGACAGCAAGAAGGGTGCTTGGCGTGACATCTGGACAGAGGAAGGAGGAAAAGGAAACCTGGTGGTGGAATGGGGAAGTACAGGAGAGTATACAGAAGAAGAGGATGGCAAAGAAGAAGTGGGATAGTCAGAGAGATGCAGAAAGTAGACAAGAGTACAAGGAGATAAGGCGCAAGGTGAAGAGAGAGGTGCCGAAGGCTAAAGAAAAAGCGTATGATGAGTTGTATGAGAGGTTGGACACCAAAGAGGGAGAAAAGGACCTGTAACGATTGGCTAGAAAGAGGGGACCAAGCTGGGAAAGATGTGCAACAGGTTAGGGTAATAAAGGATAAAGATGGAAAAGTACTCACTAGCGAGGAGAGTGTGTTGAGCAGATGGAAAGAGTACTTTGAGAGGCTTTTATGAATGAAGAGAATGAGAGAGAGAAGGTTGGACCATGTGGAGATAGTGAATCAGGAAGTGCAACGGATTAGCAAAGAGGAAGTAAGGACAGCTATGAAGAGGATGAAGAATGGAAAAGCCGTTGGTCCAGATGAAATACCTGTGGAAGCATGGAGGTGTTTAGGAGAGATGGCAGTGAAGTTTTTAACCAGATTGTTTAATGGAATCTTGGAAAGTGAAAGGATGCCTGAGGAGTGGAGAAGAAGTGTAGTGTTGCCGATATTTAAGACTAAGGGGGATGTGCAGGACTGTAGTAACTATAGGGGGATAAAATTGATGAGCCACAACATGAAGTTATGGGAAAGAGTAGTGGAAGCTAGGTTAAGAAGTGAGGAGATGATTGGTGAGCAACAGTATGGTTTCATGCCAAGAAAGAGCACCACAGATGCAATTTTTGCTCTGAGGGTGTTGATGGAGAAGTTTAGCGAAGGCCAGAAGGAGTTGCATTGCGTCTTTGTGGACCTGCAGAAAGCATATGACAGGGAGCCTCGAGAGGAGTTGTGGTATTGTATGAGGAAGTCGGGAGTGGCAGAGAAGTATGTAAGAGTTGTAAAGGATATGTACGAGGGAAGTGTGGCTGTGGTGAGGTCTGCGGTAGGAGTGACGGATGCATTCAAGGTGGAGGTGGGATTACATCAGGGATCGGCTCTGAGCCCTTTCTTATTTGCAATGGTGATGGACAGGTTGATAGATGAGATTAGACAGGAGTCCCTGTGGACTATGATGTTTGCTGATGACTATGTAATCTATAGCGAGAGTAATAATAATAATAATAATAATAATAATAATAATAATACATTTTATTTATATAGCGCCTTTCCCATGCCCCTCCTTTAACCGTCACCTTATCGTGGTGGAGGGGTTTGCGTGTCCCAATGATCCTAGGAGCTCTGTTGTCCGGGGCTTTATGCCCCTGGTAGGGCCACCCAAGGCAAACTGGTCCTAGGTGAGGGATGAGACAAAGAGTGGTTAAACAAACCTCCTATGAAGAAAAACAATTTTGGACGGCGTTTTCCCTTGCCCAGACGCGGGTCACCGGGGCCCCACTCTGGAGCCAGGCCTGGAGGTGGGGCTCGATGGCGAGCGCCTGGTGGCCAGGCCTGCACCCATGGGGCTCGGCCGGGCACAGCCCGAAGAGGCAACGTGGGTCCCCCTTCCCATGGGCTCACCACCTATGGGAGGGGCCAAGGAGGTCGGGTGCAGTGTGAGTTGGGTGGTGGCCGAAGGCGGGGACCTTGGCGGTCCGATCCTCGGCTACAGAAACTGGCTCTTGGGACGTGGAATGTCACCTCTCTGAAGGGGAAGGAGCCTGAGCTAGTGCGCGAAGTTGAGAGGTTCCGGCTAGATATAGTTGGACTCACCTCGACGCACAGCTTGGACTCTGGAACCAATCTCCTTGAGAGGGGCTGGACTCTCTACCACTCTGGAGTTGCCCCCGGTGAGAGGCGCCGAGCAGGTGTGGGTATACTTATTGCCCCCCAACTTGGAGCCTGTACATTGGGGTTTACCCCGGTGGACGAGAGGGTAGCCTCCCTTCGCCTTCGGGTGGTGGGACGGGTCCTAACTGTTGTTTGTGCGTATGCACCGAACAGCAGTTCGGAGTACCCACCCTTTTTGGAGTCCCTGGAGGGGGTGCTAGAGGGCATACCTTCTGGGGACTCCCTCGTTCTGCTGGGAGACCTCAATGCTCACGTGGGCAATGACAGTGAGACCTGGAAGGGCGTGATTGGGAGGAATGGCCCCCCCTGATCTGAACCCGAGCGGTGTTTTGTTATTGGACTTCTGTGCTCGTCACGGATTGTCCATAACGAACACCATGTTCAAGCATAGGGGTGTTCATATGTGCACTTGGCACCAGGACACCCTAGGCCTCAGTTCGATGATCGACTTTGTGGTCGTGTCGTCGGACTTGCGGCCACATGTCTTGGACACTCGGGTGAAGAGACGGGCGGAGCTGTCAACTGATCACCACCTGGTGGTGAGTTGGCTTCGATGGTGGGGGAGGATGCCGGTCAGGCGTGGTAGGCCCAAACGTGTTGTGAGGGTCTGCTGGGAACGTCTGGCAGAGCCCCCTGTCAGAAGTAGCTTCAACTCCCACCTCCGGCAGAACTTTGACCACATCCCGAGGGAGGTGGGGGACATTGAGTCCCGAATGGGCCATGTTCCGTGCCTCTATTGTTGAGGCAGCTGACCGGAGCTGTGGCCGTAAGGTGGTCGGTGCCTGTCGTGGCGGCAATCCCCGAACCCGCTGGTGGACACCGGCGGTGAAGGATGCCGTCAAGCTGAAGAAGGAGTCCTACAGGACCCTTTTGTCCTGTGGGACCCCGGAGGCAGCTGATAGGTACCGGCAGGCCAAGCGGAATGCGGCTTTGGTGGTTGCTGAGGCAAAAACTCGGGCGTGGGAGGAGTTTGGGGAGGCCATGGAGAATGACTTTCGGACGGCTTCGAGGAGATTCTGGTCCACCATCCGGCGTCTCAGGAAAGGGAAGCAGTGCAGTGTCAACACTGTATATGGTGGGGATGGTGCGCTGCTGTCCTCGACTCGGGATATTGTGGGTCGGAGGTGGGGAATACTTCGAAGACCTCCTCAATCCCATTAACATGCCTTCCAATGAGGAAGCAGAGCCTGGGGACTCAGAGAGTAGGGAGCAGGTCAAGGAGACCCTGAAGAGTTGGAGGTTTGCTCTTGAGAGGAGAGGCATAAAGATCAGTATGAACAAGACAGAATACATGTGTGTAAATGAGAGGGAGGTCAGAGGAATGGTGAGGATGCAGGGAGTAGAGTTGGTGAAGGTGGATGAGTTTAAATACTTGGGATCAACAATTCAGAGTAACTGGGATTATGGAAGAGAGGTGAAAAAGAGAGTGCAGGCAGAGTGGAATGGGTGGAGAAGAGTGTCAGGAGTGATTTGTGACAGACGGGTATCAGCAAGAGTGAAAGGGAAGGTCTACAAGACAGTAGTGAGACCAGCTATGTTATATGGGTTGGAGACAGTGGCACTGGAGGTGGCAGAGTTAAAGATGGTAAGATTTGCATTGGGCGTGATGAGGATGGGCAGGATTAGAAATGAGTACTTTAGAGGGTCAGCTCAAGTTGGACGGTTGGGAGACAAAGTCACAGAAGTGAGATTATGTTGGTTTGGACATGTGCAGAGGAGAGATGCTGAGTATATTGGGAGAAGGATGCTAAGGATTGAGCTGCCAGGCAAGAGAAAAAGAGAAAGGCCTAAGAGAAGGTTTAAGGATGTAGTGAGAGAAGACATGCAGGTGATGAGTATAACCGAACAAGATGCAGAGGACAGAAAGATATGGAAGAAGATGATCCGCTGTGGCAACCACTAACAGGAGCAGCTGAAAGAAGAAGAAGACTAGGCTTCAGGGATCCTAGTACTAAGGAGTCCAAAAGGTAGCATCCTCCTGGCATCCTCCAAGCCCAGATTTGTCCTTCACACTTCCAGAGAGTAAAGAGTGATTACTCACTCCAGAGAACGTATTTCCATTGCAGCAGAATCCACCCTTCTTATTATGCAAAATGACCTTAGGTTTATGTGTGGCTGGTTGGTCACAAAAAAACATTTTTTGAAGCTCACAGCTCCCAGTTCATGTGCTCATGTTTCTTCCAGGGTCAGTTTGGAACTCTTCATTGTATGATACAACAGAACACAGGAAATTTATATGCACTTTGCACTTCAGCACAAACCGGCCCAGGTTTTCATGGTATACCACTTCGTGGTTGAGATGCTGTTGCTCCTAGATTCTTCTACTTCACAATATTAGTGTTTACAGTCAACTATGACAAATCTAGAAGAGCAGAAGTGTGACATATTGACTTTCAGCAAAGCTGGCATCCTATGACAGTTCCACGTTTATTGTCACTGAGCTCTTTAGAATGACCCATTCTACTGCCAGTGATTGTCAATTGAGACAATTGAGGCTCTGTGTGGTTGAAGCACCTGAACTAAATCATTTGGAGGGGTATCCACGTACTTTTGACCATATAGTGTATGTCTGTGGCTTTTCATTCTCCCAGGCGGAGGTCAATGGCATTCTGGCCTGAGCTCTGCTCACAAACTGCACTCCGCTAAATCACTCATTATAAATGTATCCAATTTCAATACTAGAAGGGTGTCGGAAAGGATTTATATAGAGGTATACATAGTGTAAAAAGAACACACTGAACAAGTTAAAGGTTTGGGGATTCACCCCGTTTAGTTGAAGAAAATTCCGAAAAAGTCTTTACAGACTGGAGCTCAAAGCAGAACTGATGGTACATGAGAAATGGCCGCTATATATAGTCAGTTAATCGGAAGTGATGTAATGGAGAATGGTATGCTGGAGGAAGGTAGGTTCTTAAGGCCCAGATGAGGAAGTAAGGGTGGCTTTAGGTTGCAGGTTTGTTGGCTGATCTGTAGAGAGAGAGGAGGAGGGCAGTGTCAACCCCTGGTCTGGTGGGAACATACACATACTTTAGCTCATAAACTGTCTCCCATCATGCATGTGTGACATGGCAAGGCTCAGACCCATGGGGAGGTCGTGAACCCAAGAAAGAGTATTGGCATTAGAGAGAGCCCCAGCAATAAACAGCTGAAAACCAATAAGGCTGCAGGTCCAAAAACCGCCGTGTGTCACACGGGTTTGTCTCCTTATGAACCGCCATCCACTGCAGAGCAGCGTGGTTGGTAACAAGGGTGAACTCATGGACTAGAAGGTAATACCTGAGTTGTGTAACGGCCCATTTAATAGCCAAGGCTTCTCTTTCCACTGCCACATATCTGGTTTCCCTGCCCAACTGTTTCCAGCTCATGAACATCACAGGGTGTTCGATACGGTTGACACATTGGCTCAGCACGGCACCAAGACCTGTGTCCGAAGTATCAGTCTGGAGAATAAAATGTAGAGAGAAATTAGGGGTAATTAATACAGGTGCCGAGGTTAGGTCCTGCTTTGGGTTATGACATGCAGAGTCATCATTCTCATCCCATGCCACCATATTTGAAGCCCGCTTCTTTGTCAAGTTTATCAAGGGTGTGCATCACGAACCGGCGGTAGTACCTTGCTAACCTGAGAAAGGCTTAAGATGGCTTCTATTTTAGAACACTGTGGTTGCACTGTACCCCTGCCCACCAGGTATCCTAAGTATTTGGCTTTGATGAATCCGAAGAAGCATTTCTTGGGATTAACCCAAAGACATACTTGTGAACAGTGTATGAAGTACAGCTTGAACCTGCTCTAGGTGTTTCTTCCATGTGCCGAAATAGGTGACTACATCATTTAGGTAGGCAACAACAACAACAACAACATTTATTTATATAGCACATTTTCATACAAAAAGTAGCTCAAAGTGCTTTACATAATGAAGAAAAGAAGAATAAAAGACAAATAAGAAATTAAAATAAGACAACCTTAGTTAACATAAAAAGGAGTAAGGTTCCGATGGCCAGGGTGGACAGAAAAAACAAAAAAAAAACTCCAGAAGGATGGAGAAAAAAATAAAATCTGTAGGGTTCCAGGCCACGAGACCGCCCAGTCCCCCTTTGGGCATTCTACCTAACATAAATGAAATAGTCCTCTTTGTAGTTAGGGTTCTCACGGAGTCACTTGATGCTGATGGTTATACAGACTTCTGGCTTTTTAATCCATCCATCATTGTTGGAACATCATGGTGCTTTGGGTAGATGGTGGTGGCACAAGCCACCACCAATAGGACACCGGAAAAGGAAACAGAAGAGAGAGTAGGGTTAGTACAAATTTTGAATGAATAGTTATTATAATGAATTGGATATACAGAGTGGCAGGATTAAATTACAGTGAAGTTATGAGAAGGCCATGTTAAAGTAATGTGTTTTCAGTAGTTTTTTAAAGTGCTCCACTGTATTAGCCTGGCGAATTCCTACTGGCAGGCTATTCCAGATTTTAGGTGCATAACAGCAGAAGGCCGCCTCACACTTCTTTTAAGTTTTGCTCTTGGAATTCTAAGGAGACACTCAGTTGAGGATCTGAGGTTGCGATTTGGAATATAAGGTGTCAGACATTCCGATATATAAGACGGGGCGAGATTATTTAAAGCTTTATAAACCATAAGCAGAATTTTAAAGTCAATTCTGAATGACACAGGTAACCAGTGTAGTGACATCAAAACTGGAGAAATGTGTTCGGATTTTCTTTTCCTGGTAAGGATTCTAGCAGCTGCATTCTGCACTAACTGCAAACGATTGATGTCTTTAGGCGGCACTGTAGGCATTGTGGGGCCATAGAACTTTATCACACCAGACGCTGGAAAGTGGCTGGGGCCTCGTGCAGACCGAATAGAACAACACGATATTGCCAGTGTCCACTAGGAGTAATAAACATGGTCTTAACCTTTGCTGATTCCATTAAAAGAATTTGCCAGTACCCTTTTATCATGTCAAAAGTGGTCAAGTATTTTGCCTCTCCAGGAGGTCATCCACCCAAGGCATGGGATAGGCGTCAAATTGGGACACTTGATTAAGCCAGTGGAAGTCGTTGCAAAACCTCCAGCTCCCGTCGGGCTTAGACTATTTGGCTGGACCAGGAACTATGACTTTCCTCTATCACAGCCAGGTCCAACATCCTCTTCATCTCAAGTTCCACTTCTGTTTTTTTCGCTTCCAGAAGGCAAGAGGGGTATTCCCTGACTATCACCTTAGGTCCTGTAATAATGGTGTGCTCGATCAACAAGGTCTGGCCTGGTACTTCACTAATTACCTCCGGAACTGACAGGATAGCTGATTCCAGCTCTGCTCCTGAACAGGGGCCAAATCGGGACTGAAGTTAAGTGATGGTTTATGCGTAAACAGTGAGCAGGGCTGGGCAAGAAGAGAGTTGACCTCTCTTTCCCTCCATGGTTTCAGTAGGTTGACTTGATACACCTAATTGGTTGTCAGACAATTTGGTTGTTTAACCAAATAATTGACAAGACCTTTCCACTCTTTAACTTCATATGGGCCTTGGCAAGGTGCCAGTAATTTAGAATGGGAGGTAGGGACTAATACGATGACGCAGTCACCGGACCTAAATTCCCATAGCTACGTTCCGTGGTTATAGCACCGGGCCTGTCCTGACTGGGCCTTTTCCATATTTTCTATTAAAATTGGCTGAATCTTTGCAAATCTATCGTGCAATTGTGCTACATACTCCAAAATGTTTGTAGATGGAAGGGCCTCTTCCTTCCATTCTCTCCACAAGACTGTCAGTTTGAGGGTGATATACTGCGATCTTACGCTGCTTAATATGGAGTAATTTGGCAACTTCCTTGAATGTGTCTGAGATGAAAGGTGTCCCTTGATTTGTTACTTAGGGACGCGTGAAGACCCCTACTAATTCCCGTGCGATAGTCTTAGAATTAGCTGTTCTTAAAGGGACAGCTTCTGGGAAATGAGTAGCATAAGCTATGAGAACTAGAATATATTTATGTCCTCGAGCTGAGGGATTGAGGGGTCCCAAAATGTCGATCCCTGTCCTTCCAAAAGGGACGCCTATGAAGGGAATGAGGCCTGGAGTCTGGCATAATTAACACTCTGGGCAGGACATGCAGAAATGACGGACCTCCTCATTAATCCCCTGCCAATAAAATCGGAGTTTAATTCTCTCCAGCATTTTCTCTGTGCCTAAATGGGCGCCCAGAAAGCGGGTGTGTGCTAACTCACAGATCTGCCACTGGAAGGTCTACGGGGACTAACAACAGGCACCTTGCCTCTCCCTCATGTTCAGCTACTCTATATAATAAATCATTATTAATTACGAAATGGAGCCCACTAGACATGGGAAGGTCAGTGTGTTGGCCATCTACGGAGACTACTGCATTTATGGCCAACTTAAGGGAATCGTCATTCTATTGCTCCCGTTTAACAAAACTCGTAGATCCAGCCCACCTTAAATCGCTTCTTAAAACCGTTCTCACCTCTCCGCCAGCGTCTTTTGTCATCTAAATGTACTGATAAAGACAAGCTGCCAGCAGCCGGCTATTCCATCCCCCCAACAACTTAGAACGTAAATGAACTTTTCCCAGCTCATGCCTTGATTGATTATCTGGGAGTGAAGTGGAGTTTTAGAGTGGAAATAATAGATTGTTATTTGGAACACACGCATTTCATATGTGTTGCATTACTACAGTAATCTGTGTAAACATATTGTTAAAACAGAAACGTTTTTTATATTCTAGTAGCAAATGACAAAATGTAGGCATAAACTATATAATATATGAAGCCTGAAGTCCAAAGATCAAATAAACACTTTCACAAAAGGTACCAAAAAAAGCCACCGCCAAAAAAAGCCACCTTAGTGTATGACATTGACACTCATTAGATATCACTGTTTCCGTGGCGCAACAGTATCAGTCGCTGACTGGGAATTAGAAGGTCATGTGTTTGATCCTGCACAACTTCCTTCTGTGAAGTGTTCTTATTTTCACTATTTTAGAAAAAAAAAGATACATTTGATTTCAGTCTGTAACAGCCGGTGTAATTTATGATATTTGTAAAGGTTAGCTTTGTTTATTTTTTTTAAATTCACTTTTCATTGTCTCAGTCGCGTTCAGGATCCTTCCCTACCAAATACCCCCACCCCCCCCCCCCCCCCCATCTGACACTGCTGTTTTCACATAAAGACGCGCTATAGCTCTTCAGTGTATCACGATACATACGACCGCGTGTTTTTTTCCCCCTATATTGCCAGTCCCCACGTGTTGCTGTATGCTGTTTCTTTTGTACTCCAGCACATGCAGAGGAAAGCCTAGTAAACAGCAGTAACTTCAGCGCTATATGCAATCATCAGACACTCCCCATCTGACACTGCTGTTTTCACATAAAGACGCGCTATAGCTCTGCAGTGAACTTGTGACTGCATTGTCATACCGATGCTTGCGAACTGAAGTGTCTGCATGCATTTTTCGTGGCATTATACGTGTATTTTTTGAGCATGCCTGTGTCGCTCAAACACAGGAACATATGTTGATTTAAAAGTATAACAAAACAAGTGCTTATTTTATTCAAGACTATAACCGAAGCAAAAAGAAAGCAAGTTACAGTAGGCGGTTGATATGACAGCTTGCGTGGTGCAATGCTAAGAACTGCTGATTTCCATTCCATGCTATATAACTGTTAACATTTGAATCTGATGATCAGAAAACATCGTCAAAGTAATGCAATATTATTTGAAAACGAACAGCGTCAGGTTGGGTGTGAAGTTATACTGGCGCTGTTTGAGTCAGATCAGAAGCTGAATAAGCTGAAAAAGCTCCTGTTCTGACTCTAAGTAAAAAAGCATGAATTAATCAACAGAAATAACTGCGATTGACATTTTAAACTTAACGATTTACAGTACATACCAATTTATAAATTTAATGTCCGTTTGAGGAAAAAAAAAAACACTTTCTCCAAAGCTGGGAATCGAACTCAGGTCTCTGTAGAGCAGCTTTGCCCCAAGTCAGCAAACCGTAGCGTTAAGCCACGGAAGCTGTTGTATCATCCTTGAACCTTTTGTGAAAGTGTTTATTTATTTGGACTTCAGGCTTCACAGATTCTATAGTTTATGCCTACATTTTGTAACATTTATTACTAAAATATGAAAAAGTATCTGTTTTAGCAATGTGTTTACACAGATTACTGTAGAAACGGAACACGCATGAAATGCATGTATTCCAAATAGCGATCTATTATTTCCATTCTAAAACTCCAGCAGTTCAGTCACTCCCAGATAATCAAACAAGGCATGAGCTGGGAAAACTTAGTGAACGTTCTGCGACAGTGGGGGATGGAATAGCCGGCTGCTCGCTGCTCGTCTTAATCGGCACATTTAGAAGACAAAAGAGAGGTGAGAACGGTTTTAAGGTGGGCCGGATCTACGAGTTTTTTCGTAGACTCTGGTAATTCTAGTGTTAAAGGAGGCCGGCGTTGGCCTAAAATGGAAACTTATAGAGTGTGTTATTGTGATATTTCCCTCTACTTACCCTTTAGCTTATTTCTTTAGGGGTAAGTGAACTCATCAGATTTGTTACCGGGTTGGTCTACTGTCACACCTTAGAATTAACACACATATACATAGATATACGCATACACACAGACCCTAACCATAAAATTACCATATGAAAGATGTATACACATGCACGTTATTCTCTAGCACTTTAACCCACACAAGTACCGTACGAATAACACAGGCACAGTCCACTTTCCCTAGTAAGAGACTTACTTATCATAGGCACGAATAACATGTGATGTCTTAGATATATCTCAGACATAAATATTACGTTTGGTCTCGAAGAATATACTCAGACATACAAAGGCTAAATATCCCTGGCCATAGGCCATTTATCAACCAGTAAATGTTTTACTTTAACGCACTGTTCATTTTTGGACAGAGATCTTCATCTGCAGCTCGATAAATCTTGCAGTTTGGATCATATGGCACTTCCGTACTGCTCCAGGTGCTCTTAAAAAATTACCTTATTACCTCAATCACTCTAGATATGAAGACAAGGCATAGAAACTTACAAGTAATGTGGTATTTATTAAAGAGCAATAATATCAGTGGAGAAAAGCATAAAAGAAAATGTGGATAGCAAAGTCTTTAGAAAAGCTTATAAAAAAGTAAAGATGCCAAAGATGAATGTCCCAGGCAGCTTGTGGTCTAGCCCTCAAAGTTGTTCATGAGATGCATTTCTGAAGATCAGATGAAAATGGCCGCACATGGCTTGCGCCCCTTTCTGACATTGCTCTTCTGTTGTCTTCTTCTGCTTCTGATGTTGCTCTCAAGCAAGGCATATTTATTATAAATTTCTACACAGGGATGTCACAACACAATATGATGGATGAATTTGCTCAAACTCTTTAATCTATTTGAATATGTCTGTTTTCCCAAACAATAAAGTTTTTAAGTTTCTCAAGCTGTAAACCAATTTAGTCCTGGTACCCTTCCCTTCATAGGTGATAAAATCATCAATAAAGCTTGAGGCGTCTCCCAAATTCCTGCTCAGATTAAACAAACTGTACTGTGATTGATATTGGTACAATTCAGGAAAACAGATTTCCTTAATGTTAAACTGCACATGCAAGTGCCTTATATTTAAGTTCATCTGTTCTTTTGTCTTCGAGCTTTCCAAGGTATTGTGCATAGTTCTGTTTGTGTTCATGTTTTGTAATGGTCTATATATGAAAAACATTTATATGTTACTTATATAAAAGCCACATCGAATGTTATTTACCTTGATTTATTTACTTATCTTCCTACAGCATAAAGTCACAAGTAGACTGCAGAGCTTCCTGTGTTAGATCGACATGGGCATGCTGACAAAGTACATGTGTAATGCTACTTCAGTACACGAATGGCTTTAGCTGCAGGTGGAAGCTCCTGTCACACTTTATGCAACTGTTGTTACGGATTCATAAGCTTTAAGACCTTAGTCTCGGAAAGTCTTTCTCCCATAGTGTGACTGGGATCTTTTCCTGAATAAAGAGTGGCATTAAATTAATAAATCAAAATAAATAACATTTGATGTGATTTTTATATAAGTTACATATAAATGTCTTTCATATACAGTAAAGACCATCACAAAACATAATCACAAACAGAATTTTGCATGATACCTTGGCGAGCTTGGCTTGCCCTGCTGTTTTGTTGATGGACATGCATAGCAGACTGACCAATAATATCCACTGGCAGGACAACGCCCGACCTCTTGCTGCATCCAAACGGTGCCATTTTTTGCCTTTACACCTGGTGCAGCTGCGTTATTCTTATGTGTGTGTGGACGTTTCTTGTGGGGATTGCTTCTGTTCTCTTTCTCCGATGTAGAACCCTCATCCTCATCTGAGTTCACCTCTGTTACAGCACGTCTTTATTTGAAAACAGCAGTGTCAGATCAGGGCGAGCATGAATGTGACTGAGAGAATAAAACTGAATAAAAAAAAAAAAAACAGTAACATTTACAAGTAACATAAATTTACACCGGCTGTTACAGACTCAACTTAAATGTATGTTTTTATTGTATAATAGTAACAGTAAGAGCAGCTCACTACTCAAATTAAGAAAACTTGAGCTGGGAGAACTTTTTGCCTGAGTTGCGTTGAGTAAGGGGGGATGTGATAGCAGGCTGCTTGCTGCTTGTCCTGATCAACACATTTACAAAACAAAAGACGCTAATAGAGAGGTGCAAAGGAATTTAAGGTAGCCCGGGATTACGAGTTTTTTGTAGGCTTCATGGATTCTAGTGTTAAACAATGTAGGATCCCAGTTTGTCACCTCAGTTATTCCTACAAAATTTTGTTCAAGGTTTCTTCACCTTACTGTTTTTACCTTGTAGCACAATTTTTGGACCCAATTTACTCACTAAATAATTAAATTAAAAACAGCAAATCTAACACTCTAATTCAAAATTTATAACTAAAATTTACCCAATTTATTTAGCTTTAAAGTCCAATTCCTTATGTTAAATTTCTGAGTTTATGGTTCATCTGAGACATATATCTCCCCCAATTCCTAACTGTGGTAGCCATAAAAGGCACACCAGGTGTGAAGTGGTTTGTGGCATGGTGGTTAGCTCAGCTGTAGTTAGAGTGGGACTAGCCTGGTGGAATCACAGAACTCAGTGCCATTTGTCATCCCTTTAAATGCAGCAAAAGTTATAGTGCAGCCTGAGCACAAATCTTTGGGGGACCACCAGAGGAATGTTAACTGTCTTCATGCTGGAGCATCACTCTCACAGTCATAGACACTGTTGTGCAGCTCCCTGCAGAGCAGCTTCTTTGTTGCTAAGTATGAAAGATTACAGCCCTTAGGGCATCCAGCATTCCATTTATCCCCCTCTTTGTACTCACTTAGCACATTACAAGCCTCTTTACTTCATTTCCACCACTGGCTTTCCACTTGTGCCTGTTTACACCCTCCATCACCCACAAGCACAGAAAATATGGGCCCCAACTAATGGGCCTCAAAAGGTTGAGAGAAATAGTCTGTTTCAGAATTACCACTGAAACACAAGACATTATATTCACAGTTAACCTCACCGCAGAATGGATATCACTGTATGCCACCTAGTTCAGCATAGTGGGCTATACATGTCAATATACAGGTTACAAAAATCAAAGCAAATGCTAAATAAGGCATAATCATTCTCTCTAGGCCTTTTGGACAAAGTGATTCCCTCATAGTTGTTTTGATTGTCTTGTAAATTGTCCTTCCTTTGGGCCATATGAAATCCCTAAAAATGTGTCCTAATCTGTCCTGTCTTGCCCTTAGGCACCAGCGTCCCTTTGCATGCAGTACATCCCATGTTATGTGCTTATGGAAAAGAACACTTAGCTTTTCTCTCTCAGTGTCCAGTTGTCTTGTCCTCTGTCCAGTAGTTGACAATGATGGTGATACAGTCCCATGGCCTCTTTCAGCAGGATTTTGATGCTTGCTTCAGGTCCTTAGTTTAAAAACTTTGCCGCAAACAATTCTGGTTAAAAACAGTTTGTTCTGTTAAAAATAAAAGTCTGTACATATGAATGCAAAAAACATTTTCCTGGCTTTCTGTCATAGCAAGTCTGATGTCCTTTTTTCCAGCAGCCACTGTTTCTTATTTTCTGGATGTTCTTCCTAGACTAGTAATCCAGGCCCTGTTTAACAATGCTACAACCTGTCATACCTTGTCCACCCAGCTAGACTGATTGAAATAACACTAATGTCTTATTTCAAGAGAGTGTGCTCACATATTTTATTAAAATACCTGCCTGCTGTCCTTGCTCCACAATGACTCCTAGAGCTCTTTAACTATCAGACAGGTGACGTTAAGCCTATCTTTTTTCCTGCTTTGGTGCGCATACTGTATAACAAAACCCTAAAAACCTCCCAGCTGTGAATCACAAGAGGCCTTTCTGTATGTCCTTCTTAACATCAAAACATAGTTTGCAAGTCAGCTCAATATCTACATTTTCCACCCCTTCTACAATATTGAGTGCCAGAAACTGGATGGTAAGCCACTCTCTTCTGTTTTCTTATTCCCTGATATAAATGTGCTGCTTGAAAAGCCAAAAAGAATTTCATATCAACTAACTGCTAAAATGGTGCTTTTTCATTCCAATTCACTCTCTCTTATTCTAATAGTTTACACACACACATACATAGATATATGCATACACAGAAACATACACTTATTTGAGCCCGTAAACTGTCTCCAAATCACACATGTATGACAATAGATATAGTATTTATGAGTAGTATCTTTTATTTAACTAATCATGTCTTGAATAAAACAAAAAAGATTTGGTGAATTACTGATTTATATAATATTTTAGTATCAGTTCATAAGTAAGGGGATGAGCTTTCTCTCACCAGATAAGGTCCAAAGATGAACATCAGCATGTTAGAGGAGCAGCTTGTAAGCCCTAACCAGCCCTAACCATTTTACCTCTTAACTGTTGAATAAATGTCTTGAGTTCTTCATGCCTGGCCCTACTTGTGGTAGCCATGGATCTGTCCGCGTGTTTATCTCTGTAAAGTCTTTTGTTTAAAACTTGTGCACACAATTAATGTTTCTCTTTTGTGTTTTGTTTTTCTTTCAGGGCTCCAGTTCTATCCTGGTTGTTATGGTGATCTTGCTCAACATTGGAGTCGCCATTTTGTTTATTCACTTTTTTATTTAACATAAAGCCTCTGATTACTGATATTAAGATTATTATTACTATAATTGCTAGAATCCTGTTTTGGAAAAAAAGAACATAATGAGATGAAAAAAAAAGAATGCTTCAACGCATCCAAACTTGGGGACTAGAGTTTTAAACAATTTGTTTAAAATTTTTGATTGTTTCTTTTTTTGTTTTGGTTTTGCCTTTTACCCTTTTGCTTTGGGAAAATAACACACACGCATATATGTGTATGTTTATATATGTATATGTGTGTCCGGGGGTGTGTACACAAATTTAACGACTGGCTTGTACAACAGCATAACGCTCTGTGGCATGGCAGAATATGAAGAAACTCAACCCCATTCCCCGGCTACTCCGAGAAACTAAGAACAACATCCCGGTCTCTGGAAAGCAGCGGCGGAGAGGCGTTCAGCCGGAGGCAGCTAACAAGCTAAGCAGTTCGAATGACCATTTGCTGAACAGCTGTTCTTACGCTTGTCGTTGTTGGCAGCCACGTTTTTGAGTCAGTCTGCACCAGTTTCCCAAGCTAAATTTATTAGGCAAAAATCTAAGGGCTGTGAAACTGCTTACATGTTTGATATGGCTTTAGTGAATTATTTCCTCATCACGGGTTCATTTTAGGACTTAATCATAGATCTCAAATGGCTGCATGGTTAAAGGCCTATGTGATTTTATACAATAAAAGAAAAGCTAACAGATTGTCAGAGAAAATCCTCCTCCTTCCTTCGCAAAGGCCGCTGCAAGCCTCTTTAATGCTGTTTATTTCATTGTTATGTTTCTGACTGCCCGCATTATTTTAATCATAAAAAACGCAAGGACCTGTGATGTTTACATCTTCCTCCTTAAAAGCCCCTTCATCTGGTAACAGAGTAACTTTTCTCAGCGCTTCAGATTTCATTCTAAGTTCCTTCGCTTAAGTACTTTATTACCCTTGGCTCGCTGCCATAGTGCTGCCTTGGGAGTCATGGGAGTCCTGCCACCTCCTGGCAGAAGTCAGTTCTGCCACGGCTCCAGATCATGTGATGAAGCTCAGATGGGATCAGGGCACATAAGAAAGAAAAAAATAAACGTTTTCAGCAGTACGCAGTGGAGGGTGACATGCCACTAGCCAGGCAAATGAAAACACCCTATGATGCAGCTCTTTCGGACATTAAGAAGATTCTTTTAAAAAGCCACCATCACAGCCCCGCGTACTGTAGCTCAGAAGCAGTACAGGCCTATCACCTAATGAAAGAGGCTTGTTTTGCTTTTAATTGGGGCATTAAAATTGTTTTGTATTTGAATGTAGAACACAGAAAATACCCTCAGTGCCTAGGGATATGATATATGTATAAATTCCTTTTGACCAATTAGCAGTATTTTTTTCAAGAAAGAAACTAAAAGTAAGATGCCAACTGAAAGTGATTTCATGTTATTTAAAAATATGACAATTCTTGAGCTTTAAATTACAGTTAGTGATCCCATTCATAGCTCCTCTATACATGCACACACACACTCCTTTCATGTGGCCTGTTAGTCTAATGCCAGCCAGGCAGAATCTGTCCAAAAAATCCCAGATTTAGTAGTATCAGGTACTTCCTCTACTTACCAACTAGCAAACCTCATTTCCAGCACAGTTTTACAGATGGCTTGACGCATGCATTTTGGGTCTAGCAGGCTCCAAGCATGCAGTCACTGAGCAGTCATTTTCCCAGAGTATATCACATGATCTCTTTCGGTCATGACCCCCTTGATTATTTAAGAACCGTTGTAAACCACTGAGACCACATCAGGGCGAGCACCACCGCTGCATGAAAATGGGATGGGCCGGCCTTGCAACTGGTACTTTTCATATCGAATCAAAGAAATGTAAATCAATAACATCACAGCTCTTTGTACCTCAGTGCTTCAAAGAAAAAATTAACATTATGAAATGGAAATGCAACATTTCAATGGATAGAGTTTCTGAGGAGTTATATCGAGCTCACTTCTCTGCTGTAGATTCATGTGTAAGTGAATGTATTTTGTGAATATGTTACAGAATCCCTCATAATGACCATCGTGTCCCGACACGTGGATGGTCAAAGGCTGCCTACTCTATCAGGATGTAAAGTGCCCGGCCACTACATAAACAACATTCATGTAAAACTCCAGCAATGCTTGGCACGAACCGTTTTCATATTCCTGCCTTTTTTTTCCTCTCTGTTGACAAATAGTTTTAATGAATGTGAAATGAATTTACAGTAAAAGATAATTTACAATTACAGCATTAGAAACTTTTTTTATGTTGCATATCTGCCAAATGTGGCAAAGGCTTTGGGGGTCCACTGAAGAAAGTCAAGCAGACAACACAAATGGAAAAAAAATTGAAAAAACAAAGAGAGATACCAAAAGTAGTTAATAGTGGTGATAAAGCTCAATCACAAAAAAGTGGTGCTGAAGCAAAAACATAGCGAGTTCCAGTGGAACAAATATGCCTGAAAACAATGGGTGCACGTACACTTGTCAAAATCTCTATCCATTCAAATAGCGGTGAATTGGAGAAGGCATCAGGGTACATAGTGGAAATGTAAGGTGGTCTTCAAAACATCTCACATTAGACAATGCTGTCAACTTTTCTTTTTTTTTTTTTATAACCTGGGCATAATGGAAAAAGCTGTGTATGTTACTTGTTTTTAGCACAAATTGATGAACATTGTAATAAAGTGGCTGATCAGTCTTGGGGTTTCCAAATACAATGAGATACACCTAAATATCTCCCCAGTAAAAGCTGATTTTTTTTTTTACTGGGATTGGCATACCAAGAATGCAGGTGCCAAAAAGAAGGATCCAGAGCAGCACAAGGCTAACTGTTGTCTGAAGGCTGCCAAATGAATTTTCAAGGCCGCTTCTCCTATGAAAGTAAGATGGTGTGAAGCTCTTTTAAGGAATAGCAGTTCTCCTAGAGTATCTTGCCCAGATAACTCATGTTGGCTCCTAAGGAGCTCTTTTCAGCACAACCAAACAGATACTAGTGTATTATCCCATTGTGATTTCCCAAGTATCCTTTCTCAAGTGAAGGGTTCTGTAGCTCTTTGCCAGCCCCAGACTCATGAAACACCAATTTGTAAGCGTTACCAACTAAAACAAACAAGGATCTACCAGATGTGTCATTTACGCCCCGTCTGACCAGCCGCCGTATGACTATGCATGTATACAGTGTTTGTGTGAGCATATGTCGTCAGGGGGATTGGCAACTCTAAACTGACCAGTTATGAATGTGCCTGCGAAACCAGCAGAAACAAATTGGGTATGTCAATATTATATATTTACACATACAGTTTATATGTCCTGTATAGATGTTTGTTGGGTGTTTATAGGAAATATGTACTGTATGTATGTGTATAATGACCCAAAAAGTTCATTACAAATATTTAAAAGACAATGCTGTTAGCTTTATACTACTTTTTTAGAAACCACTACCTTTGGAAAGTTTGCTTTTTTTGAACTCTCAGCTTTGTTTAAAATGAGATATGCATGCACCTATATATAAGTATGCTGCAAACCATGTTTTGATTGGGTTGGTTTTATGTTGCTTTTGAAAAAAAAAATCTTTATTTACTAGGTTCTGAAGATTTGTAAAATTGCATTTTGTGTGTACGCTTCTCACTCTCTCTAACTCTGCGACTTTTCACATGTTGCACATTAAAGTTGGACTGTGTATCAGTTGAAGTCCTTTCCCCATTTCATAGGCGTATATGCTGCACAGTTTGCGGGAGGGGGAGCCCTCTGGCTAACAAACTATCATCAGCCATTCATATCTGACCACAGTCATGACTGTCTGAACACAAAGCAAGCTGAAAATGTGCAGATAAGTCACCAAATCACTAGGAAGACTGGATGGGTGTCAATGATGCTCTGTTCCTCTAATTTTTTTGTTCATGATCAACATTACGTGTATCTGTTTGGTATGCTTTAATACCGGTAACCCTAGAATATTCATTATCAAACACGTGATCAATGCATGCCTTTTTTTTGCCATTCATATACAATTTTTGTGAAATAAAAAAGTATGAATATATGCCATTGCTACATGCTCATTCCCAACAAGCTCTTTCAGAATCCTATGATTTGGTGGAACAAATCATCTGAAAGACTGTTAATCTTTGCTAGTCTGATTCCTGTTTTTAGATCATTTGGTTTGTTTATGAAATGCTGAGAAAAAGAAGAAAATCTTTCTTTTCAGTCAATAAATCAGTAAACCATTTTAAAGATCCATTCTACTTTCTTGTAGTCTCTCCTAGACTGTGATGCTGTATAAACATGGCACTTTAAAGCGTAACCCTGTGCTCTTCCTTTCGATTCTCCAAAAGCCTCACTGGGCAGGATTTCTCCTTCAGCTGGGTTGTTGATGGCGTAGGAGGCATTGCTCTCATAGTAATCATAATATTATATGCCGCGAGGCTCCTTACCAGGCTGGAGCACAGGCACCTGTCTGTGTACATCACTGAGACTGCAGCCCACAAAGATCCTGTATCTTAGCAGTGGTGGGTGGGATTGTGGGTTGCTATGGCAGCATTGATTCTGAAGTCTGCGTTGGAGGGAGGAGCAGCCACTGTGTGGACATCCCCTGAGGAGATGAGCTGCTGAATGAATTCTGACTCACCCAGCATGTGACTTGAGGCTGTTTTCAGGAGCTGGCAAAGCCCGATGTTGAAGTCAAGAGGAGACACTACAGTAGGCAAGCTGTTGTGTCATTGTGCCTTCTGGTAAGATGAACTGCAACTGTAGACAGAATCCTGGATGGGTGATTTTATAATGAATTGGGGGTAAGAAAGGTGGATGTTTACATTAATCTCTGTGGCAACCAATTAACCATTTACTCAAAAGACATCTGGTCAATTTTATTAAAAACAGACCTCACTGCACAGTCTATTAACATGACACAGACCCAACTAAAAATAACTCTTGCCTGTACTTGATCAGCTATAATGAGGGGAGCAAGATGACTGGTTTATGTATAAGCTACATAAAATAAGGTCACAATTATAAAACTCCTTATTCCTTTTTTACACAGTTTATAGGTAGAGACAAACACTTCTTTTCATTATGGATCACTGGGCTCTTAGCAGAGTGCACTATAATATTATTGTGCCATAACAAATCAGCTTAATCCAATTCAGGGGCACAGGCACCATAATATTATTTCCGTGTATTCTACTTTACAGTGAAATATTCAGTAAGAAAAGTGCAAGAACATGAGAAGGCACTGTTCAACATACAGCCTTCAGGATATAGGTCTTTAAGCAAGATTTCCAAGGTAGACCTCATCAATGCCTTAACACACCTTGTTGTCATTGTGTAAGCAAGCACACATGACAATTCACAAATGGTAGTTCCAGCCTTTCTAACGAAACTGCACCACTGTGGACACCAGCACAGTAAGTGTGCAACTGGTCATTTCTACTACATTGTCAATTTGAAATAGAACAGCCTTGTGCTCAAAATCCCATCTTTCTGGCTCCTGTGAAGTTCTCCTGTTCTCCCGTGCCTTGAATATATTGCCTAGTGGTGTCTTCCCAGTTGCTTCACACCTCAGGCCAACTCACAATTCAATCCAGTGAAAAGTGTCCATTAGAGGTTCATAAAGGCTCCCTGTGCCATTTCTGCAGTAAAATGTATTTCCATTTACCTTCCAGCTTAACAACTTGACTGAAAGACACATTCAAACACGATGGAACCTGTCAGCGATATCAATATGCTGACCATCACACTACACCCCATTAGTAATAACCAGTGAGAGCTCCTTTTTCCTTTGTCTGTGCATGACTGGTGTAAATCTTAGGGCAGCATAGTGCATATGACTCTGAAAAAATGCTCTTTTTGGCTCTCTGGCCACTCTGCTTCCCTTTAGTGGTTCACTGGAGCCTCATTCTTCCATGTCTTTGTGCTGCAGTATTCTTGACATCTGTAGATGTTTTTTTCTTTCCAACTAGTCTGCACTTATGAGACTTTCATTTCTTACACTGTGTTCTTGCATCTCACTCAGTAAATTATATATTCAAGTTAGTCTAGAAGGCAAACATTATAAAGAAGAATACACTCTCTAGGCAAGCAATGATTTGCAGAATAAACAGTGAAAAGTGGCTTGTGTTCTTTTAGATTATACACCCATTACATAGTATTTTCCCATAATGCCTACAACCAGGTAATTTAATTATTGGCACTGCTAAAGTATTCAATGTAACCACATCAAAGTTGTTATTCCAGGACAGTCATTTGCAATCAACCATCCATCTTCTGCCATTTGATGATGCCCAGGGGATACAGAGACCTGCTGGAAGATATAATCTCTCCAGTGTGTCCTGGGTCTCCTCCGAGTTTTGACATGCTCAAAAGGAAAGCATCTAGGAGGCACCCTAATCTGATGCCCAAACCACTTTCACTGGCTCCTTTCGCACGGAGGAGCAGCTGCTCTACTTTGAGCTCTTTTTGATCATCCAGTTCACTATAAATGTACGCCTGGTCATGCTGCCTGGCAATATACCGCATCTATAGCCACATAATGACAGCGCCCATGATTGTAACTGTATTAAATGCGGGGGGTGCCCATAGAAAAAAATGGACACAAAAATACCAACGTGATTATAAAGAGAAGTAAAACAGTGGCACTTAACGACTGATAAGAACAAAACAAAATGTCAAAAATTAATAATGCGTTCCTGACAAACCCATAGATAACGACCTTGTAGCTATTCCATAACATCATAACATGATTTTATTAGGCTCAACTCCACATTTGTTTTCATACCAAAGATCAACCCTGGTAAGTATCAAAACCTACATTTCTAGTCACCATATTTTCAAAAATCAGCAGATATTGTAGACATCTAGCATTCAGTTGGGGTGCCAGTAAATGAGTATGCATGTCTTAGTAACACAAAGTGCAGTATTTTACTTTCTAGCTTTGATTTCTGTCATGGAAAAAAGCTGAGAATTGTCAGGTCCATAGCACCATCTTAATCCAAGTACACATTACAACTTCATTTTGTCTCATTTATTTGCATGCTGTCATTTTCCATTAAGTGAAATGTTCCATTTTGTAAAGTGTTATTTGTTAGACTACAAACATAATGCCCCACTAATACTATGACTGCCAAATCAGAAGTTTTTTCTTTTTTTGTCTTTCTGGTGTGTATTCCGATCATAGTGTGTGTGCATGTATTTAATTATCTCTCTATTTGTGTATTTATGTATTTAAAGAACTTCTATAAAAAGCCAAGTTTCCCCCTGAGGTCTATCTCTTAGCAGGCACAATTCAGGTGCATTACTCACCGTGACACCACCTGCTAAACCGCTTTCCTTTTTAGTCATTCTGGTGTGTGTTCAGACTACACTGTGTCTATCAATCTCTGTTTTTTTTAATCAGTGAAAAAATGAAAACCAAATAAGAGAGGAGATAGTCATCACCATTGTCAGGTGTGTAGTTCTCTTTCTTATATTTTACATTATTTTACATTTACATTATTGCGGCACTTAGACAATTCTTTTTTTTATCTTTTATTCATTTTTGTAAAAACTTAAAATAACCTTCAAATGTATACAATTCCCAGGCAATTATGTTATTTATACCAATATGTTAAATGATTTATTGATATTTCAATTCTTTGTCTTTCTAGCCCTATATATTATGAATAGGAATATTGGCACAAGTAGAAGGTGCCAAAATTAATTTTCTCTCTTTTTAATATTAATTAAATCATTTAAAAAATGACCAGGTTGTCCACCTATGACTCCATTCTCATTCATCTGTGTTAATTCTTCCTTGTTTGACCCAAAAAGTGCACCTGACCCGGAAGCAGTTTTGTTGCGAGACTCTGTTACAGTCTTCTAACCTGGAGTGCCCTCTGCTGGCAAAACAAAATATAACACAGCACTGGCTTACCCTGTTGTGAAATGTGGCTTCCAAAGTGCTGATTGGAGGAAGAGAGAAACATTGTTCCCTACCAGCTCCACTGAAATTCAAGAATGAGCAGTCATTTAAACTTTCGGGGTTGAAGTAACAAAACATTAATAAAGAAGTCATTAATGGAAATAGATAACAGCTAATATTATGCATAATGTAACAAAACAGTAAAATCACTGAAAAAACAAAGCACAGTATTTTATATCGGTTTTAGACACTGGAGCACTCTTCAGCATTACCCAAACTCAAAAACAGCACCAAGGAGTCAATGCATTGAAACAAACAGAAAGCCCAAACATAGCTCTGTAGTTTTCCTGTCTGTCAGCTAGGGAGGCATGTCCACTAGTGTCCCTTATCTTAGTTCCCCTCCTGCTCGTACCCTCTCTCCTTCTTCAACACCTGGCCTTGTGCTTACCTCCAGCTTGCCTCCCATCTCTTGAGACAGGCCTTAAAAGATGCAGTGAGAAATTACTTCTGGGCACAACCAAGCCCAATAACAGGCCTGTGTGTCCCTGCAGTTCTGAGCCCCAGATTCCTCCCTTTCTTTACATTAAAGTCAAAGTCAAAGTGAACTTTATTGTCATCTCAACCATATACAAGTATACAGATAGACGAAATTGCGAAGCTCAGGGTCCACAGTGTAACAACATGACGTGCAATAAATAAATTAAAAATAGAATTAAAATTTAAAAATTAAAAATTAAAACACAAACAAGACAAGACATTGTGCAAAGATAGGACAAAGAAGCAGCAGCAATATTGATGTGTAAGATATGTAATATAATAAATAATATAGATAATACAGAAATTATCAGTGTATGCTAATAGTTGTTTAAGATGTGTAAACAATGACAGGTCAGAATGTTTCACAGTAGACGGATCTCAAGAGTGTCAAAATACTTAAAGGTCAGTATGAGATTTTCAGTTCTTTTCTACATGTACACTCGTCTTTGCAGGAAAGTGGCTTGCATGTATAAAAGTTCTGTTTTTAGAAGTGGTTGAGGCAGCGTGGAAGATCCCAGGGGGCAGCATGGTGTTAAGGAGTCTAACAGCTTGGGGGTAAAAACTCTTCTGCATCCTCGCAGATCTGGCTTTGATGCTGCAGTATCTTCTTTTGGATGGCAGAAGTGTGAAAAGTCTATGTGAGGGGTGTAAGGGGTCCTGCACAATGCTGCAGGCCTTGCGGACACTGTGTTTGTAAAATATGTCCTGTAGTGAAGGGAGAGGCACCCCAATAATGTTCTCTGCTGTCTTCACTATCCTTTGCAGGCGCTTGCGGTCGGATATGTTTTAGTTGCCATACCAGACCGTGATGCAGCTAATCAGAACACTCTCAATGGTGCCTCTGTAGAACATGGTGAGCATGGAAGGGGGAAGACTTGCTCGCTTCAGCCGCCTCTCTGCTGGGCTTTCTTGATTAGTGATGAGGTGTTATGTGTCCACGTAAGTTCCTCAGTTATGTGCACACCAAGGAACTTGGTACTCCTAACAGTCTCCACATCTAAACCATTGATGCTGAGTGGGATGTGGGCAGGACGTGATTTTCTGAAGTCCACGATTATCTCTTTTGTCTCGTTGACATTAGCCAGGTTTCCATCCAAGGAGTTTTTGCGAAAAAATATTTAGCGCTTCAAATTTTTTTACCGATATAGCTGATGGAAATGCTAATTATCGATAAAATGTTGTACATGTCGACATAATATTTTTCCGTTTAACTTTAGCGCATAAATTCCATATCGATACTTCAGATGTCGCAAAAACTACATTGGAAACAGTTTTTGTCGGAAAAAAGGGCTTTAACGCAAATAAATGTGTCACATTTTCATCACGTGCAATCAAAACGAGAATGGCGGAGCGGTTCGCATGGTCTGATGAAGAGAGTTTTTTTTTTTGATTAAACGTCGTTATTTTGTATTAATTCAAATTTCAGTTTTAATTAAAAACCTTAAGGGAAGCAGGTTACAGTACTAATTCAGTTGTTATCGCACTGTGAAGGGATGTTGAAAGGTAGGCTCACCTGTACAGATCCGATGCTGCAAACACAGCTGCATCATGGGCACTTCCAGGAGTGCAAACGCAAATGTCTCGTATCATGCACCTGTCATCAACAAGGGCCTGGAGAACAACAGATGGCCACCCTTTGCGATTAATGTAATCGCGGTAGCCTTCCGTCGGTGGAAGAATAGGCACATGCGTGCCATCCAGCGCACCGTAAATCTGTGGCACAAGATGCACCAAGGAATTGCGGTATGCAATTTCATTGGCCTCCGCTACAGTCGGAAGTCTGATATAACGCCGCATTAATTTTTCTTTAATAGCGGTGCACACAGCATATACACATCGATGGACGGTAGTTTTACTAACCCCGAAAGTTTCTCCAACTACTCTATACTCGGCACAGGTTGCCAGCTTGTAAAGGGCGATGGCAATCCGCTTTTGGGTTGGAACCGGTGGTCAGTGGCAACCTGTGATGGGCGCAACATCAGGACTGATGAATCCACACAACATCTCAAACGTCGGCCGTGTCATTATAAAATGTTGCAGCCAGAGATTTTCTGTTAAGTGTCTCTCCACCACCTCCTCCCAGAAGGTCTTATTCCGTCGTCTCTCCCATACCCGTGGGTTTCGTCGCACTGGGGTACTTTCTTCGAGCTCTAGGGCTATCAGACAAGCAACTGCTTCATTCTGCTGTCGTCTTCGGATATTATGTACAATTCCAATTATTTGTGAAACTGAAATAACAGTAAGCTGGCAAATTTCAAAAAACTGTCTGAATAATCTCTCCATTTCTTTGTTTCTTTGTTTAGTGGAGGGGGTGTAACGTGGAAAACAAAAGGTAGATAATTTGCGACATACACAAAATTATGTATGGAAACGGCTCAAGGGCAGATTTTTTTCGCGATACAACAAAAGTTATGCGACAGTTCGTTTTGGGGGGGGATGACGTCATCACGCACACCATTTTATCGATAAAAAGCCAGTTGGATGGAAACAGGCTGGAGACAGCAAATTTCACACATTTTTTTTACGTATATTCTGTGTGTCGATAACAAAACGTCGCAAAAAACTGGATGGAAACTTAGCTATTGAGAGATAGATTGTTGTCTTCACACCATGCGGACAGCCGTTCCACCTCATCTCTGTATGCTGTTTCATCATCCCTGCTTATCAGTCCCAGCACCGTCGTATCATCTGCAAACTTGATGATGTGGTTGGTGTTGTGCGTGGCTGTGCAGTCGTGAGTCAGCAGGGTGAACAGCAATGGACTAAGCACGCAGCCCTATGGTGCTCCAGTGCTCAGTGTGATGATGCTGGAAGTGTTGCAGCCCATCCGAACTGACTGGGGCCTCTCTGTCAAGAAGTCCAGGATCCAATTGCAGGGTGGTGTTCAGGCCCAACCTGCTCAGTTTTACAACCAGCTTTGGAGGGATGATTGTGTTGAAGGCAGAGCTAAAGTCTATGAATAGCATCCTGACATATGTGTCTTTTTTATCCAGATGTGTCAGGGAGAGGTGAAGGGTAGAGCATATGGCATCCTCAGTTGTCCTGTTTGAGCGGTATGCAAACTGAAGAGGGTCAAGGGAGGCAGGGAGATTAGTCTTTATGTGTGACATGACTAACCTTTCGAAGCACTTCATTATGATTGGCGTGAGTGCAACTGGTCGATAGTCATTCAGGCATGTCACTGATGACTTCTTCAGCACTGGTATGATGGTGGTCGACTTGAAGCATTCTGGGACTGACGACAGGCTCAGAGATGTGTTGAAGACGTCTGTGAGGACACCAGCCAGTTGACTGGCACATTCTTTGAGCACACGACCAGGTATGTTGTCAGGTCTTGCAGCCTTGCGTGGATTGACTCTGGATAGAGTCCTCCTCACGTCAGTTATGGAGAGACAGAGCGCCTGGTCAGTGGAGGGAGGTGTTGCTTTTCTCATAGGCTCTTTGTTCTGCGCCTCAAACCGTGCAAAGAAGTTGTTCAGCTCATCTGGAAGGGAGGCATCACCATCGCTGCTGTGTGGGTTGGGCTTGTAGTTTGTAATTGTCTGAACGCCCTGCCAAATACGACGTGCGTCTCTGGTGCTGCTGAATTGTTTGTTGATCCTCTGCGCGTATGCTCACTTAGCTCTCCTTATAGCGCGAGACAGGTTGGCTCTGGTCACCCTGAGGGCAGCCTTGTCTCCAGATCTGAAGGTTGCATTTCTGATCTTGAGCAGCTTGTGCACTTCTCTCGTCATCCAGGGCTTTTGGTTGGCTCTTGCGGCAACATCCTTGGCAACAGTAACATCCTCTATACATTTGGAGATGTAGCCAGTCACAGAGTCTGTTTACTCCTCCAGATTGATGGAGTCACCATCCATAGCAGCCTCTCTGAAAATGTCCCAGTCTGTCAATTCGAAGCAGTCTTGGAGAGCTGAAACAGCACCATCCTGCCACACTCTGATGCTCTTGTGGGCTGGTTTAGTGCGCTTCAGCAGGGACTTGTATGCAGGGATCATAAAAACGCTGATATGATCTGAAGAGCTCCAGGTGGGGTTAGGGTAGGGCCTTGTAGGTATCAGGAGCGCCCGTGTAAACATTGTCCAGACAGCTTCCCCCTCTAGTTGTAAAGTTCACATTCTGGTAGAATTTTGGGAGAAATGACTTCAAGTTGGCATGATTGAAGTCTCCAGCAATAATGAAAAATGCCTCGGGGTGCGTCGTTTGTAGTTTACTGATGATCTCGTAGAGTTCCGCTAGTGCCTGGTTAGCATTTGCGCTAGGCGGGAGGTAGACGGCAACCACCAGCACGCAACTGTATTCCCGTGGTAGAAAGGCTGACACCTTACTGATAAAACCTTTATCAGCGGGGAGCAGTGTCGTGCAACTGAGGCAGCGTTCGTACACCACTCTCTGTTCACATAAACACACAGTCCGCCGCCGCGGGTCTTACCGGACAAAGAGGCGTCTCTGTCCGCTCGGAAGATGGTCAGTCCATCTAGCTGGATGGTGAGTCTGCAATGTTTTCCTGGAGCCATGTCTCAGTGAAAATAAAGATGCAACAGTCTCTCATTTCCCACTGCTTGGCCCGCTGCAGCTTTATATAATCCAGCTTGTTGTCCAGCGATCGGACGTTCGCAAGCAGAATAGACGGTATCGCAGGTCTGGTTGGGTTAGTTTTTAGCCTTGTGCTAACACCGCCGTGTTTACCTTGTTTCTGCTTTCGAACACTGCGCTTGCGTTTTTGCCAGCTCAGCTTCTCAGGCTGCCGAAGTAAGCAAAGGCTGCAGGGCGTCTCTGTCACCTCACTGGATATTTCGGCGCAGTTTCTTCGGAAATCGAGCAGGATTTGC
Organism: Erpetoichthys calabaricus; assembly: GCF_900747795.2. NCBI lineage: Eukaryota > Metazoa > Chordata > Cladistia > Polypteriformes > Polypteridae > Erpetoichthys > Erpetoichthys calabaricus. Next base: position 120,591,958 of record NC_041402.2, read on the forward strand.
CGCTCGTAAATGTATGTCTGTGTACTAGTATCATTACATACTTGTCTCCATATTGACTTATTCTAGAGGTCCCTTCCAATTTAAGGGACATACCGCCCAATTTACTGGCCCATTACCACGTGCATTTATTAAACAGACTCTTCTATTTTTTATCACATCCAGCTCTTGCCCCATACTATAAAAAACTGCCTACATGCCCGGTCCTGACCAGGCCCTCCATTAAACTACGCTTGATCACTAACAGACCAGCTCAGAGATGTTTAACAGGCAAAAGTTTATCAAAAAAGAGAAAAGAATCCTCCATGGTTAGTGGCTTTATTAAAGTAATCAAATAAGCATGAACAAAATTGAAAATGTTATGCGATTTTCTACCCCACTTAATCCAGACCAGGGTGGTGGTGGGGGTAAGGGCTCTATCCCAACTAGCATAGGGCACAAGGCAGGAACCAACCCTGGACAGGCTGCCCACCCAACACACACACACACACACACACACACACACACACACACAACAATTTACCATTGCCAATTTGACTAACCTGCCAGAGACCCACACAGCCATTGGGGAGGACATGCAGACTCCACGCAGGAAAGACCTGGGATATGAACCCTAGTCTTCTTACTGTGAGGCAGCAGTGCAACCACTGTGCCACCCACATAGCATGTGGTATGTTTAAAGTGGTAGTATCACATAAATGTAGACATTTTTCATCAATTCAACATTATTAAAACAAAATCTTGTCAGAACGTAATTATAAATGACTACATTTAACACTAGAATTACCAGAGCCTACGAAAAAACTTGTATACCCGGCCCACCTTAAATCGCTTCTTAAATCCGTACACCTCTCCGCCAGCATCCTTTGTCCTCTAAATGTGCTGATAAAAGACAAGCTGCCAGCAGCCGGCTATTCCATCCCACCACCGACTTAGAACGTGAGCGAAGTTTTCCCAGCTCACGCCTTCATTGTTTATTTATATATCTAGTGACTTCTCTGCCTGTCTGTCTCTCTATTACGCAGTGCTCTGTCTGTCTGTGTGTTATGGATCTTAAAAATAAGTTATAAGGACAGTTGTTCCTGTTAATTGCAGTCTCAATTGTTAAAAAAATATTTGAAAAGGAGCATCCCACATGAAAATATAACGATCTCAGTAACTGACAGTGCATACCAATGTATAAATTTTATGTCCGTTTGAGGTTTAAAAGAAAAGAAAAAAAAAGCAACACTTCATCCCCAGCGGGGAATCGAACTCAGGTCTGCGAGGCAAGGAAAAGCTGCTCTGCGCTAAGAGGCAAATCTTAGCACACTACGCCACAGAAGCTGTTGAATCATTCTTGAAGCTTTTGTGAAAGTGTTTATTTGATCTTTGGAACTCGGGCTTTACATATTCTATGGTTTATGCCTACTACATTTTGTAACATTTATTACTAAAATATGAAAAAGTTTCTGTTTTAACAATGTGTTTACACAGATTACTTTAGAATAATGATCTCTTATTTCCACTGTAAAACTCCACTTCACTTCCACATAATCAATCAAGGTGTGAGCTGGGAAAACTTCGCTCACATTCTAAGTCGGTGGGGGGATGGAATAGCCGGCTGCTGGCAGCTTGTCTTTTATCAGCACATTTAGAGGACAAAGGATGCTGGCGGAGAGGTGTGAAAGGATTTAAGAAGCTATTTAAGGTGGGCCGGATATACGAGTTTTTTCGTAGGTTCAGGTAATTCTAGTGTTAAATCTTGTGACACTTTAATCTCCGCCTGCTAAGCACCGCTATCTGCTTCACTGTCTTCTTGGTGGAGCTTCCGGCATCTGTAAAGCCACCATTTTGTGGGGCATTTGATGGGAGCTGCCAGGGATGCTGTTTGTTGATGCTTACAGGTTTCTTGTGTCATGTGAAATGCGACATTACAATGCTCACACTATAAAGGATTGCTGCACTGTGGAGGATGTGTCTGAACTTTTGAGGTCCCTTAAAGAAAAGACCCTGAAAATACCAGTGTGGAAGCAATCAAACCAACTTACTGTATCTGGAAACAAAGTGGTGTCCATCTGGGATGAGATATATATATATATATATATATATATATATATATATATATATGTGCAGCTGGAGATCCACAAAGGGAGAAAAATGAATCACGTATCATAAAGTAGTTTTTATTCCTGAGCTTTCAACCCCCGCCACCTGGATGCACAGAATTATTACAAAATGAAATCCAATGATGCTAACTGCCCTGAATTTTACGGACTCCCAAAAATACATAAAACACCACTGAAATTCAGACCAGTGGTCAGCCTAATAGGCGGGCCATCTTACAACTTGTCAAAAAGACTTTTCCAGTTCCAGTAACATTTAACTTATGACTCAGAATATTCGGTGAACAGCACTGAGTTGGCATTACAGCGCTTGAAAGATGTATCCATCGCAGAGGATGAGATCATGGTCTCGTTTGACGATGAGTCGCTATACACCATGATTCCGATTCATCTGGCCACAGAAACACTATTAATGTGAATGGAAAGCGACCCCACCATAGAGACAAGAACTAAACTGTCCATTAAAGACATAATGCACCTAATATCACTTTGCCAAAAAACTCACTTTCATTTCAATGGCAAATTCTACACTCAGAAAGAAGGCATGCCAATGGGATCGCCGTTACCAGGACTTCTAGCGGAACTGGTAATGCAGCGATTTGAAAACGTGGCTCTATCCCAGTTCACACCCTAAATCTGGATACGCTACGTAGACAACACATTCGTCATACTAACAAATGACCAGCTGAATGAATTCTACAACCACATCAACACAATATTCCCTGCAATCCAATTCACAATGGAAAAAGACATTAACCAACACATCAGCTTCCTGGACATCTACATCGAAAGAAATAATGACGCCACCCTTACCACAAGTGTTTACCGTAGAGAATGCTACGCAGACAAGATATTACACTTCACCAGCAACCACCCGGTATCTCATAAACGGAGCTGTGTTAAAACTCTATGCAGAAGAGTCCACACCCATTGTAATGCGAAGGAAACAAAAATGAATGAGAGACACTATCTCTTCCATCTTTTCACTCAAACAGATACTCAAAAACATTAATTAATTGGAGCTTACACAGAAGACGCCAAAAAACTCAGCAAACAATCGACTTGAATCAGAACCCCCACCCCACCTGGCACTCACTCCCTTATCACTACAAGGTGTCTGAAGGTACAGCACGCATCCTGGCCAAGTCAGGCGTCAGAATAGCAGACAAACCTACGAACAATTTGCGCACGGTCCTCTTTAATGCTAAAAACAAGAAATCGACAGCAGAAACACGAAACGCAGTTTATAGCATTCCATGCAGTTCTTGCTCAGCGGTATACATAGGACAAACTTCAAAAAGAATCGCAACATGTATACAGGAAGATCGCAACGCCATCAGAAGAAAGGACTCACTATCATTGATCTTTACGCATACTAAATCAACAGGACATACATTTAACTGGGACAATGGACAAGTAAAATTCAAGGCCTGTACTAAAAGTGCCAGAGAGCTGGCCGAATCCTGGTTATCAAATGAGAACGCCATCAACAGACACTTGGACATAAATCCAGCATATGCAAACTTAAGAAAAACATATTCATAATAAACAAGACTTTACACCCAATACCCCCCCCCCCCGACCACACTAACTTAGCCACCTCCCCCCCCAACATATTTTTTTGCTATATATTGCCTTTGATTCTTGTAAGTCTAAGCATTATCCTCTGATGAAGACCCCTGGCAGGGGTTGAAAGCTCAGGAATAAAAACTACTTTATGATACGTGATTCATTTTTCTCCCTTTGTGCATCTCCAGCTGCAAATATGCAAACCGTATCACAGATCTTCTCTTCCATATTTTATATATATATATATATATATATATATATATATATATATATATATATATATATATATATATATATATATATATATATAGTGTAGGAGGAGAATGGACATCCCGGCCGGATCAGAGGACGTACCATTAACCGGATGGGAGGCCGGAGAGGAACAATGGACAGATTGAATGGATGGTATAAAATGATGGGTGGATCAGGGTAATCTGGAACTTGGGAGTGGTTCCATTCCCCCATGCACTAGGTGGCAGTGGTCCTTAAATGAGAACCCAGTCAGGCCACCTGCAGGAGTACAAATTAAATGGAGTCCAGAAGTGTAACCCTGTAGGGGTCCCTTGGGATCGGTAGAGGGTGCTGTCGTAGGAGGAGCACCCTACTTTGTCTGTGGCCCGGAAGTGCTTCCTGGAGGAGACAGAATGGCACCAGAAGTGTTCCTGGGTTCGGCAGAAAAGAAAGCCTGCTGCTAATCATGGGGGAATCAGAGTCAGAAAGAGGTGGACAAAGCTTGCTGAAGGAGGAGTGAAGGCAAAGAGGAAGGAAAAAGAGAAAGAGACAAGAAGAAGAAAGGGACTGTGTATTGGTGCTTGCTTGTACTGTGCTGTGCAGGGGAGAATGAGACAAAAGCGTTTCCCACGCTTAATAAACAGGTGTCGTGTGTTGAACTCGGGGGTCTGTGTCTGTTGTGTCAGGGGCTTTGGGAGCTGTATACCCCTGGTGGTCACAATATTATATTATATTATATATATATATATATATATATATATATATATATATATATATATATATATATATATATATACATATACACAGTATATACAAAATTGTAAATAACAAGGGGGTTTAAGTGTGTGGATGGAGTTGGACAAAACTCAGACTTGGGCAGCTATCCGGCAAAAGAAATTAAATATATGTAAATTTAACCTCGCACATAGGATGTATAAATATTAGATTCGAGTACACAATAGGTATCTAAAACTTGAACAAAAAACCGGGAATGTGAGGTATCAGGTCTGAGGAAAGATTAAAAGATCTGAAACATTTCAATTTAAACAAATGGAGATTAAGAGGTTACATGATTAAATGGTTTTTATTGTATGATGGTGGAATCCCTGCTGGAATTTTCAAATGAGTTCTTCAACAAGAACATGGGGACACAGATGGAAACTGTTTAGGGCTAAATGTTACCTACATTTTAGAAGCTTTTTCTTAACATAAATAACCAAAGACACTTGGAATAAGTTACCAAGTACTGTGGTAGACGGAAAGGATTCAGGGACCATCAAAATTCAATTTGATGTAATTTTGGAGAAATCAGACAAATAACATTGGCAAGCTTTGCTGGGCTAAATGGCCCCTTCTTGTTGAAATTGTTCGAATTCTCTTTTAGACTTTCATTTTGATTTGACTTTGGTTTGGGTTTTAGTAAAACAATAGGCCTGGCTAACCCTGACAATTATCTTGCGTAACCTTTAACAGAAACTAAGGTAATAATGAAAAGATTTGTCAGAGTGGGATTAGTGGCAAAGTTGACTTGAAAAATACCCCAACCCCAGCCCCTCCTGTAGAAGGACTGTAGAATAAGAGCTGACCTGACCTGTGTTCCTAGATTTGGTTAGCACAACATTTTTTCCCAATAGAGTACTGTAGTTTTCAAAAAGGAAGAAAACTGACTGTGCCTTAGGAAACAAGATGTGACTAAGCTCATGAGAGGTCCAAGTGCAAGAGGGAGTGCTGGACAACCTGGCTGCTCCTACCAGAAGTTGCATACAGGGGCTTTGCACCAAACTCTTTGTGAAAGATGCTAAGTAGCCTTGGTGTTAATGGGGAAAGAAAAAAAAAAGAAAGTGATAGGAAATTTGTTGCTAAAATAGCATCAAACTGGTGGCAGATCCATTTTGGAAATGAACTACAAGAGCGTACGAGTAGTGTCTGATCACCACTATAGACTTGCCACTCGGAGGATATCCGGAGTATAAAGCTTGATTGAGGATTCTGGTGGTTTCTAGCAGCCATGAATATTCATTCATCTGTTTTGGTACAAAGATGGACCTGGTAACTCTGATAATCCTCTTGCTTAACCTTTAAAGAAACATTTACTTCTCTTTGACACACTTTTATTAATTAATTGTTCAATGAGACACAACACTCAGTGTAACTCAAGAACAATAACAACAAAGCAATCTGTACAGGTCACCACTGGTCAGAAAACATTCACTTTTGACATACTGTAGAGATTACTAAACGTTATTTGTACCTTTTATTTAACGTCAACACTGTGGAAAGATGAGGTATTCACTAGATTTTAAACAGGAGATGATTTACAATAAAGAGACAGGTTAAATCATTGTCTAACAACAGGCTGGAGCTGTTACACCTAAAGAGCCTAAGAGAATCGATTGACTACACAGAAACAAAGTTCAAAAGTCAGTTGTCAGGAGACTGACACAGCAAAGGACAAAATGGAATTAGCCAGACTTTTACCTAACCAAAAATAAACAAGACTAGTACAATGAGAAATTCTGAAATATCCAAAAGTTTGGATACTGCAGATACTGGCAATCACGTGGGTAGCAAGTGGACACTAAATCAACAATATTGCCGTGGCTATGCAAATAAGCTTACATGAAATGGCACTGTCCATGAGACAAATCCATTCTAAAATGGTATCATGATGAAAATACATATTCAGAAAAACTGCATAAATTGAACAAGGATGTGCAGAGAATGAACCACAGCAGGAAAAAAACAACAATAGTATGAGAAAACAGCAGTGTAGTAAAGCCTTGCAAAAATACCGTAACACTTTCAAACCCACTCAAACCAATTAAAATGTATCACTTATTGATCAGAAGCCAGCTGTGGTCTGGATGCCAGTCCACCACAGGGACCACTCACAAAGCCCATTATGAATTTTCTAATCAACCTAGTCTGTGCTACATAATTAAATAAAAGACTTGAGCAAAAGGGTCACAGATGCCCGAGAATGACAGTACTTGACTTAATATGGAGACATCACTAAGGACGGGCAGGTTCAAGTTTCTAAATTACTATGCAAAATAAATCCCACAAGACCTAACTTTGGCATTAAAGTTGTGACAATGTTTTTGTCTGCATTAGTATTTCGATAATACATTGAGGGCAGCATGGTGGCGCAGTGGTAGCACTGCTGCCTCGCAGTTAGGAAACCTGGGTTCGCTTCCCGGGCCCTCCCTGCGTGGAGTTTGCATGTTCTCACCGTGTCTGCGTGGGTTTCCACTGGGTGCTCCAGTTTCCTCCCACAGTCCAAAGATATGCAGGTTAGGTGGATTGGTGACTCTAAATTGTCCCTAGTGTGTGCTTGGTTTGTGGATGTGTGTGTGTGTGCCCTGCGGTGGGCTGGCGCCCTGCCCAGGGTTTGCTTCCTGCCTTGCACCCTGTGCTGGCTGGGATTGGATTGTCCCACAGGAGGCTTGGTTTGATTCCCAGGACAGCCTCCAACTGCGTTTTGACAGGTTTTCTTCAAGTACTCCAGCTTTCTCCCACTTCCCAAAGCTATGAATGTTAACTACACAGGCGACTCTAAACTGTCACAGTGTGACTGAAAGTGGGTTAACATGGTCCCTTGTCTACAACTTTCAAAATAAGCTACAGATCCAGGCACCACTGTCTGGAGAGATACCTCATTAAATTACAGGAATTCATAAACAAAAACAAATGGCAGCTGGTATTTCATAGCAACTGCATGTCAGTGATCCTGTTCACTAAACTGATAAATGTGCCTTGCTTAAGCCAGCGACTTCTTTAAAATGTACTGCTGTGAAAATGCAAACACATTTTTGAGATGGGTGCTACAAAAGAGGCCACCATCTCCACTTAATTTCTGCAGAGACTGCAAGTCTGTCTGAATAGAGACATGCAACTTTCTTTGTAACTCTTAATCAGAGACACTTAAAATTATGTTTTGTTCAGTCACTTTAGCCCCTGACCAGGCTGTCCTGAACATATAGCAGACTGAAGTCAAGGCTCACAAAGGCTTCTCTTTGTTGCTCAGATACAGCACCAGGTTCACTGCAGAGGTGGCACCAAGTAACAAGCAAGTTCCAAGTAATAAGAAGCAACTCTCAAGTAAGTCTCAAGTCCTTGAGGCAAACTCAAGTTAAGCGTCAAGTAATTTTGTGCAGCAAGTCTTCAAGACTCATGATTGGTCAATACCTTCTCTGGATATTTAACCTTTTAAAGCATCAGTGATAATGTAATTAATCTTGTGTTTGATCCTGTAATTACTGCAAGTACTTTCAAACTGTTCACATACGCAACCATGTGTGTGTCTTCCTTCAAACCATCTGCCTAACAGCAAACTGGACTTCAGCTCAATGGCTTGGTTCTCCATTGCTATCCATCTTCGTATCAGAACATATACTCACAGTTACAGAGAAATGTTCAGCTTGTTGCAAGTGTTTTTTGAGTTTTGCCTGTTTCTCTGCAACTAAGTTTTCTACTTTAGAGGTAAACGTTTTCTGGCAGACTGGTGTATACTTGCTATTGACAATGGACATGAAGTGACAAAAGCTACTATGTTCTGCCATTGAGAGGCGCAGGTTGCAGAATTTGGTGATGAGCTTTTGTTGAGGGTGGTTGGAGGTAGAAAGTTTAACAGCACTTGATTCAATGAACTCAGAACTCATGAATGAACTCATCTTGGTCTTTGGATATTTTTCAAAGCTAAGGAATTAGAAAAAAAGGCCACCTAACCAATAACAAACACAACATATTTTTTCAACACTTTGTAACTCAATTCATAAATGTTTATGGTCCTATCATGGTCAAGTGGGGAACATTAAATTGAGCAATGTATACAGCAAAAACAAATGTTAACTAAAGATAACATAATGTAGTGGTTGCATCGTCATTATTACTAGCAGTAACTAGAGCTATGTTATTTAAGTGTGAGTCCTAAGGCCTGCGGTGCACACCGGAGATAACAAAATTCTACAGCCTGTTACTTTTTAAAATGCAGGGTTTGTTCATTAGAGAGTGGAACTTTTAAGTGTAGGACCTTTTAATGCTTCTATGCTTGGGCTGAAATTCCTTCTTCAGGAAACTTTCATTAATAAAAGTTGAATACTTGAAAAAAATAAGACTGTAGCTCAGTGTGTTTTAGCCATTACATATTCAGGAGTTGTTCTTCTTTTAAGAATCAAACTTAAATTATCATCAAAAAAAAAAAAAAAAGTCGAGTTAATGCATTTTTCACATAGCATACTTAAGCTTAACTAACCTGCCACCTAAATAATTCACTAAAATATTACTATTTGCATATATCCTTCACATATCCTCATATATATGTTAAATCAAATGACAGATTTAATGATATGCCTGTAAGATTTTTATTTTCTTGTCGATAGATATCACATTGCACATCCTCTTAGCCTCTGAGAGATTCCTTTGAGCACTTAACTGTTTTTGGAGCCATCTTTTCACAGAAACAAAGGCTGCACATGTAACCCCTCTTTTACATAGTGTCCTGGCTTGGCAGGAAAACACATAACTAATTTCTTGAGAAAACTGGAAGATGCAAGCAAAAGGCACAACAAAAGAAAATAAAAATAAACCGAAGTGACCGAAACCCAGACAAGAGGCAAAAATTTAAACTCAAATAATATCCAATAAGTCAAAACTAGGCAAGAAAAGAAATCACTCTAGACGTTAAAATGAAAGTAAGGATTTTATCTACTGATCGGATAAGACTCATAGCAAAAGGATGAACTTTTATGCTGGTTGGTGATTTAGTTAAGGTCACAATCCTGGAGACGACACCCCTAGAAACATGGGATGCGTCCCTGACAACAGTATACAATATGGCTTCTCTTAAAGGAAAAGGCTGCAAAACATCAAATTTTCAGCTTAAATTGTGACACATGGGTGCATCAATTTGTAGTTTCTTCAATATCTATCTATCTATCTATCTATCTATCTATCTATCTATCTATCTATCTATCTATCTATCTATTAAGTGGCAAGCACACGTGTGTGTGTTCACGTGAATCCTGCATAGTGCCCATTGTACGGCCAATTAAAATTTTGCTTTTTAAAACTTTCTGGCATATTTTGTTAATATTTTTGATCCCTGTTGATCGAATCCATGGATACAGAGAGTCAACACATTAAATAATATTCTTGAATACGTCTTTAGAAAAGTACTGTGAGCTGAATCCTGATTTAACTTGTCCTGTCACGCTCGGATCCACACTAGATACAAAGTTTTATTTTTGGGGTCTTGGGTTTTGGGTTTCGGATTGCTGCTTCAGAATAGAACAGGTCATCAGGTGAAACAAGAAACAACTGAATAACAGTACATGAAATACAGCTGTGGCCTCTTGGTGAACGGAAAATACAAAAAAAAAAAAAAATCCCACCATTAGTTATTTTTACAACATACATTTCATTTGGATGGCAACAATTATTGCTACTGTTAGCTTACAAATATACATATGAATTTCAAGTTAGTATAAAATACAGATCACAAAATGCACCTACACAAAGATATGTTAACCTCAAGACATAACAACTTTAAATGTAGAACATTTCAAAAGTCTATACAATTAAACATACAGCAACTCGCGCCAAAACCTGCACACCACGCTGTACAGCCTGCAAACGCTCAGGTTTCATATCACTGTTAAATAAAGTCTTGTTAGTTACTTTAAGTAAAATATAAACTTTTACAGCCACTGCAAGACTGTCCACTGACAATAACTTTAACCGTAAGGCTACGGCATTGAGAATTACCTTTGAACTTCGAGGAAACTTTCTTCCTTATTTCCCATAGGGATGGGCGGATTGATACTAAAGTTTTGATGCTTCCCATCCTGATCTTTTAATTTAAACATCGATGTTCACATTAAAAGTATTGAAATTACACATCTTCAATAATATGCAAGCTTATTATAAATTATTTTTAAAAAGCATTTGATGGTGGGGACATGATTAAATTAATCATGTCATATTGTGTAAAACAGGAGCTGCTTTTCCTTTCACGTTTTTCATTGCCCTGCATTCACACTGGCAGTGCTGCAGTCCATCAGCCAAAGCAGTGAAGCAATGTATGTGAGGCAATGGCACAAAGACAGTGAAGCGTTGTTTAGAGTTATTTTACTCCACTGAGTCAACAATAATGAAGCAAAATATGATACGTGTCAGAAGACCGTACAGCATTGCGGCAACACCACAAACCTGGTAAAACACATTAAAGTCAGTCACGTTGCTGAACACGTGAAGTTACAACAGAGGCAATCAGAAGAGTGCACAGACACTCAGGCCAGTGGCGTAGTGGGGGGGGTGGCGGAGGCGGGGAGGGGTGTAATGCAAGGGGGGACATCTGTCCCCGGGCGCAGCATCCAGGGGGCGCCGAATTGATGTTCCTCATAGCATTTTGGCAAACAGGAGGGGGCGCGAAATCTTCAGTTGTCTCCGGGCGCTGAAAACCCTATAGCTACGCCTCTGACTCAGGCAGCAGTTTACTCTTAAATAACCTTCCAGAAAGGCAGGCAGCACCCAGGTGACGTTAGTATTGATGATTGCATGCATCAACTCAGTGTGTTAAGGATAGAGAAGTCTATCTCATCTCGTCGCTGCTGCACCATGTGTTTCTCCCGAATATTTGATCAGGAAATGCACAAATTCAGCTATTTTGACTATAAAAATGATCAAAATTATTGGAATCATACAGAAGACAAATTTATAGCACAGACCAGTGGAAAAATGTATATTTTCATTATTAGTTTTTTACTTCATGATGACAGGTGAGACCTCATGGCTCTGTATGAAGTGCTGTCCAGGTGCCAGAGAAGTGCTGGGCTTCCAATAAGTACTAATCCAGCTGGTCCTGCACTGAAACTCCGAGACTCTTTTCTTCTTCTCACTGTCTTTATCAGTAATTAAAGTATTTCCACACATTACTTTCTCGCATTCTACCCGCAAACATCTGTGCAAAACTTGCCATCGTCAACCACAAGTGCTTACTGCTTCAACCCGACGAGCCAAACGTGTTCAACAAACAAATAACAGTCCTTTACAGAAGTTGCAAGTTACAAGATCACCACATAGTGAACAGCCAAACATAACTGAACGCTCAGGGCGACCTACAAACAACCCCTCTGCACGACTGAATCGGATTGAATGAAAATGCAATTGCTGTTTTTTTTCTTTCTTGCTCAATTTTCGTTCTCGTTTTAGTTCGTTCACATATCACTAATTTTTATTTAGTATTAGTTTCTGTGTTTCCCTTAATTTCAGTTCTCGTTCTTCTAAAACGAAAAACAATATTTTAAGTTCTAGTTTTCGTTTTCATTATGAAAATATCACTGATGTAACAAATGTAATCAAACTCGCAAACCCCCTGTAAAAACAACAGTCACTTCACCTGCAGTGTTCCCGATCATCATCCAGCGTCTCTTTACCCTGTTACCATCTGCAAGGCTTTATTTGTCATTTCATGGGAGTCTCCACTTGCCTTCTTGGACTTGAATGGTATAATGAGACAGTTTCAGGGGTTCCTGGAATGCATGTGAACCTGTGAATACCCTGCTGTCAATCACCCGTCCAGCCTGTTCATCTCTAGAGTGACAATGTTGGCCATTACAGTATTAAATGCTTCTATAATCAATATGTTTGGAGTCTTAGGTGTATTCCAGTTTTATCAAGTGTGAACGTGGGTTTTCGCAAATAAATCTATTTGGTACTCAAATGAGAGCCTCGTTGTTCACAAGCACTGTATCTGCACTTCTCTTCATACAATTAGTTGTCCGTCCACCCACACTCTTCATTCCAGCGGATTCATGGCTGTTATGAAGACGACTGTAAGAGCCATGTTCCTAGTTATATAAGATTCATAAATATCTTACTAGATGACAATGCATAGTCTATGGGAGGTTCCTATAACCCCCATAAGTAGAATTGAATTGGTATATTCTTGCCATTTCTAACAGCTCTGAGTAAACATTATTTTTCATTTAGTGACAGCCTTGCCATGAGTAAGGTGTGGAAGGCATAAGGTTTTAAACCGTACCTGAGCACATGCCTATGTGCCAACTGGCCTATGGGCCTTTTGAGTGTGTGAAGTAGATATGTAAGAAAACAGCACTTAATTTATGTGCTGTGCCGTATGTTTAAAGCGTACAGAAGAAGAAGCTAAGATTCTTTAAGTATATAAGAATTTAAGAATCTTTAAGTAGAGAAGAAGTAATGAACCTTTAAGTACAGGAATAACTAAAGTTTCTCAAGAAAAGCTAAGTTTAGAGAAGATACATTTTTCCTTTTTTTTGCCTTTTATTCTACGTGTGTAACTATTTTTTCTTTTATTCTTGTGTGGATTATTTGCTTTTAACTTTCACAAAATATTTTTAAAATAAACTTTTGGACTTTGAGATTTCTTTTGGCACACGCTTTACCCGTGCTTAACCACACCTTATATTCCGGCAGCTACAACGACGATCAGCCATTGACACTCAAAGGAAAGAATGAATTAGAAAGACTGCATTTGATGAAAACATGCAAAAAGTATGTAATTTTCTTTAAAACACTAATCAAATTGAGCAGTGATTGCTTTGCGGGACTACATAACGTTTTTGTAGAACTCATTATTATACTGTGGTTAATATTCTTTGATTTTGGAAATTCTATTTGTAATTTTAAACTATCAAGTACAATATTATGCAGTACAATATGCCTACACACGTGGTGTAATAGTAGTGCTGCTGCCACACACTGAGATGATGGGTTTGCGTCCCAAGGCCTCCCTGTGTGGAGTTTGCATACCACTTTGAGTAGTGAGTAAAGTGGTGTATAAATACAAAGAATTATTATTATACTTGACGTTTTGTCAATTTCAAATTTTAAACGCTATGGTTTTTCACTAAACAAAACAAAACATGGAGCCGTAGAACTTTCTGCCGCTGAATACTTTCACAGTTCCTCAAACTTGATCCAAACGTAACATATGCCTATCGCCACCTTTTTGGTTACAAGAAAGTCGCTGCTAATCACACAAGTGATAATTGAAAACAAACCCTCGGGATGTTGTAGATGTTTCATTCATGTGTGTTAGTTACTGTTATTACTTGTTATGGGTTTGTGCACTGACAGCTTTGATAGCTGTCTTTTATTCTGTTAAATGCACTTTGTGATGTGCCTGGGTCAGATGTGAGCAAACTGTTTATTTTATTTCAAAAGGCAAACAAATATTATTGCTAATACTGTGCACTACTTCATTTTTATGCACTTTGAGATGTGCGTAGGTCGTACTGTATACGACCAAAGACTTTATATTTTATTTCAAAAGTGTAAAAAAGTATTGCTACTACCTCATAATTTGTTGAGTTATAGGTTTTTAATTTTTTTATGCACTTATGTGATTGTGTCAGATGTGACCAAATTTAAAAGGGAAACAATGAATAAACATTACTTGTTTTTCAATACATTCATTTGTCTTGGTTTAAAATTTGTTATTACCTGCTGCTTACAGGCCGCTGAAAATGTCTGGCCCTGCTAAATTTCTTGGTTTGAAAATCTGGCACAGCTGAATGTGTAACTGAATAGCCCTGACGTAGATTAGCCATTCCTATTGGCAGATGCACTGCTCCAACACTCTAAAAACAATTGTTTTGGGCCAACAAAAAAAATTAACGCAACGCGCTGCATCAAGCTCTTTTAGTTACTTTAAAATTACATAGAACCAACCCACAACATTGAGTAACCGGAAAATGTTTTACCTTCAGATCTTAAATTACTTTTAAGCACCATCTACTTAAAAATTTATAGGATACACACAACTTTTTTAATTCACTGCACATAAAAATTAAGTTGACCCAACTAATTTACATTACATTTTTAAAGACACTTTTAAGTTCTACATACTTAATTATTAATATATTGTACAGATGTGATGATGTAAAAAATGAAGTTGGTGTAATTAGTGTTTTCTGCCTATAATTTTAAGCTTTATCAAGTTTAATTTCTTATTAAATTATTAAAACTACAGCAACTTAAAGAAAGAAAGTGTTGCAAAATTTACTTTATTGGAAATATGTTGCATTTTTACATTTTTCAAAATCTTTTAAAAACGTCTAACAAATACCCATATTGCAGCAGCAAAAATATAGGCCTCAATGTAAAATTCAATTACCAAATATGTCAAACCTGATTTCTATTGCTAGATGCAAAAACATTTTATTATACAGCTTCGGAGTATACTCTAAACTTAACAACTGGAAAATAATTAAAGTCAAAGAAAGATTATTACAATTAATGAAGTATCTTCTCAATATGCCATCAGGCTTACATGCAATAAGGCAATATTGTGTCTAAATCCTTAACCAACATACAAACGCAAGTGAGAAATCATTAGCGGCTGGAACAAAAAAGTAATGTTGAGAAAATATGGTAAGATGGACGGCACTAAATTTCACTATTCAACCAGTTATGCAAAATAAGTAAATGATATTTACTATGTTTGAGCAATGTAAATAATCATTAGCTTGAAATAGCTCTTCTATCACTTAGCTTTTATCTGCTCATCTGCAGAATGTTAGTTAGATAGCCATCATGTTAGCCTGTCTGAATCCGTAGTTTAACCTCTACAGACGTAAAGTAACGTTACTACAGTAGTCCTATTAGCATTGTGCAAATAATAATACAGGATTAGTGAAGGAGGGATTAAGTACTATTCACCTTTGACAACAATTAAGATATCCATTCTATCACTCACCATAGTTGTTTTTTTCACTTGCAGTATGGCATTACAAACGTGGCACAGCATATTAACAGGGCGGAGTTTCGTGCACACTCATGAAGCACAGTAATTAAGTAGCCATAGCGTTAGATTAGGTTAGACGAACTTGAATTTTCTTTTTCAATAAATGAAAAAAGAAATTTGAGTTTATATTACTTACAAGTCTATGTAAGTATGCACTAATATAATTCTTTCACGTCAACACATTAAACAATGTTTTCAAATTAAAATATTTAACAAAATCATTGAACTTGAATTTTTAACCTAATAGCATGCATTTGATTAAGTGGTTAGAGGTCCCTTGAATTGCTTTTTACAGTGAAGTGCATGAAACATGAAAACATATTGATTGCTTTGATAGTGTTGCACGGCACAGGAAGTTCAGGAACAAACAAAGGAGAAAAAGGGAGGCGAGTTGTCATGCTCCTGCAAGTCAATTCAAGTTTCAAGTCATTAACCGTCAAGTTGAAGTCAAGTCAGAAGTCATTAAAAGTGCGACACGAGTCAACTCAAGTCCAAGTCACAAGATTCAAGTCCCCATCACTAGTTCTTTGCTAGTCCTCCAATCACGTTTCTAAATGGACCTCTTGAGGGAACAAGACTTGTCCACCAGGTCTGCTTTTTTGCTACTATGATAATACAAGTTCATGAAAGGAAGAGGTGGGCTCCTGTTTATCAATTTATTAATTGGCTCAAATCACCTGCTGTCTTTTATCAGTTTTGAGTGTACAAGAGCAATTTCAGTAATTTAATTGAGATTGTCAGCTTGAAGGTGGTATTCAAGAATCTTTAACCTTAGCCCTAGCAAAACTCTTGTTTCTGGCATAAATGTGCTGACCCTCAAGTACATAAAGGATAAGTTTGGTATTTTTCAAGTCTACATTATTTCTACACAATCATGGTATATATTAATTTGCTATGTAAAATTGAGTGCTAAAAAAATTATACATTTTAAAAATCCCTTGTCTGTTCTTGCAGTTTCTAATGAGGCTAAAGGACACCCGGGTCCATGGGTGAATAACAAAAAAGTCTTAAAACTTACCAAACCTGTCCACTTTGAAGAATCAAAAGTTTTGATGAAAGAAAGTGTGCCTTCTGAGTTTATATGAGGTACCCTTGTGATAATGAAAGGGAACTAGAAGTAATTATTTTATCACAGATTCTTGAAACAATTTTTTCTATAAGTGTGAATAAATTTCCTGTCCGCTTATCTGCTTACAGCTGCCATTGTGGGTGAAGTTATGACAACATGCCGAGATGCTGGCCTTTAAAACTGGCCAAATCTCACAAAAATGGTTTGCTTTTTGGTTTGTTACCATCTTAAAGCAAAGTGGATATGCTGTTTTGCAATATGTGTATAATCACAAGATACAGATCAATACTCAGTAGCAGTTTTGGCTTGTAAAATGGATGTATTTTGTACGTTTTAATAATAATAATAATAATTCATTTTATTTATAAGATACTTTACATTAGTAGTAAATCTCAAAGTTCAATACAATACAATTTATTTTTGTATAGCCCAAAATCACACAAGAGGTGCCGCAATGGGCTTTAACAGGCCCTGCCTCTTGACAGAACCCCCAGCCTTGACCCTCTAAGAAGACCAGAAAAAACTCCCATAAAAAAAACCCTTGTAGGGAAAAAATGGAAGACACCTAGGGAAAGGCAGTTCAAAGAGAGACCCCTTTCCAGGTAGGTTGGGCGTGCAGTGGGTGTCAAAAAGAAGAGGGTCAATACAATACAGTACAATACATAGAACAGAATAAATCCTCAATCTATATATATAAAAATGGAATGGGTGGGTCGTCGGGTGGGCCTTTTTTTCATTCCGTCATTTTTTCGACGTTTTGAAAATGTAGAATGATTATTTGATTTTTTTGTTTTTATTTGATCGTGTCTATGTAGCCGCCGTCGTAATAAAGTATCGCTAAAATCGTCATTTATCGTAATTTATTTTTGACGTATAACGTCGCCGTCGTCGAGGTCAGTGATACCAATGCAAAAAATCTGCTTACGGTTCAAAGACACGCCCTACTCACTGGACAGTTAAAAACACCAATCAAACTAACGATGACATCAAGTATTACCCAATCAAAAGTAGGAAAGGAGGCATCATCATAAAATGCGTGTGGGATGATTGCATGAGACGCTGCTTTAAAAAAAAAATGATAAAAAAAATACGGGATAAATCCCGTCCAGTATTGATTCAAAACGGGACGCGCAATTTCATTCTCAAACGCGGCACGATTCCGTATTTTAAAGGACGGGTGGCAACCCTACAGTGCCAGGTAACCACCCATACAATCACATTGTGATTCAGACTAGGAATGCAATGAATGTAATTACCCCGATCTACATACAAGGCGAAAGTCTTGCAACATTCAAAGATGATGGTTTGGGATAAGTACACCATACAACATAAAAGAGCTTATGAAGCCTTGAACCGAAAAAAGCAACATCTCAGAGATCGTAAAAAAAAAAATAGGCGCTAATGTTGTTTTACTCGCTGTAGATTTTAGTCAAACATTACCAGTTATTTCACGAGGGAGACCAGCACAACAAACTCAACACGTGTTTAAAATCCATGCTTCTCCCACGCTCGGTTATATCTCGCGTGTTCTCGGGTAGGTGCACCAAAAAATGTATACATTTAAGCATGTAATGGGCAAACAAAAAATGAGGTATACCCGAAGGCACAGCAGTAGTACTTAATGTAACTTTACTTCTTAAATGTTAATGTTTTACTGTTTAATAATTTATACGCTTCTTATATGTTGTTCAAATTCTTTTATCAAAATACCACTGACAGCGCAATGCACGATAACATCGAGTGAATACACCATACGCATCCGCCCATGGCTGCCCTGCTGTGCGCAGATAGGACTTGATTGTACAATAAAATAAAATAAAGATAAAAAGACTAAAACAATCATCACCCATAAAGCGGATAGTAGACGTGACGTACTATATGTGTACCACATTTCAAGTGTATAGGTGCAACGGTTTGCGAGCTACAGGTCATTTAAAATCCTGGACAGACACACAAATTGCCACGGTAGCAAATTACAGAAGAAGATTTTACTGTTTAATAATTTATATTTATATGAAATGTGCTTCTTATATATTACTTCATATTCTCATATGATAATGATGTTAATGTTTATATTGATTTCTGTGTTATTAAAACTGCATGTATGTGTGTATATGTATATATATATATATATATATATATATATATATATATATATATATATATATACGAGCTGTATATACCCGGCGTTGCCCCGGGGCAGAAGTAACCTAATCGGTCAAACACTTACATATATACCAAAGTAAACCTAATCGGTCAAACACTTACATATATAAAAAAACCGAACCTAATCGGACAAACAGCTTCATATATACAGAAGCGAACCTAATCGGACAAACAGCTAATCTATATACATAAGCAAACCTAATTGGTCAAACAGTTACATAAATACAAAAGCAAACCTAATCGATGAAACAGCTTCATATATACAGAAGCGAACCTAATTGGTCAAACAGTTATGCATGTGCACAATAATTTTACAAAGATTATGCGTGTTAACAATCATTAAAAAGAAAAGATTGAGGAACTCTTCTTCTATATGTGATGAAGCTGGATGAAGCTGACTTGACGAAGACGTAGGTGGCATAGATTGGTTTTTCTAAAACAGAAGAAAAAAATGAGTATCTATTATTATTTTAAATTAGAATGAAAATGAGAACCTTGATTAGAGATAGATTATCCGTATTAAAATATGTGCATGAATAAACTTTTGCTAACTCTCTAGCAAAAGTTTATTCATACAAATTGGCATGGGATGGCTTTGTGAAAAAGTAAAAATTAGATAAAAATAAATTGAGAATGCGTACTTCGATTTGACTGAGATTATCTGTAATGATGAAAAAAAAGTTTAGTATGTTTTTCCATACGGGAAGGATGTAAAACCTTACATAGGCACCCTTCAGCCCGTACTGAAGGGTAGTGTCAGATTCTTACTGACTAAAAAACACCCTTTTTTATTCCACAGCTACCCCAAAAACCACTATTAGGCATTACTTTGGGGTGGCAGTAGTTTAGTTATGAAACAGCTGGGTCCTGAAAAAAATCTGTCTTATTAGTGGCTTCATCACATATAGAAGAACAGTTCCTCAATCTTTTCTATTTCATGATTGTTAACACGCATAATGTTTGTAAAATCATTCTGCACATGCATAACTGTTTGACCAATTAGGTTCGCTTCTGTATATATGAAGCTGTTTGATCGATTAGGTTTGCTTTTGTATTTATGTAACTGTTTGACCAATTAGGTTTGCTTATGTATATAGATTAGCTGTTTCTCTGATTAGGTTCGCTTCTGTATATATGAAGCTGTTTGTCCGATTAGGTTCGGTTTTTTTATATATGTAACTGTTTGACCGATTAGGTTTACTTTGGTATAGATAGAGATAGATAGATAGATAGATAGATAGATAGATAGATAGATAGATAGATAGATAGATGATAGATAGATAGATAGATAGATAGATAGATAGTAGATAGATAGATAGATAGATAGATAGATAGATAGATAGATAGATAGATAGATAGATACTATGTAAGTGTTTGACCGATTAGGTTACTTCTGCCCCGGGCAACGCCGGGTATATACAGCTCGTACGGTATAAAAATCAAAATTCTAGAAGTACGCAGCAGAATTTAACAGTAGATGATATCACATAAGAAGATTTGGATATATTTAGAGTCCTGGAGACCTCATCCATCAAGCTGCATCCCCAATTTGGCCATTCCATGGCTGAAACAGCACTGAGCCAGCCAATCCGATGAAAGGACCCCTCCTTCCCATGATTCCATGATGGCCATTTAATGCTTTACATGTTAAAAGGAGGATTTTGAAATCTGCCCTAAACTTAACTGGGGGCCAGTGTAAGGATTTAAGAACTGGAGTTATGTGTTCATATTTTCTTGTTCTTGTAATAATTCTTGCAGCCGGATTTTGGAGGCTGTATAGAGAACAGTTTGAACATCCAGTGAACACCGCATTGCAGTAGTCAATCCTACTAGAAATAAATGCATGAATTAATTTCTCAGAATCCTGTTTATTTAGAAAGCGCCTTAATTTCCTAACATTTTTAAGATGGAAGAAACATGATTTGGACAACTTTGAAATATGCGCTTTAAATGACATGCTAGAGTCAAAGATAACTCCTAGATTGCGGGCTAATTCAGTATAATTAATGGGGATTCCAACTGAGTTAAATGATGACAAAATATTGTTATGATCAGCATCATTCCCTTCAACAATTAACATCTCTGTTTTATCTGTGTTTAAAGACAAGTAGTTCTCATCCATCCACTCCTTTAATTCACTAACACAACTAATTAAAGACTACATTGGAGAAACTTCATATGATTTAAATGAAAGGTATAACTGGGTGTCCTCTGCATACGAGTGAAAATTAACATTATGTTTCCTAATGAGAGATCCCAGTGGAAGCATGTAAAGTGAAAACACTAAAGGTCCCAGTACTGAGCCCTGCATGACACCATATTGAACTTCTGTGTATAATGATGGAGTACTGTCAGCACATTTCTGTACATATTGGAATCAATTTGATAAATAAGAACTAAACCAAGCGAGCACGGTGCCTGTAAGCCCAACATTATTTTCTCGCCTGTGCAGTAAAATAGAATGGTCAATGGTGTCAAATGCTGCACTTAAGTCCAACAACATAATTACAGTGGAGTTTCCTTCATCAGAGGATATCAGAATGTCGTTTACAACCCGCGTTAGTGCCATTTCTGTACTATGACCAGTGCGGAAACCAGACTGGAATTTCTCAAATAAATTGTAATGCATAAGGTGTGACAGAAGCTGACTGGCGACTGCTTTTTCTAGTATTTTAGAGAGAAACGGTAAATTTGAAATCTATAATAAAGCCCTCACTGACTGACTGACTCACTCACTCACTGATCACTAATTCTCCAACTTCCCGTGGAGGTAGAAGGCTGAAATTTAGCAGGCTCATTCCTTACAGCTTACTTACAAAAGTTAGGCAGGTTTCATTTCGAAATTCTACGCTTAATGGTCATAACTGGAACCTCTTTTTGTTCATATACTGTAATGGAAGGCAGCAAGATGGCCGTAGGAGATGGAGTTGTGTGTCGCGTCATCACGCCTCCCACGTAATCACGTGAACGGACTGTGAAGGCAGTAGGTAGAAAACAAGGAAGAGCGCAAAAGAGCGCTGAAGAAAACATTCATTACACAATTCAGGAGGCAGCGAAAGAATAAGAAGCGAGAGAGCAGCTCACGTGAAGTGAATGAACGGAGCTCGAGTGATCACTTGGATGAATCAAACCTGTTAAAAAAAAAAAAAAAAAAAGCGGAGCGCCTTATATGAGCAGGAAGTCATCTAAAGAAGGGAACCAATAAATAACTATAATCGTAATAAATGAACAAAAAATAGCGGAGAATCCGCGGATTACATAAAGGAAATGGGTACCTGAACAGAAAAGTAAGTCTCAAATAGTCACACTAAGTACCATAGTTCACTTGCGGTATCGATGTATTTATGCAAATCCAACAAAGTGCCTGTGGGCTCAGAGCACGGGGGCGGGGCCTTCCTCATTCACTCACTAGCCTCTGTTCCAGTTACTCCACGTCTCGCCACGTGTTGCAGTGCACCTTGCCTCCACTTAGCTAGCGATACCTGTGTGTTCAACAGACATTATCATCTACAGATTGTTAAGGAGTAACGTTTAACGTTTTTGAGAGAGAGATCAGAGCTACGTGTGTTTTAGAGGGTAGCTGCTGATTGCCACAGATATCACGGGCATGTGCTTTTCTCCCCACCTGGGGAACGCTTTCCCGTAAGAACAGAACACGATCAGATACAGTGCCAACATCTACTGTCCTGTTTCATATATACAAGACCGCAACACAAACACATTAGTTAGTCTTCATTGTTTGTTAATTTATTTTTATTTGTAGAGTTGTGTTTTTGTTTTTATTACCGTATATACCGTCAGGACTGGATTTTACTGTATAATTTATGGTATTTTATACTGTCTGTTGTCCAAGTCGAAAGCGGAAAACTCTCGCTATTGATCTAACAGATTATGATATGCTAATGCCCACCTGAGAGAGTAACCACAGAACACACTGCCTTTTTTTGTAGGTGAGGCAATGCGCTGTATCAGCGCATACTCCTAACCTCTCTCTCTCTCTCTTTCTCTATTATGCCTACGTGACCACATGCTAATACCCAAACTATTCCGAAGCAACATTTGCACTGTTTTGTGTTTTTTGTATCTCACACCCTCATACACTTTTATCGTAAGACCATCCCTTATCTACAATGGAGCGTTCGATCAGAAGAAAATATGAAACTGATTTTAAATTAAATGTCTTTGAAGTCGCAAAAGAAATTGGTAACTGCGCTGCTGCCACACAATTCAATGCATCTGAGAAATTGATGCAAGATTAGAGGAGGCAAAAAATGTAAGTGTTGCATTTTTGAACGGGCGTATAAGTTGGGGTCTGATATTATGATCGCTTTTTTGGGTTTCAACAACCGACTCATATTTATTTTTATTTTTAAACTTGTGTTTTTTCTAATTATATTTTTCTCAAACAATTAAAAAAAAAAACTTTATTTTCCTCCCAGGCAACGCTGGGTATTTCAGCTGGTATATATATATATATATATATATATATATATATATATATATATATATATATATATGTGAATGTATGTATGTATGTATGTATATATATATATATATGTATGTGTATGTATGTATGTGTGTGTGTGTATATATATATATACAGTCCTGATCAAAAGTTTAAGACCACTTGAAAAATGGCAAAAAAATCATATTTTGCATGGTTGGATCTTAACAAGGTTCCAAGCAGAGCTTCAACATGCAACAAGAAGAAATGGGAGTGAGACAAAACATTTGTTGAGCATGCAATTTAATGAAAACAACGATTAAACTGAAACAGGCTGTTTTACAGCTGATCAAAATTTTAGGACCACATGCCTTTAAAAGGCCAAATCTGTGCAAAGATGTGGATTCATTGTCATTTTCTGTCAGGTAGTCACACGTTCTGATGGCAAAGGCAAAAAAAACTCTCCCTTTTTGAACGTGGTCGGGTTGTTGAACTGCATAAGCAGGGTCTCTCACAGCACGCCATCGCTGCTGAGGTGGGACGCAGTAAGACAGTCATTTGGAATTTCTTAAATGATCCTGAGGGTTATGGAACAAAAAAGTCAAGTGGAAGACCCAAAAAAATTTCACCAGCACTGAGCTGGAGGATCCAATCGGCTGTCCGTCAAGACACTGGACGATCCTCGACCCAAATTAAGGCTATTACTGGTGCCTACTGCAGCCCCATAACCATCAGACGGCATCTAAGACTGAAGGGCTTCAAAAACAAAAAACGTCTTCAAAGACCTCATCTCCTTGAACGCCACAGAACTGCTCGTTGCACTTTGCAAGAGAG
Organism: Erpetoichthys calabaricus; assembly: GCF_900747795.2. Classification (NCBI taxonomy): domain Eukaryota; kingdom Metazoa; phylum Chordata; class Cladistia; order Polypteriformes; family Polypteridae; genus Erpetoichthys; species Erpetoichthys calabaricus. Next base: position 120,616,161 of record NC_041402.2, read on the forward strand.
CACCAAACATGGGACATTCAAAGGTGGAAGAAAGTTTTATTCTCTGATAAGAAAAAATTTAACCTTGATGGTCCTGATGGTTTCCAGCGTTACTGGCATGACAAGCAGATCCCACCTGAGATGTTTTCTACGCGACACAGTGGAGGGGGCGCCATAATGGTCTGGGGTGCTTTTTCCTTCGGTGGAACAATGGAGCTTCAGGAAGTGCAGGGGTGTCAAACGGCCGCTGGCTATGTCCAGATGTTGCAGAGAGCATTCCTCATGAATGAAGGCCCTCGTCTGTGTGGTAACGATTGGGTTTTTCAACAGGACAACGCTACAGTACACAATGCCCGCAGGACAAGGGACGTCTTCCAGGAGAATAACATCACTCTTTTGGCCCATCCTGCTTTTTCAAGTGGTCTTAAACTTTTGATCAGGACTGTATACATGATGCCCATATGCTTAGGTCTGAAATGTGTCTTTTTGAACTTTCTGCGAGTGGTTCTTACCACTTGGAGAAATGTTCCCACTCACCTCATGGAAACGCTTGCATCAAGCATGCCGCAACGAATTTTTGAAGTGATCAACAATAACGGTGGAGCTACTCAGTACTGAGTTCATGTTTGGAAGTTTGATTTCTGTTTTGGGGGGGTTTACGGGTTTTTTTGGAGGTGTGGTCTTAAACTTTTGATCAGCTATAAAACAGTTTAATCGTTGTTTTCATTAAATTGCATGCTCAACAAATGTTTTGTCTCACTCCCATTTCTTCTTGTTGCACGTTGAAGCTCTACTTGAAACCTTGTTAAGATCCAACCATGCAAAATATGATTTTTTGCCATTTTTCAAGTGGTCTTAAACTTTTGATCAGGACTGTATATGTATGTGTATGTATGTATGTGTATATCTATATATGTATATGTGTGTGTGTATGTATGTGTGTATATGTATGTGTATATATATGTTGATATGTGTATATATATATATATATATATATATATATATATATATATACGAGCTGTATATACCCGGCGTTGCCCGGGGCAGAAGTAACCTAATCGGTCAAACACTTACATATATACCAAAGTAAACCTAATCGGTCAAACAGTTACATATATAAAAAAACCGAACCTAATCGGACAAACAGCTTCATATATACAGAAGCGAACCTAATTGGAGAAACAGCTAATCTATATACATAAGCAAACCTAATTGGTCAAACAGTTACATAAATACAAAAGCAAACCTAATCGATCAAACAGCTTCATATATACAGAAGCGAACCTAATTGGTCAAACAGTTATGCATGTGCAGAATGATTTTACAAACATTATGCGTGTTAACAATCATGAAAAAGAAAAGATTGAGGAACTGTTCTTCTATATGTGATGAAGCCACTAATAAGACAGATTTTTTTCAGGACCCAGCTGTTTCATAACTAAACTACTGCCACCCCAAAGTAATGCCTAATAGTGGTTTTTGGGGTAGCTGTGGAATAAAAAGGGTGTTTTTTAGTCAGTAAGAATCTGACACTACCCTTCAGTACGGGCTGAAGGGTGCCTATGTAAGGTTTTACATCCTTCCCGTATGGAAAAACATACTAAACTTTTTTTTCATCATTACAGATAATCTCAGTCAAATCGAAGTACGCATTCTCAATTTATTTTTATCTAATTTTTACTTTTTCACAAAGCCATCCCATGCCAATTTGTATGAATAAACTTTTGCTAGAGAGTTAGCAAAAGTTTATTCATGCACATATTTTAATACGGATAATCTATCTCTAATCAAGGTTCTCATTTTCATTCTAATTTAAAATAATAATAGATACTCATTTTTTTCTTCTGTTTTAGAAAAACCAATCTATGCCACCTACGTCTTCGTCAAGTCAGCTTCATCCAGCTTCATCACATATAGAAGAAGAGTTCCTCAATCTTTTCTTTTTAATGATTGTTAACACGCATAATCTTTGTAAAATTATTGTGCACATGCATAACTGTTTGACCAATTAGGTTCGCTTCTGTATATATGAAGCTGTTTCATCAATTAGGTTTGCTTTTGTATTTATGTAACTGTTTGACCAATTAGGTTTGCTTATGTATATAGATTAGCTGTTTGTCCGATTAGGTTCGCTTCTGTATATATGAAGCTGTTTGTCCGATTAGGTTCGGTTTTTTTATATATGTAAGTGTTTGACCGATTAGGTTTACTTTGGTATATATGTAAGTGTTTGACCGATTAGGTTACTTCTGCCCCGGGCAACGCCGGGTATATACAGCTCGTATATATATATATATATATATATATATATATATTATATATATACATATACACACATACATGCAGTTTTAATAACACAGAAATCAATATAAACATTAACATCATTATCATATGAGAATATGAAGTAATATATAAGAAGCACATTTCATATAAATATAAATTATTAGACAGTAAAATCTTCTTCTGTAATTTGCTACCGTGGCAATTTGTGTGTCTGTCCAGGATTTTAAATGACCTGTAGCTCGCAAACCGTTGCACCTATACACTTGAAATGTGGTACACATATAGTACGTCACGTCTACTATCCGCTTTAGGGTGATGATTGTTTTAGTCTTTTATCTTTATTTTATTTTATTGTACAATCAAGTCCTATCTGCGCACAGCAGGGCAGCCGTGGGCGGATGCGTATGGTGTATTCACTCGATGTTATCGTGCATTGCGCTGTCAGTGGTATTTTGATAAAAGAATTTGAACAACATATAAGAAGCGTATAAATTATTAAACAGTAAAACATTAACATTTAAGAAGTAAAGTTACATTAAGTACTACTGCTGTGCCTTCGGGTATACCTCATTTTTTGTTTGCCCATTACATGCTTAAATGTATACATTTTTTGGTGCACCTACCCGAGAACACGCGAGATATAACCGAGCGTGGGAGAAGCATGGATTTTAAACACGCGTTGAGTTGATGTGCTGTCTCCCTCGTGAAATAACTGGTAATGTTTGACTAAAATCTACAGCGAGTAAAACGACATTAGCTCCTATTTTTTTTTTTTACGATCTCTGAGATGTTGCTTTTTTCGGTTCAAGGCTTCATAAGCTCTTTTATGTTGTATGGTGTACTTATCCCAAACCATCATCTTTGAATGTTGCAAGACTTTCGCCTTGTATGTAGATCGGGGTAATTACATTCATTGCATTCCTAGTCTGAATCACAATGTGATTGTATGGGTGGTTACCTGGCACTGTAGGGTTGCCACCCGTCCTTTAACCCTTTAACCGCCAACTCCCTAAATATTCCCCACGCCAGGCGAAATCTGAACAATTTTTGTTTTTTTACTTTTTTACATTTTTTTTTACATTTTTTTACATTTATTCAAGCAGTATTGACCACTAAATGTTGTGCAAGTTGCCAGTGTATACACGAAATCTATAAATGTAACCTGAATTCTCAGCTAAGCAAAACATCTTGATACCAAACCGTGCCCTTTTCAATGGTAGATACTGTCGAAACTGTAAGCGGGCCCTTCCACGACAATAAACTTTCATCAACTGCAACTGACGGTCCTGGCATGTAGGGCAACTGAAATGCTTCAAATAAATGATCAATCAAAGGACGTAGCTTGAACAGTGGTCGCGGTTTGGATCTTTCTTATCTGGCTCGTTTCTGTTGTCATTCAATGAAAGAATTTCAGCAGCAAAGAGAATCGTTACGTGTCATGACAGCTGCAAAAATAGGTGTTGCATACATAGGATCTGTAGACCAGTACATCTCAATATCTGGTTTTCTGATTATTCCATCAACATCAAAATCCCAATGAATTTTTTCATTTCGTTTTCATCAGTGTCAAACCAAGCACGAACACGGGAATGTGGAGGTAAATTGGGATTTTTCTCAATAAACTGTGCTGCATACAGATTTGTCTGATGAACAAAATGTCTAATCAAATCAGGTGACACAAACAGCTCATAAAACTGCTCAGCAGTGTAATTGTTTACATCAACAATAAAGCCACACGTTCCCTCAAACGAATGCAGAAAAGGTAGTTCACCACGGGCAGCAGCCCAGCTGAGATGCTGGGGATACACCCACTCAGCGCCGTCATCCGATGCGTCTTCATTCACAATATCATGCAGCGCACGTTGCTGCTCATCACTGTCACTAAAATCTTCTTCAGAACTGCTACAATCATGATCAGAACTGTCCAAAATCGCCTGCAAAGCCTCACTTGAAGTCAGTTTACGTTTCGCCATATTCACAGCTGTTACATGCGAATCACGTCACATGACCGGCCAAAACAACCACAGACTTGTCGAAATACAACGTAGTAATAATACCCACGCCAAACCGTCAGTTATACTACTTGCCAGGCATTCATATAACCACAGGCAAATGTGCCGGATAATTCCGGCAGTATGGCGTTAGCATTAAAACAACGGTGCCGGATATATCCGGCAGAGGGCGGTGAAGGGGTTAAAATACGGAATCGTGCCGCGTTTGAGAATGAAATTGCGCGTCCAGTTTTGAATCAATACTGGACGGGATTTATCCCGTATTTTTTTTATCATTTTTTTTTTAAAGCAGCGTCTCATGCAAATCATCCCACACGCATTTTATGATGATGCCTCCTTTCCTACTTTTGATTGGGTAATACTTGATGTCATCGTTAGTTTGATTGGTGTTTTTAACTGTACAGTGAGTAGGGCGTGTCTTTCAACCGTAAGCAGATTTTTTGCACTGGTATCACTGACCTCGACGACGGCGACGTTATACGTCAAAAATAAATTACGATAAATGACGATTTTAGCGATACTTATTACGACGGCGGCTACATAGACACGATCAAATAAAAACAAAAAAAATCAAATAATCATTCTACATTTTCAAAACGTCGAAAAAAACGACGGAATGAAAAAAAGGCCCACCCGACGACCCACCCATTCCATTTTTATATATATAGATGTATATATATGTGGATGTGTATATGTTTATATGTAGATATGTGTATATGTAGATATGTGTATATGTAGATATGTATATATATGTATATATGTATATGTATACATATGTTTATGTGTGTGTGTGTGTGTGTGTGTATATATATATATATATATATATATATATATGACAGCAACATTCATAACAATGACAACACAATTACATTGACAATCATGTTACGTTATTTTTAAAATGTTTCCTTTTCTTTTTCATAACCTCTTTAACACACTACTTGTCCGCTGTGAAGCGCGGGTATTTTGCTAGTAGACCTATAATTATTTAGCATGTGTGGGTCTAGGTCTGACTTTTTAAGTAATGGTTTAATGACTGACACTTTTAGTGCATCAGGTACTGTGCCATGCAATAATGAACTATTGATAATGTTTAGAATAGGCGCTGCAGGAACATCCATTGCACTTTTTACTAGTTTTGTTGGCACTGGATCTAGGGAACAAGTAGTGGGCTTCATTTTAGAAATTAAAGTTAAGACTTCCTGCTCAGTTACAGGATTAAAATTATTAAAGTGCTGAATGCAATGTGAGACTGGGTCTGCTAAGCTATTTGGTTTGTAGTGTGATGCAGAGATCTAGGATCTTATATTTTGAATTTTCTCATTGAAGAAGTTCAAAAAGTCTGTACTGCTAATATCTGTTGGTATTTTGCACTGTTGATCTGAATTTCCATTTGTTAATTAAGCCACTGTTCTAAACAGTATCCAAGGATTTTTTATTATTGCTATCTATTATTGTAGAATAGTATTCTGAGCGAGCTTTAAAGAGGGCTTTTTTATATTTATTAACACTCTATGTCCATGCAATTTGAAAGACATGTAGCTTTGTTGTTCTCCATCTGCGCTCCAGTTTTCGACACTCTAATTTAAGAGCTCGATTGTTTTCATTAAACCAGGGAGAGTTTCTATGTGCTTTGTTCACTTTTATTTTAAGGGAAGCCACGGTGTCAAGAGCATTTCTTAAGGTCACATTATAATGTGAAGTTAGCTGATCTAAATTGTTTTCCACGTTTACATTTGATGTTAACTGATCTAAATGGTTTTCCACAATTACACTCGACTTACTCAAAGTATCCATAAATTTTGAAGCAGAATTACAATCTAGATGTCGCACTGTCTTGTTTTAATCTGTGAGTGTGTTGGCAAGGGTAGGACTAAATCAAATGTAATTAAGTAGTGATCGGAAATAACTTCATTTAATGGAGTAATATTTAAATGTTGAATTTCAATTTTGTAAGTTATAATTAAATCTAATGTGTGGTTATGATTATGAGTTGGACCTTTGACATTCTGACAAAATCATATTGAATTTAACAAATAACTAAAACATTTTCTAAAAGTGTCAGTTTCCACATGAATGTGTACATTAAAATCCCCCATCAGTACTACATGATCATAATTTATAGCCAAATCAGATAGAAGGTTGCTAAATTCAGTCATGAACAATGAATATGGCCCTGGTGGTCTGTAGACTAGCACTATAATTGTGTTGGAATCTGTTATAATACTTAAAATAAATGTCTCAAAGGGTGTAAAGTTGCCTAAATTTTTAGAAGTGATTTGCATTTTGCTACAGTGAATTATTCCAAGTCCTCCTTCTCGACCAGAATCTCTAGACTTATGAAGGAACAAGTAGCCATCTGGTGACACCTCAGCCTGGGGACAGTGTCACATTTACTAAGCCAGGTTTCAGTGAGAAGACACAGATCAGATTTTGTACTTAATATAATATCATTTACCAAAACAGCTTTACTGCCAAGAGAGTGAATGTTCAATAAGCAGCATTTAAAACTGCATGGTTCTTTCTGAACTGGTGATCTATTTTTTGTTTTAATTTGAAATAAATTTCTATTACAGATGCCCCTGGTGGAGGGTCTGGTTTTACCCCTTGGTCTAATTATACACCTTATTTTTTGGTTATCAATTAATTTAAGGTTTGTATCATGACTAAATTTACTGGATGCCCCACGACAGGGATTTTGGGTAACAGTTTCAGGATAGTAACAGGTAGGATAAACAACAGCCTGTGATTTAAGATCACATGACTGCGGCCTGGATGGTGCTCTAATCAGTCAACCAGGCAGTTTTGCTGCCATATTTTGGGATAATACATAAGATCCCCCTCCAGTTAGGATGAAGACCATCTCTTTTGAAAAATCCACGCCTTTCCCAAAAATCATCCCAATTGTTCACAAACGCTATGCTTTTATTTCCAACCAGGTTTCTAGACAGCAGTGAAATGAATGCAATCTGCTATAAATCACATCCCCTCTATATAATCTGGTAAGGGGCCAGATACAACTAAATTCTGACATTTTCTTTTAGCTTTGATGCATAGAGAGATGAAGTTCCTCTTTAATACCTCAGATTGCTGTGAATAAATATCATTAGTGCCGACATGCAGCAATAAGGTAGATACTTCACCGTCGGCGACACGGTCCAATGTGGCCTCTGCCAGAAACCTTGGCCCCTGCGAGGCATTTGACATTAACTGCTGGTTTAACATAATTTGGAATTCTAACATTCCACACTATAGAATCGCCAATTATGAGCACTGTCTTATTCTCAGTTTCCACAGGCGCGCTGCGGAGTGCTGAGAATCTGTTCTGGGTCCGAATTGGTGACCTGGGTGCTGGGGGACTAAATTTTGGCTTCTTAGACCCCCGTCTTACTGTTACCCACTCGCCCTGTGGCTGAATTGTGCTGCTGACTTCGGCCGCACACTGACTACAGTGGGACCTAGTGAGACTGAAGCCAAATCAGAAGTAGCCGAATTGTCTAAACAAACCGAGTCGATCCAATTTTCTGTTTGCCTAATTGCTATCAGATTCCTAATGCGGTCCTCCAATTTGCGTATTTTCCTGATCAACTCCAAATTAACTAAACACTTTTGGCAGGTGAAGCTGTCTACACTGTCTGCCGGAAAAGCTGAACTGTACATGCTGCAGGACATACAACATATAAACGTGCCCTCAACGGGCAGAGAGCAAATAAAACTTACATTTAGTGTTGATGTCATCGTCTGCGTTTTTTTTGTAGTAATTTCGGTGTTTCAGCGCTTTCCACGTTCAGCTGAATCACTAAAAGTGCTACATAAAATATTTAACAAAGACAAAACAAGATAAAAACAGAGATACAACAACAATAAATAGTGGTATTCTTGTTAATATGCTTTCCTAAATAAAAAAGTTTTCAGCTGTTTTTTTAAAACAGCCCACAATCTGCTGTGTTCTCAAGTTCTCTGGTAGGGCATTCCAGGGCGTGTATATATATATATATATATACACATATATATATATATATATATATATACAGTAATCCCTCCTCCATCGCGGGGGTTTGCGTTCCAGAGCCACCCGCGAAATAAGAAAATCCGGCGAAGTAGAAACCATATGTTTATATGGTTATTTTTATATTGTCATGCTTGGGTCACAGATTTGCGCTGAAACACAGGAGGTTGTAGAGAGACAGGAACGTATTCAAACACTGCAAACAAAACATTTGTCTCTTTTCAAAAGTTTAAAACTGTGCTCCATGACAAGACAGAGATGACAGTTCTGTCTCACAATTAAAAGAATGCAAACATATCTTCCTCTTCAAAGGAAAGAGATGAAAGCAAACATATCAATAGGGCTGTTTGGCTTAAGTATGCGAAGCACCGCCGGTACAAAAGCTGTTGAAGGCGGCAGCTCACACCCCCCTCCGTCAGGAGCAGAGAGAGAGAGAGATAGAGAGAAACAAAGTCAAAATCAATACGTGCCCTTTGAGCTTTTAAGTATGCGAAGCACCCTGCAGCATACTTAAAAGCTGCACACAGAAGGTAGCAACGTGAAGATAATCTTTCAGCATTTTTAGAACGAGCGTCCGTATCGTCTAGGTGTGCGAACAGCCCCCCTTGCTCACACCCCCTACGTCAGGATCACAGTTAGTCAGCGCAAGAGAGTGAGAAAGAAAAGTAAGTTGGGTAAAAAAAATCCGTGATATATATTTAAATGTGCTTACATATAAAATCCGTGATGGAGTGAAACCGCGAAAGGCGAAGCGCGATATAGCGAGGGATTACTGTATATGTATATGTAGATATGTGTATATATGTAGATATGTATATATATGTATATATGTTTATGTATATATATATGTTTACATAACCTCTTTAACACACTACTTCTCCGCTGCGAAGCAGCGGGTATTTTGCTAGTCTATATATATATATCTCTATCTATCTCTATCTATCTCTATCTATATATATATATATATATCTATCTATCTATATCTATATATATATATCGCTATATCTATATCTATATATATATCTCTATATCTATATCTATATCTACAGTGGTGTGAAAAATTATTTTCCCCCTTCCTGATTTCTTATTCTTTTGCATGTTTGTCACACAAAATGTTTCTGATCATCAAACACATTTAACCATAGTCAAATATAACACAAGTAAACACAAAATGCAGTTTGTAAATGGTGGTTTTTATTATTTAGGGAGAAAAAAAAATCCAAACCTACATGGCCCTGTGTGTGAAAAAGTAATTGCCCCCTGAACCTAATAACTGGTTGGGCCACCCTTAGCAGCAATAACTGCAATCAAGCGTTTGCGATAACTTGCAATGAGTCTTTTACAGCGCTCTGGAGGAATTTTGGCCCACTCATCTTTGCAAAATTGTTGCAATTCAGCTTTATTTGAGGGTTTTCTAGCATGAACCGCCTTTTTAAGGTCATAACCATAGCATCTCAATTGGATTCAGGTCAGGACTTTGACTAGGCCACTCCAAAGTCTTCATTTTGTTTTTCTTCAGCCATTCAGAGGTGGATTTGCTGGTGTGTTTTGGGTCATTGTCCTGTTGCAGCACCCAAGATCGCTTCAGCTTGAGTTGAAGAACAGATGGCCGGACATTCTCCTTCAGGATTTTTTGGTAGACAGTAGAATTCATGGTTCCATCTATCACAGCAAGCCTTCCAGGTCCTGAAGCAGCAAAACAACCCCAGACCATCACACTACCACCACCATATTTTACTGTTGGTATGATGTTCTTTTTCTGAAATGCTGTGTTCCTTTTACGCCAGATGTAACGGGACATTTGCCTTCCAAAAAGTTCAACTTTTGACTCATCAGTCCACAAGGTATTTTCCCAAAGTCTTGGCAATCATTGAGATGTTTCTTAGCAAAATTGAGACGAGCCCCTAATGTTCTTTTTGCTTAACAGTGGTTTGCGTCTTGGAAATCTGCCATGCAGGCGTTTTTGCCCAGTCTCTTTCTTATGGTGGAGTCGTGAACACTGACCTTAATTGAGGCAAGTGAGGCCTGCAGTTCTTTAGACGTTGTCCTGGGGTCTTTTTGTGACCTCTCGGATGAGTCGTCTCTGCGCTCGTGGGGTAATTTTGGTCGGCCGGCCACTCCTGGGAAGGTTCACCACTGTTCCATGTTTTTGGCCATTTGTGGATAATGGCTCTCACTGTGGTTCGCTGGAGTCCCAAAGCTTTAGAAATGGCTTTATAACCTTTACCAGACTGATAGATCTCAATTACTTCTGTTCTCATTTGTTCCTGAATTTCTTTGGATCTTGGCATGATGTCTAGCTTTTGAGGTGCTTTTGGTCTACTTCTCTGTGTCAGGCAGCTCTTATTTAAGTGATTTCTTGATTGAAAACAGGTGTGGCAGTAATCAGGCCTGGGGGTGGGCTACGGAAATTGAACTCAGGTGTGATACACCACAGTTAGGTTATTTTTTAACAAGGGGGGCAATTACTTTTTCACACAGGGCCATGTAGGTTTGGATTTTTTTTTCTCCCTAAATAATAAAGACCATCATTTAAAACTGCATTTTGTGTTTACTTGTGTTATATTTGACTAATGGATAAATGTGTTTGATGATCAGAAACATTTTGTGTGACAAACATGCAAAAGAATAAGAAATCAGGAAGGGGGCAAATAGTTTTTCACACCACTGTATATATATATATATATATATACACTATCAGATTGTGACACAGACTTCGAATGCCGTGAATGTAATTACCCCGATCTACATGCTGTCAAATAAACGAACCACACGCCGTGGCGCAACGTTAGGGGCATCGCTTCTGACGCTGACGTCCGAGGTTCGATTCCCGAGAGGGAGTGCAGTGGAGTGTGTACACCTGATGAGCCCAGAATGAGGGCGAAACACGTGTCGTGTACTCTTTGCATTTATTTGACAGTAAACTATTTCAACCATATATATATATATATATATATATATATATATATATATATATCTATCTATATATATATATATATATATACATCCCCGTGCTTTGCAGCGGTGAAGTACTGCTTTTATATTTTTATTAAGAAGAAAACCTTTTTAAATTGATTAAATTATCTATCTATGTATATATATCTCTATCTATCTATCTATCTATCTATCTATATATATATATATATCTCTCTATCTCTATATCTATACTAATAAAAGGCAAAGCCCTCACTGACTGACTGACTGGCTGACTGACTGACTGACTGACTCATCACTAATTCTCCAACTTCCCGTGTAGGTAGAAGTCTGAAATTTGGCAGGCTCATTCCTTACAACTTACTTACCAAAGTTAGGCAGGTTTTATTTCGAAATTCTACGCGTAATGGTCATAACTGGAACCTGTTTGACTGACTCACTCATCACTAATTCTCCAACTTCCGTGTAGGTAGAAGGCTGAAATTTGGCAGGCTCATTCCTTACAGCTTACTTAAAAAAGTTAGGCAGGTTTCATTTCGAAATTCTACGTGTAATGGTCATAACTGGAACCTGTTTTTTGTCCATATCTCTAATGGAGGAGGCGGAGTCACGTATCGCGTCATCACGTATTACGCCTCCTACGTATCACGTGAACTGAAAACGAGGAAGAGATTTACAGCACAAGTCAAATGCGGGAATGAAGGTAAATGACGTTAATTGTTGACTGTCTTTTAATACTGTGTACTTGTGAGTGTCTTTTAATACTGTGTAAGCATACATATTAACACATGTGCAATTAAACGTGTGCATTTACGGGGGTGATTTCTCAGGCTTAAAAGCTCGCCTTTTATTAAAAAGGTAAATGCAAACTCTTTCATTCTGAAGGGCACAAACCACGTTAGATTTCAGCCGTTAAACGCGCAAAAATGTCAGTACACCAGATAAATAAGCGCAACATATTATCAGTTGTATTGTATGCTTACAATACATATAGAAATGTGTTAATCGTTAACTAATATTATGGGATGGTGTTTTTCGACTTGCGCCTTGATTTAAACGATTGCATGTCTTGGTGGGTTTGCGTAGCTTATTGTCAATATCTTTACACCTCTTTTTAAGACTTAATTTAAAAGGTTTTCTTTTCTTCTTAATTAAAATTTAAAAGCAATACTTCACTGCTGTGAAGCCCCTCTAGCGCTGACGTCCGCGGTTCGATTACCGTAAGCGAGTGCAGTGAGTGTGTACGCCTGATGAGCCAAGAATAAGGGGGAAACAGGTGTCGCTTACTCTTTGCATTATTTGACAGTAACCTATTTTCATCCATTCTATGATCTGCTTCTCACAACTGAAGGCACCGTGGCTGATGTTACCTGACTTGCTGGCCAACCATAAGCGTTACCTGGTAGGTAACCACCCACTCACTTCACTCCAATACGGGAATCGAACCTCGGACGTCAGCGCTAGAGGCGAAGCCCCTAAAATTGCGCCATGGCATGTGGTTCGTTTATTTATTATGTAGATCGGGGTAATTACATTCACAGCATTCGTAGTCTGATTCACAATCTGATTGTATGGGTGGTTACCTACCAGGTAACGCTTATGGTTAGCCAGCAAGTCAGCTCGAAGTGATCACTCGAGTGAACGCAGCTTCACAAAAAAACAGATCCTTAACAAACTGTTATTGGTATATTTTCCCTCAATTTTAAAAGGTTTTGTTTTCTTCTTAATAAAAATTTAAAAGCAGTACTTTGCCGGTGCGAAGCGCGGGGATTTGAGCGACTGACGCATACATATTCATGAGTGCAGGTACTTCGGAAAGAAAGCACCGTGTAAACCTAAACTTTAAATTAAGTTCATAGACCTACAAAAGGTTGCCATTGATTTGAGGCAAGATTGCTTTTCTAATGCACAACTATACGTTGCATTCTTAACAGTAAGCTTGCACGGCTTGGTCATATTACAACCTGAGTGCTGAACTGACAACGTCGTATACAAACAGAACTATAACAATCGTAATAAACAAACAAAAAAAAGGCGAAGAACCCTTGGATTTAATAAAAAGGCTCTTTCCTTGGCGAAGCAAGGAAAAAGGAAGACCTTATATGGCGTTTGTTTATAAAACAGCGGAAAATCTGTGTTAAGGCTGCTTCACAAAAAAACAGATCCTTAACAAATTGCTATTGGGATATTTTCCCTCAATTTAAAAAACTTTTCTTCTTCATAAAAATTTAAAAGCAATACTTCGCGGGGATTTAGAGATATATATAGATATATATATATATATATATATATATATATATATATATAGAGATAGATATAGATATA